>NC_090751.1:65819730-65829730 GCF_036898095.1 Palaemon carinicauda
AGAACAATGGTTTGATTTTGGAGTGCCCTTCTCCTAGAAGAGCTGCTTACCATAGCTGAAGAGTCTCTTCCAACCTTACCAAGAGGAAAGTAGCCACTGAACAGTTACAGTACAGTAGTTAACCCCTTGGGTGAAGAAGAATTTTTTGGCAATCTCAGTGTTGTCAGGTGTATGAGAACAGAGGAGAATCTGTAAAGAATGGGACAGACTATTCGGTGTCTGTGTAGGCAAAGGGAAAGAACTGTAACCAGAGAAAAGGGTCCTATGTAGTACTCTCTGGCCAGTCAAAGGACCCCATAACTCTCTAGCGGTAGTATCTCAACGGGGGTGTGACTGTACTTGAATGGTTGGTGAGATTGTTTAATATGTGTTTTGTGTTGTCAATGGCACAAGCATATTGGCTTTGTGGATGTATTGTACCACTATATAAGGATAAGGGAGATGTGCATGAGTGTTGTAATTCAAGGGGTATTAGTTTGTTGAGTGTGGTTGCAAAAGTGTATGGTAGAATACTTAGAAGTACAGCGTGGGTTTAGAAGAGGTAGCGGTTGTATGAATCATAGTTTTACAATTAGGCATATATGCAAGAAATATTTAGCAAAAGGTAAGGAGGTGCATGATACATTTATGGATCTGGAGAAAGCATATGATAGAGTTGATAGGGAGGCGATGTGGAATGTGATGAGGTTATATGGAATATTTCTACGAAGATAGTAAAGTGTGTGTTAAAATAGGAAATGAAGTGAGCGATTGGTTTCAAGTGAGAGTGGTGCTTAGACAGGGATGTGTGATGTCGCTATGGTTGTTTAACTTGTATATTGACTGAGTGGTCAGAGAGGTGAATGCTCGAATGCTTGGACGAGGATTGAAACTGATGGATGAGAATGATCATGAATAGGAGGTAAATCAGTTGTTGTTTGCTGATGATACTGTACTGGTTGCAGACTCAGAAGAGAAGCTTGGCCGATTAGTGACAGAATTTGGAAGGGTTTGTGAGTGAGGGAAGTTGAGAGTTAATATGGGTAAGAGTAAGGTTATGAGATGTACGACAAGGTAAGGTGTTGCGAGGTTGAATATCATGTTGAATGGAGAGTTACTTGAAGAATTAGATCAGTTTAAGTACTTGGGGTCTGTTGTTGCAGCAAATGGTGAAGTGGAAGCAGATGTACATCAGAGAGTGAATGAAGGATGCAAAGTGTTAGGGGCAGTGAAGGGAGTGGTAAATAATTGAGGGTTAGGCATGAATGTAAAGAGAGTTTGTTATGAGAAAGTGACTGTACCAACTGTGATATATGGATCAAAGTTGTAGGGAGGGAAAGTGACGGAGAGACAGAAATTGAATGTGTTTAAGATGAAGTGTCTGAGGAGTATAGCCTGTTTATCTCGAGTAAATAGGGTTAGAAACGAAGTAATGAGGGTAAGAACGGGTGGAAGAAATTATTTAGCAGCTAGAGTGGATATGAATGTGTTATTTTTATCATAATTATTATTACTTGCCAAGCTATAACCCTAGTTGGAAAAGCAGGATGCTATAGGTGCAGGGGCCCAACAGGAAAAATAGTCCAGTGAGGGAAGGAAACGAGGAAAAATAAAATATTTTAAGAACAGTAACATTAGAATAAATATTTCCTATATAAACTACAAAAACTTTGACAAAACAAGAGGAAGAGAAATTAGATAGAACAGTGTGCCCGAGTGTACCCTCAAGCAAGAGAACTCTACCCCAAGACAGTGGCAGACCATGGTACAGCAGCTATGGTACTACCCAAGACTAGAGAACAATGGTTTGGTTTTGGAGTGTCCTTCTCCTAGGTGGTTTGGCCATGTTGAGAGAATTGAAAATGGCTGTCTGCTAAAGAAGGTGATGGATGCAAGAGTTGATGGGAGAAGTCCAAGAGGAAGGCCAAGGTTTGGGTGGATGGATAGAGTGAAGAAAACTCTAGGTGATAGGAGGATAGATGTGAGAGAGACAAGAGAGCATGCTAGAAATAAGAATGAATGGTGAGGGATTGTGACGCAGTTCCGGTAGGCCCTGCTGCTTCCTCTGGTTGCCTTGTATGACAGCGGAGGTAGCAGCAATAGCATTCAGCTTTTGAAGTTTCATCTGTGGTGGATAACGGGGGATTGTGGGCTGTGGCACCCTAGCAGTACCAACCGAACTCGGTTGAGTCCCTCGTCAGGCTGGGAGGAGCATAGAGAGGAAAGGTCCCCTTTTTTTATTTATTTGATGTCGGCTAACCCCCAAAATTGGGGGAAGTACCTTGGTATATAGATAGATTATGACTAGCGAATTACGTAAATTCCCGAGCTCCAAAACTCACCTGCTTTATATTACATAATCTGATACACAAGAGAAAACCTCTGAGCTCTGAGAATAATATGCAATTCCCAGACGATAATATATATGAACACTGAATATCTAAAGGTCTCGTTACGTTAAACTCAAAACCAAACTGGGTGAATACTTTACTTTTGATCGGAACTACTCTTAAATCAACCCCTTACTTCGGTTCTTAGTCAGGGGAGATGAGAAAAGCTCTGATATAAATATTGGTGATCAAAATAATACACACATTACAAAAGTAAATGTATTATATAAAAAAATAACAATTAAAAAATTAACACCAAAAATAAATCACTCGAAATATTAAATCTAAACTAAACCTTAGACTAGGACAAAATGGTACTTAAATAAATTATACAATCACTTTTTTCAGTATAGAATAATTCACGAAAATATTCAATTTTGACTATTAATAAAAAAAAAAGTTGACACTTTAACACTATAAAAAATAAATCAAATTTACACTTACAGATACGTAACTGTTACTCTTATGTTCTTTGGGCTCACACAATGTTACCGAACGGTTAAGCACAAATATACACACTTCACTGTTTAACCTGATTACACAGGGCTAGTTACAAAAATTTTACAATAAAAATTTACTTACATTATTAATATTATTATTATTATTATTATTATTATTATTATTATTATTACTAAGCTACAACCCTAATTGAAAAAGCAGGATGTTATAAGCCCAGGGGCCCCAACAGGGAAAATTGCCTAGTGAGGAAAGGAAACAAGGAAAAATAAAATGTTTTAAGAACAGTAACAAAATTAAAATAAATATTTTATTTATGAACTTTATATAATTTAACAAAACAAAAAGAAGAGAAATTAGATGTAATAGTGTGCCCAAGTGTACCCTCAAGCAAGAAAACTCAAACCCAAGACAGTGGACGACCATGGTACAGAGACTATGGCACTACCCAAGACTAAGAGAAAAATGGTTTGATTGTGGAGTGTCCTTCTCCTAGATGAGCTGCTTACCATAGCTGAAGAGTCCCCTCTACCCTTACCAAGAGGAAAGTAGCTACTGACCAATTACAGTGCAGTAGTTAACCACTTAGGCGAAGAAGAATTGTTTGGTAATTTCAGTGTTGTCAGGTGTATGAGGTCAGAGGAGAATCTGTAAAGAAGAGGCCAGACTATTCGGTGTATGAGTAGGAAAAGGGAAAGTAAACCGTAACCCGAGAGAATGATCTAATGTAGTACTGTCTGGCCAGTCAAAGGACCCCATAACTTTCTAGTGGTAGTATCTCACCGGGTGGCTGGTGCCCTGGCCAACCTACTACTTCACTTTTGAACTAAACTCACAATAATATCACCAACATTTGAACAACACTCTGCACGGTATATGTTGGAGAGAAATCGCTATTCACATTTTAGAGGGAACACTATGCACGTTGGAGAGCAGATATCTAGAGGCTGGATAGATGCTGGAGAGAGGACTGGGAGACGTTGGCTCTTTCAGAGGGTCAGTCTGGATCTCTGGTCCCTAGGCATTACAAGGCCCAATATATATATATATATATATATATATATATATATATATATATATATATATATATATATATATATATATATATATTCAAGTAAGGCATATAAATTTTTGATACATTAATGTCTGGATTCTCTTAACGACCTCGGGATCAGAGCCCCAGGCGAAATCACACAAAGACAAGAGCTTGTGACCGGCCGGGAATCGAACCCTGGTCGGCAAGCTTGTATACCCAGTGACTAAACCACTTGGCCACGAAGAAAGATAAAAGTCAATGACAATTCTTCTGTACTTATACCTGTCGAATTCAGGTGTTTTGTACTTAGAATTGAAATCAACCCATCTTCACCATCGTAGCTAATTGGTAGTTTGTTACTTGGCATTCGATTAATGATAAATTTTTGCACATTTAAACGTGTTTTTCATATTCAAATAAGCCTTATAAATTTTTGATACATTAATGTCTGGATTCTCTTAATCGAATGCCAAGTAACAAACTACCAATTAGCTATGATGGTGAAGATGGGTTGATTTCAATTCTAAGTACAAAATTTTTGCACATTTAAACGTGTTTTTCATATTATAAATTTTTGATACATTAATGTCTGGATTCTCTTAACGACCTCAGGATTAGAGCCCCAGGCGAAATCACACAAAGACAAGAGCTTGTGACCGGCCGGGAATCGAACCCTGGTCGGCAAGCTTGTATAGACAGTGACTAAACCACTTGGCCACGAAGAAAGATAAAAGTCAATGACAATTCTTCTGTACTTATACCTGTCGAATTCAGGTGTTTTGTACTTAGAATTGAAATCAACCCATCTTCACCATCATAGCTAATTGGTAGTTTGTTACTTGGCATTCGATTAAGAGAATCCAGACATTAATGTATCAAAAATTTATAAGGCTTATTTGAATATGAAAAACACGTTTAAATGTGCAAAAATTTATCATTAATCGAATGCCAAGTAACAAACTACCAATTAGCTACGATGGTGAAGATGGGTTGATTTCAATTCTAAGTACAAAACACCTGAATTCGACAGGTATAAGTACAGAAGAATTGTCATTGACTTTTATCTTTCTTCGTGGCCAAGTGGTTTAGTCACTGTCTATACAAGCTTGCCGACCAGGGTTCGATTCCCGGCCGGTCACAAGCTCTTGTCTTTGTGTGATTTCGCCTGGGGCTCTAATCCTGAGGTCGTTAAGAGAATCCAGACATTAATGTATCAAAAATTTATAATATGAAAAACACGTTTAAATGTGCAAAAATTTATCATTAATCGAATGCCAAGTAACAAACTACCAATTAGCTACGATGGTGAAGATGGGTTGATTTCAATTCTAAGTACAAAACACCTGAATTCGACAGGTATAAGTACAGAAGAATTGTCATTGACTTTTATCTTTCTTCGTGGCCAAGTGGTTTAGTCACTGGGTATACAAGCTTGCCATCCAGGGTTCGATTCCCGGCCGGTCACAAGCTCTTGTCTTTGTGTGATTTCGCCTGGGGCTCTGATCCCGAGGTCGTTAAGAGAATCCAGACATTAATGTATCAAAAATTTATACGGCTTATTTGAATATGAAAAACACGTTTAAATGTGCAAAAATTTATCATTAATCGAATGCCAAGTAACAAACCCAATTAGCTACGATGGTGAAGATGGGTTGATTTCAATTCTAAGTACAAAACACCTGAATTCGACAGGTATAAGTACAGAAGAATTGTCATTGACTTTTATCTTTCTTCGTGGCCAAGTGGTTTAGTCACTGTCTATACAAGCTTGCCGACCAGGGTTCGATTCCCGGCCGGTCACAAGCTCTTGTCTTTGTGAGATTTCGCCTGGGGCTCTGATCCCGAGGTCGTTAAGAGAATCCAGACATTAATGTATCAAAAATTTATATGGCTTATTTGAATATGAAAAACACGTTTAAATGTGCAAAAATTTATCATATATATATATATATATATATATATATATATATATATATATATATATATATATATATATATATATATATATATATATATATGTATATATGTATGTATATATATATATATATACATTATGGCTGGCAAGTTACATAACCTCCCGAATTTCAAATTCACCTGTTTGTCTTGACATAAATCTGTTATACTTGAATAATACCCGAGCTCTGGGAAAATTATATAACTCCCAGACAGCAATATTTAAAAACCCTGAATATCCAAAGGTCTCTTATGTACACTCAAAACAAACTGGGTAATTATTATTAAGAACTATTCAAAACAACCTCTTACTTCGATTTTTAAGCAGGGATATGAGAGAGCTCTGTAAGAAGTACTGGTGATCGAAATGATACACTCTTTACAAATATAAATATATTCTATAAAAATTTGCAACATTGATATGGAAAATTATCACCAAAATGAATCACTTTAAATATTAAATCTGAACAAAACCTTAGACTATAACCAGAAAAGGCTAGACACTTGATTTGGGCTTTAATCATTCAACTCGTTGCATGGCAACCACATGCCATTAAAATAGAGAGCCACTGAGCTTTAGTTACATTAGCTTGTGACAGTTACTAAATATTTGGGTTTTCCAAAAACTCTTGGATATTAAACTCTGCCATCTTGTGCTTTTGCAAAAGAAAAAAAAATTACCTCTCCAAAAAAAATGTATCCAAACAATACACAGAATCATATCAACACTATACTGTTCAAATCTTTAATCAAAACACGGGTCTGTTATCACCAATATTTAAAACAGACTCACTCGATCGCAAGGGTCTGGGCACCAAAAGTTATATAACCTCCCAAGTTCTAGACTCACCTGTTTGCTTTTACATAAATCTGTTACGCTTGAATAATACCGGAGCTCTGAGAAAACTATATATCTCCCAAACGGCAATATATAAAAACACTGAATATCCAAATGTCTCTTACGTACACTCAAAGCAAACTGGGTAATTGTTATTAAGAACTATTCAAGATAACCTCTACTTTGATTCTTAAACAGTGATATGAAAGAGCTCTGTAAAGAATACTAGCAATTGAAATAACGTACTCTACAAATATGAATACATTCTATAAAAATTTTCGACATTAATATGGAAAATTATAACCAAAATGAATCACTCGAAATATCAAATCTGAACAAAACCTTAAACTAAGACAAGAAAAGAGACTCATGAAAATTATACAATCACTTGTTTCACTCGAAATTAATTTATGAAAATATTTCATCTTGATAATTAATGATAATAGTTAACCTTTAACACTCTAATGCTTAAACTCTTAAAGAAAATGCATAAAAGTAACTGATAAACTTACAAGTTGTGGATCACACAAGTAAATCGAACAGTTAATCTAAAATAAATCCACAACACTGTTTTCACCTAAATCTCACAGGGCCAGTTACAAAAAAAATTATATAATACCAGCACGTACAATAACACAATACATTTGAAATCCCCTTCAAAGTTTCATTAACGTTTGAACACACTACACACGATATATGTTGGGTAAAAAACTTATTCACTTTCAAGAGGGCACACTCTTGAAGCACTTGGGAGAGAGGATGTTGGCTCTTACTGGGACATGCTGGATCTCTTCTGCTCCTATGTATTTGTATGGGCACATATATGGTGACTTGATTATTCTAGATCCTTCTAGGTCAGGGGGTATAGAAACTTGGGAACAGTGCCTAGCGGCATAAGGTTGCCAATGATCAAGTTTCAGACGAATACCAATGCACAAGCGAGGCGACTCTTTCTCAGCAAATTCCACACACCTCCGTCCTCGAAGCATTGTAAAAAAAGGTAAAACTAACTCCTGGGTTTTCGAGAACATTCCAAACACGTAGAAATATAACGCGTAATTTCTCACAAACATAATGCAATACCTCGTAAAAATATGAAAAGATTACATAAGCCCTCGTTTATACCTCATATGGTTCATACAGCATACTTAGTTACATAAGACTTCGTAGAAAAATATGTGAAATAAAAAGTATATTTTTGAAAATAACGTAAATTTACATACACTGACTTGAATGAGAAATACAATTAAATAAACGATAAAAGTCTTATGCAATTTACATACTAATATTTAAACCTACAAGAGAGGAACTCAACTTACTAGCTGGCTATATACCTCTTAAATACGCAAATGAAATACATGAATAAAATACTCACTCTACACTAGACCAGCTTTGTAAGAATATATATATATATATATATATATATATATATATATATATATATATATATATATATATATATATGTGTGTATATATATATATATATATATACATATATATATATATTGTATATATATATATATATATATATATATATATATATATATATATATATATATAGTCTGTTAATTGAAAGCCTGCAAGAAAATTCAACATGGCAAAGAGATATAAATCTTTTTCAAAAGTGCTGGCGAGATATGCATTTCCTTCTAACAGTTTTTATTTGTTGAGAAAAGAGGAAATTGAAAGATGTTGGCTTTTGTCTTTAGAGTGACTCTTGAACCCAGATGACGTGCGACGTTCATGATTGGATAACAGGTCTTAACGGATGGCCAATCAGGTTAGCGTCTGACCCGCCCTTCACGACAACAATAGAATGTGTCAACAGATGTGTTTGCCAGAGGCTCTGCAAACACCTTCCCCTTCCTTGTTCCTTCCTTTAAGGGTATGGTGCAAGGACGTCCAGATCCTTGCGAAGGGAAAGGATGGGAGCGCTCTCTCTCTCTCTCTCTCTCTCTCTCTCTCTCTCTCTCTCTCTCTCTCTCTCTCTCTCTCTCTCTCTCTCTCTTACGGTGTATGATGGATCTTTCAAAATACTAAAAGAATAGCTGCGGATTATGCTTCAGTTTTTGAACACGTATCCCTCCTTCGTTAACAGAGAGAGAGAGAGAGAGAGAGGGAGAGAGAGAGAGACTAACAATACTTAATTTTCTTCGGTTAACTCATCGTACGCCATCCACTGGTCATGTAGCATTATGTATGGTTTGTCTCTTCATATTTACGTCTTTTCATATGCTTATATGGTAGGAGGCAAAATTTTTTCTAGATCCAATGAAAGAAAGAGAAAAACGAATCTTAGGAAAGAATATAAAAACTAATGGGTTTAGTTTAGCAATACAAAATACGTACTCCCCGCTACACGATGAGATGGAAATAAATAAGGAAGCTATGAAGAGTAATTTAACAATTAATTTTTTTATTGGAATCAGAACAAAGAAAACTACCAGAAAATGTCAAAATGCCGATTAAAGAAGAGATTGGATATGAGGGTTAAATCCAAGAGATAAAATAAAATTAGCAGAGCTGTTCAAAACAATAAACAAAAGAAAACCCAAGATATTTGTAAGCACAATCAGACCAAAATTAGAGAAGAAAGGAAGAAGCATCAAATTGATGAAAAGATGTTTGCCTTTAAGAATGAAAAGGAAAATATCAACAAAAGAAATGGATTGACAAAAATTGCATAGGATTTCTATAAAATTCTATATAATAGTGATATGAAAAATAACTTTGCCAATACAAATAATGAAACACCTGGGCCGGTACCAAACGTAACAGTATGAGAAGTAAAGAGAGCATTAAAAGGCATGAAAAGAGGCAATGCAGCATGAAAAGATGGTCTAACAATTTATTTGATAATAGAGGGAGGAGATTTCATAGTAGCATAACTTGCTTAACTTCAATCAAAATGTCTGCCAGAATGCTCTATACCTACAGCTTGGAAAAACATTTTCATTATACCAATTCAAAACATCTGAGACACAAAAGGCCATCGTAATTTTCCCCCGATAAATTTACACTATGTAACATATAAGATATTTACAAAGATCATATTGAGCCGAATAGAAAGACTTTAATCAACCAAGAAAGAAAACAGGCTTTAGAAGTGGGTATTAAACAACTGACCATATCCATGCAATTAACCATTTATTGGGAAAAAAATCAATAGGGTATGTCAAACCACTATACATGGTTTATATAGACTTTGCAAAATCTTTTGATTCTGTCAAAACCTCAGCAGTAATGAAAGCCCTTCAAAAACAAGGAATAGATGAATCTTATGTTATAATGCTTGAAGATATCTATACAGGAAGTATGGAAATCCTAAAACTACATAAAGATAGTGGA
>NC_090751.1:65834730-65849730 GCF_036898095.1 Palaemon carinicauda
AAGTTCGCGAAGTAGGCTCGTTCTCTGATGATTGTCCGTAGACCAGTCACCATGGTATTCGGGGAAGTCCCGACACAACCATCTGCTGCGACGAAGATATGGGTGAAGGACGTGGATCCGTCAGGGCATGATACATTGAAGCCGTCCTTGTCGTATCGTATCCACGAGCCATTGTTCAGTCTGCAATTGAACTCATTATTGTCAAAGGGATAAAGCTTATC
The DNA here is from genome assembly GCF_036898095.1 of Palaemon carinicauda. Classification (NCBI taxonomy): domain Eukaryota; kingdom Metazoa; phylum Arthropoda; class Malacostraca; order Decapoda; family Palaemonidae; genus Palaemon; species Palaemon carinicauda. The sequence continues at coordinate 65,834,952 of NC_090751.1, forward strand.
CAGACAATTTTCACTGGTATGGGAGAGAGCACCGTCTAGCACTATACCTAACTCGCATGAATCCATTAAGTTTTTATGGAATTCAAATGAGTCAGCTGTACATATTTTTCTACCCATTGCGTCTGAACAGTGAGTTAATTGATTTAAGTCTTCAATGACCGTATATGTTTCCTTGTCTGGGGAAATCAATACGTGTCCTGTCAAACTGGATATTACTGGATTTGAGTGATTCGTCATGAAAGTCGGAAATGGTGATATCCTGTAAGATTGCCAGGCATCAGAAGAATCAAAGGGAATTGTAATCCTAATCTTGTTATTATCTACGTTTACTGTAATTAGGCTGTAATAAAATTCTAACCTATGTTCGTCTAACAAAGGAACATAGCCTAGTTTATCCCTTCCGTTCTTCAGAATTAATTTTAAGTAACTTATGGGCAACAAATGGGGCGACAATACACCTTTAGTTGCTAACGTGATAGCTTCTACATAATCCTTGGATTTCTCAATGAAATGTGTAATTCTGTTATGTATGTGATCTATCTTTGAATCATAATATGTTAATGTTGCCAACAAATCCTGTACTTCCATAATTTGAACGATATTATCTGAATGTTCATTTAATAAATCCTTAATTTTATTGATTGAAGCTAACTGATTCCTTAGTTCTGACATAATCAATTCATCTTTATGAGTCAAGAACTCAATTTTCTTATTTTGATTACTAATTTTAAGACGATTGGAAATTCCTAAACCTAAACTTGCAACAGGCCCAAAGATGCTTAATGCAGCATAAATAAACGGATTCCGTCTTTCTTTATGTTCGTGTCCTACAGTCCACATCAAAAGGTCATAAGCCAGTCTTATTTTTCAAGTCATCAGATAGCATCTCTGCAACTTTTAATGTTGATCCAAGCAAACTCTTAGTAGTCAAATGAAAATGTCTTCTATGCAACTCATCCAATGATGCAGAAAACCTTGAAATGGCAGTTCTTAAGCTAATGACATCATTCTCTTGAAGAAAAATTGCTTGCATATTCGCTTCTACAATTACGTTGGTTGATGTAATAAAAATGTCTTCTTGTCTTTCAACTATATTGCCATATTTAAAATATATATTTTTAGTCTTAGAGCTCATCCCATACGAGAAAAATGTCTGAGCGAACAATATCACTCCCAACAACAAAAAATTCATCTTGGAAACCTGTAACGAGAAAAAATATATGTAATTACTCCTGTATTAAAAAGAAAACTTTTAATCACATAAAATAGAATAAAATTTTCCTTCACTTCTTTTCCTCTCTTTTCTTTTTAATTTCTTATGTGAGCCAATGGTACTATTCTCTCATCCGTGGGTTGGGATACGTTTTGAACTCTAAACCTATTGGCCGTTAATGTTTCCAAAATGTTAAATGGGCCTTCAAACTTAGGTGTTAGTTTATAATTGAGCCCTTTTCTGACATTGATTTGAATATAGATGTTATCACCCACGGTATATGTTTTAGTTGGTTTCGCTATTTTATCATGATTCCTTTTCATTATGATTTGTGATTCTTCTAAATTCTTTCGAAGGATATCATATCGACTTATACTTGCATTTATACATTCTTTTAAAGGATTTGATAGATTAGTTGTAGGCGTTAATACATGGAAAGGTGTTCTAACTGGGGTACCATACAATGCTTCATGCGGTGACATTTTAATTGATATATGATATGAATGATTCAGAGTACTCAGTGCCGCCGGTATTGCAATATCCCAGTTGGGGTCTGATCCCCCTAGTGTTACCCTCAATATATTTAATATCTTCCTATTTGCTCTTTCCACTAGCCCATTCGACTCTGGGTGATATATCATGGTATTTATTTTCTTTATGTTGAGGAATTCACACAATGAGGTAAGAAAGTGATTATTAAATTCACCACCCGAGTCTGAGATTAGCATGTGTGGAATTCCATGTTTACAAATGTAACACTCGTAAAACTTCCTAGCGCATTCAATTGCAGTTTTAGTTTTAAGAGCTATTAGTTCTGTATATCGAGTTAAAGCATCTATAATTACTAAGAGGTGCTTATTTCCTCTGTCTGACTCGTAAAATCCTGTTAACAAATCTAAATGTATTCTTTCAAAGGGTTGATTGGGCACAGGATAAGCTCCTAGGCTGACAGGTGTTTTCGTATGCCCTTTGTTTTTCTGATATGTGCGACAATTAGCTATGTGTCTTTTTATATCTGTAAGCATTGTATGCCAATAAAACAATGATTTGGCTTTCTGTGACATTAATGAGAACCCAGGGTGTCCATGTAATGGATTTGAATGCAACCAATTCAGGACAGTGGAAATAAGTGAGATTGGTACTACTACCTGGTCGTTAGTTACATGTGGTGTATTGCGGGTTTTCCTTGTCACAGTCCTACACAGAATATTATCTTTGATTATATAATTCTGCTGCTTATACTTTATATATTCCTTTTCTTTATGATTGCCTTTCAAAGCATTTATAATTGTTTCTATTTTCTGATCTTTTCTTTGCTCAGTCTGTAACAATTCAGCACTCCAGCCTAAGTCTTCTTGTTCAGATATTGTTTTTACAATAGGCATGGATGTTGATATATCTATTAATTCAGCTAAAGGCTCCGTACAAGATGACACGGGGTTGCGTGATAATGCATCCGCAATGATATTTGCTTTCCCAGGTAAATACCCGATTCTTGCGCCAAAATCTTGAATGATCAAATGCCACCGAGTTCGTTTAGGGCTGTGATTGAAGCCTTTAAAGAACTCTGTTAGTGGTTTATGGTCAGTAAGAACCTTAACGGGAGAACCGTAAATTATGAACTGAAAATGCACTAGCGAATTAACAATAGCTAGTCCTTCCTTGTCTATTACTGCATACTTACTTTCGGAAGTTCTCAATTTTCGAGAATAGAAAGCTATCGGGAAAAATTGTTTATCATATTGCTGAAGCAATACCCCTCCTACTCCTAAGTCTGAGGCATCTGTTGCAATGAAGAATTCCTTACCGAAATCAGGAAATTTTAAGATAGGAGAACTACACAGTTCATCTTTCAAAGTATTAAACGCCTGTTGATGTTGCTCAGACCATATGAAATCTACGCCCTTCTTCGTAAGATCAGTTAAAGGAGCGGCTATTATTGAATAGTTGCGTATAAAACGCCTGTAATATCCACTACAACCCAGAAATTGCTGTATTCCCTTGACATTAGTAGGTATGGGAAAATTACGTATAGCCGACACCTTATCATGGACTACTTTAAGACCTTGGCTTGACACCATGAAACCCAAATATATTAATTCTGTTTTGAAAAACTCACACTCACTAATCTTTACCCTTAAGTTATGTTGTCTTAATCTCTGTAGTACTAGTTCTAACTTACGTAGATGTTCTTCTAAGGTGTTGGAAAAGATTACAAGATCATCCATATAGGCATGCAATATATCCCCTAACAAGTCTCCAAACACTATGTTAATCATTCTTGTAAATGTTATAGGAGCACAACGTAAACCAAAAGGCATCCGTAAAAATTCATAATGTCCCCTGGCTGTGCTGAAGGCTGTGTATGGGATACTATCTTCTTCTAATGATATCTGGTGAAAGCCTTTAAGTAAGTCCAAACTGGTAAAATATTTATTCTGACCTAACAAAGACAAAATATCGTCAGTACATGGCACTGGGAATCGATCAGGGATCGTTTCCTCGTTTAGACAACGAAAGTCGACGCAGATACGCCATGTTCGATCTTTTTTCGGTACAACTATTAAAGGAAAATTATAAGGGCTGTTTGATTTTCTAATGACTCCTTCCTCTAACATTTTACCTACTTCATCATTTATTTCATTCTGGAATTTCATAGGGAGTCTGTACGAGGGTACATATATAATTTTCTGCTTGTCCTTTAACCTTATTTGATGCTCGATCACATCTGTTTTTCCTAAGGATCCATCCGTAGTGGAAAAGACATCTTGATATTTAGTTAAAAGTTCAAAAATTTTCTGCTGAATTTCTTCGTCTTGAATGTCCTTACTGATTTTATTTTTAATAGATCGCAAAAGGGATTCATCCGCAACTGATTGAGAGTGATTGATTTCAGCAACGGTAAGAATACGATGTTTATAAACTTCTACATCCAAGATATGTTGATTTTTGTGAATTACTAAAGTGTTATTTAAATGATTACAGACTTCGATATTACATTGCTGATGTGAGCCTACTGTATAAATAGCTTGTGTGACAGACAATCCGTTAGTTTTCAAAGTATCGGAAAGGATTAATATTTCAGATCCCGGTAGTGTTTTCTTTATTTGCACTATTAAATTCGAAGGTATGTTTGGTTCGATAGATTGCGTGCAAGATGATATTACGGGTGAACGAGAATTCTGCTGGGTCGCGTATATAATTTCTTTATTAGTGAGACAAGTTATTGGTTCTTCAACGTACGTTACGGTTACATTTGTCGTCTCCTTTTTATCCAAAACTGATTTTAAGGTATTAGAAGACTTATAGAATTTCCCTTTGATATACATGCCATGCTTGGCAGGAGCTAAGATAATGTTTTGATTTCCCATAGATGGGTATCCTATAATTACAGCTGGATACATATTAATGTTTTTTACAACAACAAATGTATCGGCAAACGTGCGATTACCGACTCTGAACTGAATATGAGTTATGCCTATGACGTTTAATTCATTATTTCCTATCCCTGAAAGTCTAATTCCTGATTTTTCAATCGGAAAGTTCGAAAACAACAAATGATGTGTCTTCAAATCCATAATATTATGTGGACTACCAGAGTCAAAAAATAACGTAAAGGATTTGTGTTCTAAATTTACAGCATATAAGGTTGGCCGTAACTCATTTTGGCTTATTATTGTATGAATTCGTTGCAAATCTACGGGAGCATGCACTGTTTTACTTAATTCGGCCGTGTGTTTCATAGGAAAATCTATTGTCTCACAATTATCTGATAAAACATTAAATTGATTATTCAATACTATTGATGTTGACATGAATGACCTTGACCCAACATCACTCTCTTCCCGTCTAGAGTTAACTATGTGGTATTTGCTTTGCTCTGCACATTCTGAAAATTAGTCTGACCTTGCGAGGTCTGGTTTGACGGCCCAGGCTCAGCGATATTTGATGAAGTGTTTGTTTGTTTCGGACTCTGAACTGCATTGACATTTGGTTGTTTCTTCTTATTGTTAAAATGAGGATTTTTCTTTTTATTTCCATATGGAACTAACTGTGGAATTGACTGTGTATTTCTGGGATATTGTTTTGTCTTACGCGAGTAACATTGACTATAAGAATGCGTTGCAGTGTTGTGAATTGAGCAAAATTTCGTTCTGCAGTCTGCGCTTATGTGACCTTGACGTTTGCTGTTGTAACACGTCACTCCCGCTACTGGACTGTTAACTACGTTCACTGTTTGTGGTTTTGTTTCATTCTTTGCAAAAACTTGAGTTAACACGGGATCGAGATCTGGACACTTGGACATGTGTTTCTTTATCTGTTTATAGACATCCAATTCCGTACTTGCAGGCGTTAACTTCTTATCAAAACACCGCACTAAAGCTTCAGGCAACATAAGTGTCATGCAAGTTAAATACATTAATCGTAAAAAATCTTTCACGGAGATGTTATCGTTAGTAACCCAAGTGGAATGACCTAAAATGTCCTGATATTCGTTAAGCCTATCAGCTATGAGAGCTGCTCTCTCAATAACATTAAGCCGATTCATAGTGGCTTGATTAAGTGTATTTCGTAACGTTAACACTACATCCAAGGCTTCCTCACCCCCATAGATCGCGCGTAACCTAACTTTGAAATCATCCCAAGTAACTGCTTCTTGAAATGAAACACCTCTTAAATATGCACTCGCATCCCCCTTAGAAAAATCTATAAAACTTTTAGCTTCTTGTAATTGTACAAAAGGGTCTACGATTTGTTTGGCATTTAAATGGGCATCAACGGATGAAATCCATGACTCCACATTTTGTGGCAAGAACCCGTTGACCCGACCTTGAAAAGGAAGGATTGCTGACCTGGCATTTACAAGCGTCACAATTGGAGGCGGATTAGTCTGGCCTACACCACTAGGTCCAGGGGTAGGGCTGACAGGAGGAGCCATGACTGCTGTATTTTTTTTTTCTATCTCTTTGACCCCTTGCAATTCTATCAAAATATCTATATGAGTACAGACGCCCACTGCGTAAACGCATATGTATAATAAAATTCCCCCAACAATGTTACTAATCCCAAAACATCTCCCCGAGAATTTCTGAAAGAAAAAGGAATTAGCACAAAGAAAGAAAAATTCTAAATGAGAATTCGGAGTTTCCTATAACAAAGATTAGCAATTCACTCACCCCAGTAATAATCGACTAACGACTTGTGATAACTACACTTCACTGCCCAAACTGGAATGAATTCAAAAAATCTGTACTTAGCTTATATATGATGTCGACACGTCCTCTCTCTCTCTCTCTCTTGATGTTTTGTTAGCGATGTCTCGTTCTAGTTTCTTGTTGAATGTAGTTCTTCCTGGATATGTTTTGCAATTGTTGAACGCCAGTCCTTGGGTTTCCTAGGATGTTGATTGAAGATTCAGGTTGTATTCTAACATTTGTTGATGTTAGCTGTTTCGTTGGACTATAATACTTAGTCAAAATTGTAGATTCTTGTAGATAATGTTGAGTTCTTGAAGATCTTTCTCAGGTTATACAGCTTTTATGTTGAAGTCTTGAAGATCTTTCTCTGGTTTTACAGCTTTTATGTTGAAGTCTTGAAGATATTTCTCTGGTTTTTACAGCTATTATTTTGAAGTCTTGAAGATTTTTCTCTAATTCTTAGAGTTTAACCGCTGTCTTAGAGTTTAATCGCTGTCTTAGAGTTTAATCGCTGCCACCATTTATTGGCGTGCTACTGTTATAAGCACACATTGAGTATGAGTTGTTTCAGATGTATGTAAATGGATAACTGAATACATCTTAATAGTTTTAAGTATTTATTCTATAAAAACAACAGAGTTAAACATCTCCATCACTGGAGGAAGCTGGGTTGGTCCAGATGACCAATTCTGGTGAAGTATAGATATGAACTGCCTAAATTATCGATATCACAGATATCGTATGCTTTGTTTATTTTAGACACGTCACAAACTCGGAAGACACCTGCATCCGGTGACGTCACAAACTTTCACACGCTTGAGACAATGTGTTGACGTTAAGAAGAATGTCAAATTGCTGAGGTTTGCATTGTATGTCCGGTTTACGATTTGAATGACTACAGCAAATCCCAGGGTTAGCTCCTTCAACCAACATGACATATTACGTCATTTGTTTTAAACATGTAATATTAACTATTCTAATCATTACATATACACGCCTATTGACGCAAAGGTCCTCGGTTAGATTTCGTCAGTCGTCTCTATCTTGAGCTTTGAGTTCAATACTTGTCCAATCATGATCTCCTACTTCGCGCTTCATAGACCTTGGCCATTTAGGCCTGGGTTTTCCAAGTCTTCTAGTGCCTTGTGGAGCCCAGCTGAACATTTGGTGAACTAATCCTTCTTGGGGAGTGCGAAGAGCATGCCTAAACCATCTACATCTAAACCTTATCATGATCTTCTCCACATATGGCACTCGAGTGATCTCTTATAAAGTTTCCTTTCAAATCCTGTCCTACTATTTAACTCCTAATAGCTTTGTTTATGTATATATATATATATATATATATATATATATATATTGTGTGTGTGTGTGCATGCCTTTTTGAGGGTATGCATCTGTGCATGTATGTACGTATAAACAGCTGCTGTCTTTGAGTCTTTTTTTTTTTTAGCAAAAGGCTACGCCCACTGCCAATAACTGTGGAAACTGCTGCTTTGTAGTTAGACTATTTAGTCAAAGGCTAGGCCCATCACTAATAACTATGGTTGATGATAGCAAGAGCATAGGATTAAGAAAAAAAAAACTGCCAAATTATAAACCACACCTGATGCTATTAGAAATGTGGGTGCGTCTAGGGCGTTCCCTGTAAGCACATTGCATCAGGATCCCCTACTGGCGTGATAAATGAACAAAGGGTACCGCAGTGTTCATGACTGTGGCCAAATAAGCTAGTGACAGAATAGATTACTAGAGAGAGACCGGAAATGTGTATAAGCCCTATTGCAGTGTATCACGAGAAGGAAGAAATGGAGTTCGGATGAAATGAATGGAAGAAAAATGTGGTTGAAGTAAAAGGAATAAATGATAGTCTTAAAAAGATTCTAATGATAATAGGGAATCAGATATTAATTATAATTTCAGCATATGCCCCTCAGATTGATTGCTAGGACCAAGAAAAAGGAATATTTAAATAGAATTTTGAGACAGCTTTTAGATAATCTAAAGAGGAGGAGAAGCTACTTGTAGGTGCACATATGAATGTTAGAGTGGAAGAAGAGATGGATGGATATCAGGAGGTACATGGAGGCCATTGTAATTAGAAATTAAGAAGGGGGTTTTATATTAGAGATGCCGCAGAGTTTTGAATTAGCATCTGGTTTCAGATGTTGGAGAAGCATCTGATAGCCTATGAAAGTGAAGGAGTGAAACCAGATAGATTATATCCTAGATAGAGGAACTAACAAATACAATATGATGATCTGTAAAGTTATTTTAGGGGAAGCTTGTGTTTAACAACCTACACTGGTAGTGGTGGATTTTAAAATGGGAGGTAGAAACTAAAGAAGAGAAAGGGTCAAAGGGGAGATCTAGAATTAAGGTTTATGGCCTTAAAGGGGAAGAGGGTTAGCAATTTAGGAGGATTGTAATAGAAAGACGACCGGAAAGGTTAAACTTGGGGATTGGACAGGGTAACGGAGTGGAAAATATCTGAGTGGTAAAGAAAGGAATATGTGTAGGGAAAGCAAACGAATTAGTGGGAAGAACCATCAAATATAGTGTGTTGAAAGGAGAAGAAAAGTGGTGATGAGACAGAGAGGGGGCAAGAGTCAGTTTAAAAGAAAATCAAATGCATCAAAGGAGTTGAAAGTAAGGCATGCACGGGGATCAGAGTAACGGTACAGAAAAGAGTAAAATAATTTCAAGAGGAAAGTATGTATAGATATTGAAAGAGCTGTGGAGCAATAGAATGAAAGGTTATGAACAAGGCAAGGAGAAAAAGATATCTATAAGATTTCAAACTTGAAAAAAAAGCCAAAGACAAGGGATTGAGATGGAAATAAATACATTATATAGGGATGAAACATTGGGCTATTTTTCCTGTTGGGGCTCCTGGGCTTATAGCATTTTGCTTCTCCAACTAGGGTTGTATCTTAGTTAGTAATAATAATAATAATAATAATAATAATAATAATAATAATAATAATAATAATAATAATTATAATAATAATATTTTTTGTACAAAAGTGACCATTACTTTGTGTGCACTAACATTGTGATAGTGTTTTATACTCTGTACATATTATCTGTACTTTTACAATGTGTTGGGATATATTAAAGACAAATTGTTAATGATATGGTCTTCATCACCTTCCTATTGATATGTCCCTTTCCCAGTTACTGGCGGATTGTTCAAATGAAGAGAAAAAGATAATAAGAACAATAGAAAAAGTTAATTACAAAATTAACACCACTGAGGCAGCAATCACTTTCAATAAAACCTGCTTAAAAGAGGGTCTACTCCCGAAATAATAATAATAATAATAATGATAATAATAATAATAATAATAATGAAAATGGGAGAGAGGAGGTAGGAAAAGAACAAAGGGTGGATGTGACAGTGATGGAAATACGGAATACAGAAGTGAAGCGGGCAATGAGTAAAATGAAAAAGTGGTTAGAGGGATAATATAGGGATAATGGTGGGGAAGAAGATGTATGAACAGCAAGTCCATACATTTATCAGAGGATGATAAAAAATAAATAGATAAATAAATAAATAAATAAATAAATAAAATACCCTTCGACGTTTATCCTTTTGACTGCGAAATTGCTGATGAATCGCTGTGCAGTAGAAAAAAAAAAATAAAAAACTTCCGAAACAATAATGGCTTCATACACCACAGAAGGCCCACGAGCAGCGCATCGAATTCCGTATCCACACATATCATGAAGGCTCTTCCTTAGTAGCACGTCTTTCACTACATCTATCCAAAACTTTTCTGGCCTTCCTTACATCCTATCTCTTTTGAATCTTGCGCTAGTCGCTAGCCCTCAAGAAGTCATCACGTATGATTGTAACTATTACACAATTTTACAGAAGTGTACTAAACTTTACCAAGCATTCTGAGATGGATCCAAGAGAGCAAAGAATAGTAAAGACTCGTTAGGGTTATTGTTAAGTTGTTTACTCTAGGGTAGATTTTGTAGATTCTTAGTATTTTTTTAGTTTTTATTCTATTTTGGCATTTTGGTGATTACCACTCATTACCAAATTTTAAAATAATTAACAATAAGTATATTTCATGTAGTTTGAATCTCTTTGGGCTTTCTATATTCTGCTTTTACAACTCTTGTTACAGCCCATGTCAATAATAATGATAATAATAATAATAATAATAATAATAAAAATTATAATAATAATTATGATAATAATAGTAAGAAAAAAAAAAAATAATAATAATAATAATAATAATAATAATAATAATAATAATAATAATAATAATAAATCACCTTAGCCTCGCTAACAAAGCGTAAACAAAACTTATCCGGATGCTCCTGGAAAGACCAGGGCATCGAGCGTAATAAATGTTACGCCAACACAAGTAACTTTGCCTTTTTTCTTCGTGATGACAGACAGTATCGAAGAGAAAAGTTTTAATTGCCCTCCAAAACTCGTCGAATCGGACGCCGACAATCGGCCAGGACTTGGCCGAACTTCACATAAGTGATAAATGAAAGTTTCACTGACAGACTGGTGATTACAGTCATAGCAACTAGGGCTCTGTTCTGTAGATTTTGGGCGGTGGAGGTGCTTACTTTCGTCGACGTGTATTAACTGTGACTTGTCAGATTGAGTCTTGGAGTGTATTTAGAGCAATAATCCTTTCATTTCCTTCTGTTATGGGCAATATAGAATTTGAGTTTTAATTTCTTTGCTTACAAAAATATTTTTTTATTTCGCTACATTTTCTTATCACGCACGAATACGCTCGATATTTTATCAAATTTGAAAGACCATAAATATATATTAGCCATTTGCATCAACCGAAAGGTTTAAAAGATATACTGCACAATATTATATATGGATGAGACTTTATCACATTGACTCGTGATTATAATATCTAATATAAGCAACAAATACCTCTTGATATCGAATTCCCTCTGCCTTGGGATCAGAGACCCAAGGGGTAACTAACTTTATGATGAAAGCTTCTGGTCGGCCAAGGATTCGAACCAAGACGAAACTGAGGTTACAATCAACTCCATTTTACCGACTCCATTCATACCACTAGGCCTAGTGGTAAAAATGGAGTCGAGTGTAACCTTAGTTTATTCTTAGTCAAAGTTCGAATTCTCGGCCGAGTAGAAGCTATTATCAGAATGTTGTATCCCCCTTGGGTCTCTGTTCCCGAGGCAGAGCGAATACGATATTCAGACGTATTTGTGGCTAATATGAAAATTTATTTATATATATATATATATATATATATATATATATATATATATATATATATATATATACATATACATATATATATGTGTGTGTGCGTGTGTGTGTGCGTGTATGTTAAGTAAATAAAACCGTTCAAAGAACAACAATATGATATAAATTATGATATAATTACATTCTAAGGCATAGTTTCACCCTTAGTCTCCAATTCTACTGTATGTGTATACATATATATATATATATATATATATATATATATATATATATATATATATATATATATATATATATGGTGGTGAATATCCTTTTGTATGAAAACTCCAAGACAGAATTTCAAAGGTCATTCTTTCAAGATGCAAGCAAACATCGTCCTAACCGAATTTTGTCTAGAATCTGGAATATAATGGCCAAGACGATATCCAATCTCTCTCTCTCTCTCTCTCTCTCTCTCTCTCTCTCTCTCTCTCTCTCTCTCTCTCTCTCATTGAAATAGTTTTTCATCTTAAGAAAGACCAGACAAAACCCTTGAAATAATCATAATCTTGCATACATTAAGCTACATATACAGCCTCTATAACAGACGCTGTATCACGCATCGTAGATGGTCTTCCCCCAATCCAAATCTAAAAAAAAAAACGAGGCCCTCTTCAAATGTGATTGAAGGTTCTTTCAACCAACATAGAAATAAGGACTCAATTAAACTGCTCGAAGAAAGATAGGAAATGTTATCTAACTGGCAGATAATACATCTGAATCTCCAGAAAAGTCCTTTAATAATTATTCTGATTTCGTCTTATACTAGAAATGACATATAACCCTACTCTTACTTCCTGTGACTCTTCAAAAACATTGGACCTATTATACTCACGCTTCAGCCACTTCCTGGAACTTGCGTGTGAAGTTAGAAACCACTGCAAATCAGCAAATAAAAAAAAAAAAAAAAAATCCTGCATGGGTCGGGATGCCTGCTTATATTCAATTCTTTTCTTCTTTGAATTGTAGAGTAGTAGCCAGGCATGTCACATCTCAATATGATTAATAATAGCATTCTCCCAGTAAATCCGGAGGCCTCTTTGGGACGAGGGATTCTAATTAGGCCCATTCAGCCACTCCGTTTCGGCCAATGTGTCGTCTGCATCTGCTTTCCAGGGCGTATTTAATATCGAGGTGATCTCTTCTATACTTTCGTTTTCATCATATTTGGTATCATGCGGCATTTTCTTAAAAAAGGTCATTCCTGTAGATGTTTCTTAACGTATGTATATTTGATATTAATTTGTATTTCATCTCCTTTAGAGCGGTAATTCATTTATAAGTATATTTCAATAATTTCCCATTTGTGCCATGAAAGAGAGACTTCATTTTCATTAGACGATTCCATAGAAAGATTTTCTTATTTTTCTTCTTATGCCACATTACTTTTTATCATTATTTTTTTTTATAATCATTATGATAACAACAATATTAATTATGATAATTGTTTAAGTAACGATTATAGTAATCTAGAATGTGAATTATTGCAATGGTCATGATGATAATTTTCGTTATTGTTCATTCTTTAATTACTAATATCATTATGATTATGATTGTTATCGTTATTGCTATCATAGATACCAATATAACTATTGATATAATTATTCTATTCAACCATTTCATTTGAAATGAATTTTATATTGATGTTTCCATTAATAATATTACTGCTGTCATTATTATCATAAAACATGCATATGATGAAGGTAATTGGAAATATCCTTTATCACTATCGATTATATTAATATTACAACAATAAGAATAATACTGGAATTATTATTACTATTATTATTATTATTATTATTATTATTATTATTATTATTATTATTATTATTATTACTATTATTGTCGTTGTTGTTGTTGATACTGATTCATTTATTTGGAGGGGAACTAAAGCCGGACCAAGATTTTTATTGTTTTTATTATTGTTGTCATTATTATTGTAGTTATCAACGTTTTCCTTAATATTTTTTCATAATTATTATTAACAATATCATTATTCATATTGAATAACTTTGAAATTCAATCGAAATTTAGCTGTAAGTTATTGATGGTTGTATAGAGCCGAAAGGTGATGATAGTGAGGCATTTGTTGACCAAATGTCCCACATATAGATATCTGTTTGAGGCTCGAGGTGAGGATGGCAGGTTCATCCTTGCTTAGATTCTTGGCCGTGATGTGTCCTGCCTTCCTAGTGGTATCTGTATCTTTATTTCAGAAGCAGGTCTTCTGTAAGATTTTTAACTTTTAAAATTACATCTTTACTTTTTTAGTTTTAATTGAATACTCTTTTAATTTTTTTATTCACAATAAACGAGATCGGCGTCAATGACCTTATGTTTCAGGATGCCACAAAACCTCAAATCAATCAATCAATCAATCACTCAATCAATCAATCAAGAACTAGAATCTTTATTTCCTTGCTCTAAATTGGAGTGTTGTTGTAATCTACGGAAGTGAAATCTACGCAGTGGAACAAGCAGAACAGATCTAGCATAGACTATCAGAATGATTTTGTTCTAGAGAGATTTGTTCTTAGAGAGATTCATCTCTGGGAGGCTTGGATTTCATCGTAAAACACTTGATGTAATTCATTCCTAAAGATAGGTTAACAACACTAGATACTTTTACTTACAATGTGGGTCTCTCTTTCCATTGGCCTTCTCCAACAGACATTATCAAATGTGAAATGTGGATGAGGTGATTTTCAGTAAAAACCTTTAAATTAAAAAACGAACTAATGGGGAAGCTCTCTCTCTCTCTCTCTCTCTCTCTCTCTCTCTCTCTCTCTCTCTCTCTCTCTCTCTCTCTCTCTCTCTCTCTCGCAAGATATAGAGAGAGGGCAGCTTCATGTAAGCCATTAAAATGACAAGATTTTTATTAATACATTCCTGAGTTACGTACAAAAAAAAGGTGAAATTAATGACGATCAACATGTTGAAATTAATGGTCAGACTTTACGCCCACAAAAGTCGCGCGTTGGCTGCGAATGGCGAAAGGAGATAACCCATCATAAAGGCGAAATCAAGATTCAGGATAGCACGAGGTTCGACCTTAAGGGTAATCGGCTGTCTAAACGAGCAAGAGAGGTATGAACTCGCCAA
>NC_090751.1:65854730-65869730 GCF_036898095.1 Palaemon carinicauda
ATTGCTCGCGCCCCAACAAACGACTTCTACAGCCACTTACTACCTCCCATCCGCCGCAGTTTTGCTACTACCACTTCAGATTCGGGGCAACCGCGAAGAAATGTGCCAATGATTGTCAGTGGCCAAAAAACGTGTAAGTAGGCCATCGCTTGTGGCGGTGGCCTCCCGTGTTTCTAATCTTTTCTTTTTACATGATGCAGGAACGGGCGTGCAATTTTTTGTAGACACGGGTGCTTGTCGTTCTCTTTTGCCAAGGAAACTCTTCAAGGCACGACGTAGTCTGTCTACATCTGCCGACGTCCGCTTGGTAGCTGCCAACGGATCTGCGATACCCACCTACAGTTACGAGAACCTCACATTATCGTTCCGAAACGGTAAATTCAATTGGAAGTTTCTCGTTGCTGACGTCACAATGCCAATCCTCGGTGCGGATTTCCTCTCTCATTTCCACCTTCTGGTCGATGTCGCCCACCGACGATTGGTCAACGCAGACTCGTACTTGTCGACACCTCTTCAACCCGCCCCCTCTAACCTCGCTCTCCACATCAGCGCACCCACGGATGCCTACGCCCACCTCCTCACGTCGTACCCGGAAGTTTTCCGTCCAGAACTTCGCCAAACGCCCACGGTTCCTGCCAAGCACGGTATTTATCACCACATCAAGACGACGGGACCCCCAGTCTTCGCAAAATTCAGACGTCTGGCACCGGAACGATTGGCAGCCGCCAAACAGACGTTCGCCGAAATGGAGAAAATGGGCCTTTGCCAAAAGGCCTCCAGCCCATGGTCATTACCCTTACACATCGTTCTGAAGAAAGACGGCTCCCTCCGTCCGTGCGGGGATTAAAGGCGCCTGAACATGCAAACAGAACCGGATCACTACCCCCTCCCAAACATTGCCGATGTGACCTCCTACCTGCACAAAGCGAAGGTTTTCTCTACGCTCGACCTCCTGAAGGGGTATTATCAGGTGCCTATGAACCCAGAAGACATCCCCAAGACCGCCATCACCACTCCGTTTGGTACATACATCTTCAATTACTCCTGTTTTTGCCTTCATAATGCTGGGGCAACGTTTCAACGTCTCATGGATGGCATCTTAGGGGACCTCCCTTTCTGTGTATGTTATGTGGACGACATACTTGTGTTCTCCTCCTCAAAAGAGGAACACCTCCATCACCTGCGCATCGTGCTCGACCGCCTGCAACAAAACGGCCTTGTAGTCCGGTACGACAAGTGTACCTTTGGCGCCAACGAAGTGTCGTTCTTAGGGCACCGTATCAATCCTGAAGGAGTCCATCCCCTCCCTGAGAAGGTAGCAGCCGTTCAGAATTTCCCCGCGCCCTAGACCGTCAAAGCTCTGCAGGAATTCTTGGGCATGATCAACTATTATTACCATTTTCTGCCAGCCATTGCCGCCACTCTTGCTCCCCTCTATGCCTCCCTCAAGGGCAAGCCAAAGGACCTGAAATGGGGTCCCCTTCAAGAAGCAGCCTTCTGCAATGCAAAGAAGGCCCTATCAACTGCTGCGGGTCTCACTTTTCCTATCCCACACGCCCCTCTCCTTCTCTCCACCGATGCCAGCGACATCGCTATTGGTGCAGTACTCGAGCAGGTGGTCAAAGGCTCGCCCCGCCCATTGGCCTTCTTCAGCAGAAAACTGTCCAAGGCAGAATCGGGTTATTCTACATTCGATCGAGAATTGCTGGCGGTGCACTTGGCTGTCCGTCACTTTCGCCATTTCTTAGAAGGTACGCCCTTCGTCATTCGCACAGACCACATGCCTCTGGTGCACGCCTTCACTCGACAGTCTGACACCTGGTCCGCCCGTCAACGCCGACATCTCTCCGCCGTGGCTGAATACAATTGCACCCTCCAATACGTCCCTGGGAAAATGAATCCCGTTGCCGATGCCCTGTCAAGAAATACGTTGGCTGCCGTTCAACTGGGATTGGATTACAACGCCCTGGCTGAAGCCCAACGACAGGATCCAGAGTATCAAGCTTGTAGGACATCCTGCACGTCCCTCCATTGGGAAGATTTTCCCCTCGAAGACTCCAACACCACCCTCCTCTGTGACGTCAGTACTGGTAGACCTCGACCTTGGATAACTGTTCCCATGCGCCGACAGGTGTTTGATTTCATTCACGGCCTTTCACA
Organism: Palaemon carinicauda; assembly: GCF_036898095.1. Lineage (NCBI taxonomy): Eukaryota > Metazoa > Arthropoda > Malacostraca > Decapoda > Palaemonidae > Palaemon > Palaemon carinicauda. Next base: position 65,856,891 of record NC_090751.1, read on the forward strand.
TCCCTCGTGCCGTTCTACTACACAGCTGCTGAAGGCAAAATTCATTTGGCACGGCATTTCTAAGGATGCTAAGGATTGGGTCCGCGCCTGTACTTCTTGCCAAACTTCCAAAGTACATCGACACACGGATTCAGGAGTGGGCACCTTTCCTCAACCTCAGCGTCGTTTTGCACACATTCACGTCGACGTTGTAGGCCCCCTACCCACATCACAAGGACATCGTTACCTGTTTACCGTCATTGACCGCTCCACTCGTTGGCCTGAAGCCATTCCCATGGAAACAGCAACGTCCGCCTCATGTACATCTGCCTTACTCTCTGGATGGATTTCAAGATTCGGTATCCCTGAGCATATTACTTCTGACAGGGGAACCACTTTCACCTCTCAATTGTGGATGTCATTAGCGAATCTCCTGGGCATCACCCTACATCAGACAACGGCCTACAACCCCGCTGCCAATGGAATGGTTGAACGTTTTCATCGCACCCTCAAAGCAGCTTTGATGTCCCGCTGCAAGGATTGCAACTGGTTTACTCATCTTCCCTGGGTCCTCCTGGGACTAAGGACCACTCCTAAAGATGCCCTCGACGTCTCGGCAGCTGAAATGGTGTATGGCGACCCGTTGGTCGTCCCTGCCGAATTTTTTCCTTCTACAACCTCCTCCGACGATCTCCAGCGCATACATCACGTCGTGGGAAAATTTACTCTGTGCCGCCAGACTTACAAGCCCCCAGCGAAGCATCACATACCAACGGACTTGCACTCTGCAACGCACGTCTTCCTGCGCAACGACACTAGCAAGCCACCACTAACGCCCCCTTACTCGGGCCCTTTCCTTGTGATCTGACGCAGTCTGAAAGCATTCCTACTAAACATTCGGGGCAAAGAAGACTGGGTCTCCATTGATCGTCTAAAACCTGCTTATCTTCTGCCAGATGACCCGCCTACAGTTCGCCTCTCCAGATCAGGGCGCCCTATTTAACATGTACAGTATGTCATTTTTAGGGGGGGAGCCATGTACCAACCGTGTGTCACACAATTGTACATAATTCCTTTTGCATATATTATGCTTGTATCTTCGCTCTTCCCTCGCACTAAACGAACATGAAAATTCATGTCTGCTGTTTCCTCTGTGACATTGTCTGTCTTGTTAACTTGTTATGTCCTGTTGCCTTGAGGTTTTGTATATAAAGGAGAGTGTTCTATAACAATATAACTCAGTTGATTGCATCCTGCCTTTGAGTTCACAACCCTCACTCGGCACCGTTACATACCTTTTGAATTTGAGAGACTCCAATTTCCTGTGTGATTAAGCTTTGGCATGTCCATTACAAAATCTCAAAGGCAAACTTTAGCCTTGGCTGGATTACATTTAACAGAACCATGCTTCTCCCACGGTCAGTTATTCATGAGTCGGAAGTTCAAGAAATATTTATGCCTTTATATATATGTGTGTGTGTATATATATACATATTCCTGTTGCATAGTAGTAGTGTTATGTCATTGGATGAGTTATACAAAATATCTTTTATTTTCTATGTGTCTTTACATAAATTAACCTTTAATCCTAAAATATTAAAAACATATTTTGAGGAATAACTAATAGATATTTACGTTATAAAAAAAAATTATTTTTCCAAAATTTTACTATCTTGAAAAATATTAATTTCTCAATAATGTGCATAATAATATATATAGAAGTTTTAAGCGCCATCAATAAAAGCATAAAAGAGGATCATTAGAGTTTCATGTGTCCATAAAAGACAGCAAGTAAAGTTAATAACTAAATCTTATTTCGAAGACTAAAAAGTCTTCATCTTATTATAGAAAGGCAAGATTAATGATTACTTTCCTATGGGGATGCAGGTTACTGTACCCCTGGGGCTTATAGGTTGCCATCTCATCCCCGCCAGCATTACCTGGTTTAAACCTTACCATGTGTGATGATGCACTGGCCAACAATAAGGGATTCTGCATCTAGTACTCTTTCTTTCCTTCTTCCTTTCTTTCCCTCTTCTACATGCATCTCTCCAGTAACCCGGGCAACGATGAGTATTGCAGCTGATATATACAGTATAAATATATATATATATATATATATATATATATATATATATATATATATATATATATATATATTTATATACATGTATATTTATATATATGTATATATATATATATATATATATATATATATATATATATATATATATATATATATATATATATATATATATATAGTATATATATATATATATATATTTTTATATGTATATATATATATATATATATATTTATATATATATATATATACATTTATATATAGATACACATACACACATATATATATATATATATATATATATATATATATATATATATATATATATATATATATATATATTTATATATATATATATACATTTATATATAGATACACATACACATATATATATATATATATATATTATATAAGTATATATATATATATATTTGTATATGTATATATATGTATATATATATATATATATATATATATATATATATATATATATATTATATAAGTATATATATATATATATATATTTGTATATGTATATATATGTATATATATATATATATACATTTATATATAGATACACATACACACATATATATATATATATATATATATATATATATATATATATATATATATATATATATATATATATATTTATATATATATATATATATATATATATATATATATATATATATATATATATATATATATATATCCTCTTCATCTCCTCATAAACCTATTGACACAAAGGGCCTCGGTTAGATTTCGCCAGTCGTCTCTATCTTGCACTTCTTAGTCCTCAGTCATGTAGGCCTGGGCCTTCCAACTCTTTTAGTGCCTTGTGGATCCCAGCTGAACGTTTGGTAAAATAATCACTCTTGGCGAGTGCCAAGAGCATGTCCAAACCATCTCCATCTACCCCTCATCATGATCTCATCCACATTTGGCACTCGAGTAATCTCTCTTATAGTTTCATTTCTAATCCTGTCCTGACATTCAACTCCCAATATCCTTCTCGGGGCTTTGTTCTCAAATCTACTTAATCTATTGGAGATTGTATCATTGTCATACATTGACTCATGTCCATAGAGTAACACTGATCTCACTAAACTGATATATATAGTAAGATTTTTATATGTAATTTCAGGTGATTTGATTTCCAAATTTTACTTAACCTAGCCATTGTTTGATTTGCTTTTTCAAGTCTTTCACTAAACTCTAATTCTAAAGACCCTGTATTGAAGATCAAAGTTCCTAAATACTTAAATGATTCTACCTCATTAATCGTTGGTCCTTCCAATGATATTTCATCTTCCATTGCATACTCCATCTCATCATCTCTGTTTTTCTTCTGTTTATCCTCAGCCCAACCTCGTGTGATATTTCATGCATTCTGATGAACAAGCATTGCAAATCCTGTGTGGTGTTCTGCTAACAAGGACAGAAGCATCAGCATACTCTAGGTCGGCTAAATTCCTATCACCAATCCAGTCCAATCCTTCTCCACCATCTCTGAGTGTTCTACGCATTACAAAATCCAACATAGGTGACAACACATTCCCTTGAGGTACTCAGCTGTACACTGGAAATTCATTTCATAAGACTCCATTAACATTAACTATGCACTTGCTATGCTCATGAACAGACTTAATTAAATTTACATATTTAAGAGGAACTCCATAATAATGCAGGACTCTCCACAATATTGGTCGGTGCACACTATCAAAAGCTTTTTCATAGTCCGCAAATGCCATCAAAAGTGGATTTCTCTCGGCTTTTCATCAATCTTGCTCTTCAGTCTCTTTAGAATAAGTATACTATATATTTTCATAACTCCCATTCATCAGGTTTTGTCTCTTCATGCCCCATTCTACAAAATAATCTTGTAAGTAATCTGGGAGTCATTTCATTTTCAGCCAGTATCATCACAGCAGTTATTCCATCGTATACAGGGGTTTTCCATCTCTTTAGTGTTTTGAGGATAGCTTCGACTTCAAACACACTGAATTCATTCATGGGTGCATCAAGGTCTTCATCAGCTTCAGGTATATCAATAAAATTATTCCCTTCATATTTCCTATTCATGACCTCACTAAAGTGTTCCATCCAATATTGTCTTTCTTCATCTTTTCTTGCTATGACAGATCCGTCGCTCTTTTTGATGCGTATATACTTCTTCTTTGCCCAGGAGATATTTCATTAATAATTCTATGAGAAATTCTTACACCATAGACACTTCCCCACAAGACTCATAACCTCTGTTCTTAGTCTCTCCGAAACATAACCATAGTACGAAAAGGAGACATCTTTTTCTTACTGACCGTTTGAATTGTTAAATTTTGACTTGATTGTAATAGAGGTTCAGAGGGAACCCAGTGGTGATAAAAAATTATTTTAGAAAATTTTCTTCCTCATGAAACCCCAAATAAGTTGAACATACATGATAACATCTATATAACAGTGTTTTTATCGAATTAATTTCTTAGATTTTTGGTTCCAAACTTAAAAAATGAGTGTTTATCCTGTAAAAGTGTTTTTTCGAAATACTGAAGTTTAAAAGGTATTATGTTTCCGAGACCACGACATCGAGAAAAGGCAAAGTATCATCTTGTTCATTTTCTTTCGTAAATTTTATATTATGATGCTTTGTATCTAAATAATCTAAAAACAGGCTTATGTGATCTAAATCTTTGACAAGTAAAAATGTATCATCTACATATCGACGGTACAAAAAAAGGCTTAAATTCTACTGGACAATCACTCAGCCATTTCCCTTCTCAATAATTTTCTCGATGTCTTGGTCTCCCGGAAACATAATACCTTTGAAACTTCAGTATTTCGAAAAAAAAAACACTTTTTTACGACTAAGCACTCATTTTTTATAGGTAGATGAGCAGGGATTACAGTTACGTAACCAGAAAGGGCATGATCTACCATAAAGAGCACAGATAAATGGATAGATAAAGAGATAGATAACGCTGATTTTCCAGAATATAGAGAAGAATAATAAGAATATCAGACAGAGACTGGCAGAATATAGCCATTTCAGGCGATAGGTTAGGTAGAAGAGAAGAGTTGCAACTGAAATTAATAGAAACAACGGCGCCAAACTTTTCATATACCGGTAACAAATTACAAATACTATCTATCAGCCAGCACCTCTTAGTAGCACATAATGAATGTTAAAAAGAAGAAGTTTCCTTATAAATCTCTCATGATATTATTCCAAATAACGTTGGATGTTATGAACTAGTAATAGATTATCACAAGTACGATTAAAATACAGAACCTAATAAAATGTCTATCCCAAAAATAAATGATAATTTGGCTCAGTTATTGAAGAGTGAAGATACTTAGTTGATATTGTAAGTGCCATGGACAAAGAATACAAGCCATTAACGGCTTTTAGCATTTTTAAAGAATATTTAGAATTTCGATTGAAGCTGACGGGCTCACCTCAGCTCCTTTAACTTTTGACAGATTAATGTAGCAGATTTAGAAGACATAGAGAATGTGTAAGTCTATTAGAATGATGTTACTAATTTTAGTAAGGAAAAAGAGAGCCATTTAAAAACATTAAACTATTCATAGAAAGAGGGAGAATAGCAGGATAAAAATTAAGATTAAAGAGTGCCCGATCCCTAGATTAAATAGGGCAAGTAAAAAGTGTTAATAGATTATACATATAAAGAGAAATAAGGGTTATTGTGGAATATCCTACTCCACTAAGATTTGAAAGGTTTAAAAAGATTTTAAGAATGATAGAATCTTACAAAGCAATTATGCAGCATTTTGCTACCATAGTGAAGCCTTAAATAGAGTTAACCTAAAATGATTGTAACAATTATAACAATTAAGAGAAATAGATTATTGATACTACATTAGTTTAAAGCGATCTCTTACTTAGGAGTTTTATTCAGCATGTGATGTCTCAAGTATATGAAAGAAATGTCTTATTACAAAGATAAAACCCAATTGAGGGTAATGAATTATAATGTTAATCTTGAATAATCAAAATACAACCGTGAAGGATAGATTTGCCCTTTAATGGTCTAGAGACGTTTGGGCATATTATGTTAGGGCATGGAGTAAATGTCCTTAATAATCATTAACATGATTGTGTGTTTTTTTTTTTTAACACGAAGGGCTTTTATCAATAATTAAAAGAAGAAATCGTTGGTTCCTTAGTGTACTGGAGTTTGTCCAGAAATTTAGATACATTACTGGTAGGTTTAATACATTAGAAGAGGGATTATTTAGAAGACGGGAAGATATTAAGAGAATTACCACTAGCAATATTTTGTTTCAGTTGTCTGGTAAGAGACTTAGATTTGGAAAGAGTTAAAACATAACAAGAGAAACAAAGGGTTATTAGAAGTGCTGTAGATGATTTACTCCTAAATAAGAATTCTAGATTATAATTTCAAATTACCCAAAGGAATACATACAAAGACTGGGGAGAAAATGATTTTTCAAAACTAGAAATTCCTGACATACTAACTAAGTACTAACAATAATTCATGCCCACAAGTTAGCGGGATATCCAGTAATCAAAGACTGCATAAAATGATGAATCAAATTTTGGCCTAATACAAATGTTTAAGATTGGGAATGAATGCTCTATGTGTAAGAAATATAAAAGCCAGGTAAAGGTTAGAATCCCTTTAGAAAGTACGATTGCATTTCTAATCCCTTACAGGTGGTACAAACGAACCACTAGGGACTTTGTCCCAAAACTTGACAGATGATAAATACATACTGGTCCTCCTAGAAATTTTAACTTGATAGAAGTAGGACTTATGAGTCACTTAAAATTTTGCATTAAAAACGGTAAATTTCTGGCAACTTTTATTACAGGAGTTTTACCATTTTAAAAACGGACATAATAACGTAAAGGAGGGATGTTACGGTCACCAACCAATAAAAAATAACAAAGTATGGTGAAATTACAGTAGCCCGTATTTTACTGTAGTACGGCTGAGAACAGTATATTTTACGGAGAATTTCCGATTAAAATTACGAGTTTTTTTAACAGTGTAGAAGCATTTGAGGCCAGGGTAAATAACTTGACATTTGTATTTCGAGACAATTCTCTTGGACAATGCCTCCTAATTTATTAGTGACATAAAGAGGTGTGCAATATTTTTTTTTCTTTAAAGTAATAGAGGTGAGATAATCCCTTATAAGTCAAGTTCAAATGGAGAAATAAAAAAGGGGGCTAATTAAAAGGGGTTGTGGATGTTCTGCAAACAGTCATTAGACCAACCATAAAAGACTGATAATTAAGTTAGAAAAAGACACATTTACATTGAATAACTAGGTAAATGGAAGAAACTCCATATTTTTGTTAGACAGAAATAAGAAAGATTGCTAAACTCCTGGTTAAATGACACGAAGTCCCCCATTCGACTAATTAAGGTAACGAATAAGTGAATATTACAATTATAAGAAGTGTGTTATCCTAGAATTTAAATTTATGTTCGAAAGTATGTATTCTATGAAGGTAAACCAAGGTCCGAATGAAAAATGTCTCTAAATAATTAAGGGACCACATAGGGTGAGTACTAAAATACAAAGGAATGTGATATGAGAATATTTGATAAAGTTATGGGTGCTGTTAATAGTTGATGTATAGAAACCCATAATTGATTAAAATTTACAAGTATACTCAATGATTTACAAGATTAATCAAACAATGATGCCAGTAGAGCAAAAAGATTATTATTGCGTCTTTATAGGCAATGCATTGAGTGGTATTCGGTTTAATAAGGTAACAATGTTTTGAGTTTAAATTATAGACATGAATGTAACTAATGATTATGAAAAAAAGGAAAATGTTACCACGATTTATAGAGTGAATGTGAAAAAGATGAATTATTCTAATGAAGGTAACATGAACAAATATGAAGGAAAGGGGAATATTAAAACAATTTAGATGTGTTATGTTAATCAAATTGACAGGAATGAATATATAGAAAGGGTAAAAATTAAAACAATTTGTGATGTAAAGAGGTGAACTATGTTACTAAAGTTAAACTGAATATAACTAATAAATTGAAGAAAGGGAAAGATTAAAACAATTAAAGGTGTAAAATATACACAAAGGAGGAACTCAGGAAAGTTGTATGTTCAAAAGGATATTTTTAGTCCCGTCATAATTACACAGGAAATAATGTACAGCAAGTACATATGTTCAAGTTACATTTATTACACCCTTTTATTTTGAAGTTAAGACAGTAAGTGTATGAAAACACACGAAAGTTTATTATGCCTGTGTAACAGATGATTCATTTGAAAGAAAAGAAAATATAAAGTGACATGATTGAAATAGTTTACAAAGGATTTTTCATTCTTACAAAAGAGATGGTGATAAGTAATAGCTTTTTCAAAAAGAAATATAAAGATAAGTATACATAGGTAAGAGTGGCAAATGGAAGAGTAGTAGAAAGGGCATTAATAGATTATGTGTTGATAACTAAAAGAATGTTTGGAAGATTAAAAGACGTGCACGTGTTTAGGGGTATGGCTAACGGTAAGTCTGATCATTTTTTGGTGGAAGGATAATTAGTTGTAGCAAAAGAGTGGGGGGATAGAGTAGGTGGATGTAAAAGGGAGCTAGTGAGGGTTGAAGAACTAATAAAACCGGGGGTAAAAAGTAAATATCAGGAAAGGTTGAAAATGACATATGACGAAGTGAAAGTAAAAGAAACTGGCAAATTAGAGGAGGAGTGGAAGTTAGTAAAAGAAAATTTTGTTGGGATTGCAAGTGATGTGTGTGGCAAGAAGGTTGTTGGAGGCAGCATGAGGAAGGGCAGTGAATGGTGGAATGAAGGAGTGAAGGTAAAAGTGGAAGAGAGAAAAAGAGGGATTTTGAAGAATGGCTGCAGAGTAATAGTGTAGAGAAGTATGAAAAATATAAAGAGAAAGATGTGGAAGTAAAGCGCAAGGTACGTGAGGCAAAGAAGGCAGCTGACCTGAGGTGGGGTCAGGGATTGGGTCATTCATATGAAGAGAATAAGAAGAAGTTTTGGAAAGAATTGAAGAGAGTAAGGAAGGCTGGCTCAAGAATTGAAGAGACAGTGTAAGATGGAAATGGAAGGTTGTTAAAAGGAGAGGAGGCAAGGAAAAGATGGGCGGAATATTTTGAAAGATTACTGAATGTTGAAGATAATAGGGAGGCAGATATAATTGCTGTTGCAGGTGTTCAGATGCCAGTGATGGGAGATGAGAATGAGAGAGAGATTACAATAGATGAAGTGAGGAGAGCACTAGATGAAACGAGAGTAGGAAAAGCATCTGGTATGGATGGTGTGAGAGCTGAGATGTTGAAGGAGCGGGGTGTGACTGTACTTGAATGGTTGGTGAGATTGTTTAATATGTGTTTCGTATTGTCAATGGTACCAGTAGATTGGGTTTGCGCATGTATTGTACCACTATATAAGGGTAAGGGAGATGTGCATGAGTGTTGTAATTCAAGAGGTATTAGTTTGTTAAGCGTAGTTGGAAAAGTGTATGGTAGAGTAATAATTAATAGGATTAAGGATAAAACAGAGAATGCAATCTTAGAAGTACAGGGGGGGTTTTAGAAGAGGTAGGGGTTGTATGAATCGGATTTTTACAGTAAGGCAGATATGTGAGAAATATTTAGCAAACGGTAAGGAGGTGTATGTTGCGTTTATGGATCTGGAGAAAGCGTATGATAGAGTTGATAGGGAAGCAATGTAGAATGTGATGAGGTTATATGGAGTTGGTGGAAGGTTGTTGCAAGCAGTGAAAAGTTTCTACAAAGGTAGTAAAGCATGTGTTAGGATAGGAAATGAAGTGAGTGATTGGTTTCCGGTGAGAGTGGGGCTGAGACAGGGATGTTTGATGTCGCCGTGGTTGTTTAACTTGTATGTTGATGGAGTGGTGAGAGAGGTGAATGCTCGATTGCTTGGACGAGGGTTAAAACTGGTAGACGAGAATGACCATGAATGGGAGGTAAATCAGTTGTTGTTTGGGGATGATACTGTACTGGTTGCAGACACAGAAGAGAAGCTTGGCCGATTAGTGACAGAATTTGGAAGAGTGTGTGAGAGAGGGAAGTTGAGAGTTAATGTGGGTAAGAGTAAGGTTATGAGATGTATGAGAAGGGAAGGTGGTGCAAAGTTGAATGTCATGTTGAATGGAGTTACTTGAGGAGGTGGATCAGTTTAAGTACTTGGGGTCTGTTGTTACAGCAAATGGTGAAGTAGAAGCAGATGTACGTCAGAGAGTGAATGAAGGTTGCAAAGTGTTGGGGGCAGTTAAGGTAGTAGTAAGAAATAGAGGGTTGGGCATGAATGTAAAGAGAGTTCTATATGAGAAAGTGATTGTACCAACTGTTATGTATGGATCGGAGTTGTGGGGAATGAAAGTGATGGAGAGACAGAAATTGAATGTGTTTGAGATGAAGTGTCTAAGGAGTATGGCTGGTGTATCTCGAGTAGATAGGGTTAGGAACGAAGTGGTGAGAGTGAGAACGGGTGTAAGAAATGAGTTAGCAGCTAGAGTGGATATGAATGTGTTGAGGTGGTTTGGCCATGTTGAGAGAATGGAAAATGGCTGTCTGCTAAAGAAGGTGAAGAATGCAAGAGTTGATGGGAGAAGTACAAGAGGAAGGCCAAGGTTTGGGTGGATGGATGGAGTGAAGGAAGCTCTGGGTGATAGGAGGATAGATGTGAGAGAGGCAAGAGAGCGTGCTAGAAATAGGAATGAATGGCGAACGATTGTGACGCAGTCCCGGTAGGCCCTGCTGCTTCCTCCGATGCCTTAGATGACCTTGGAGGTAGCAGCAGTAGGGGATTCAGCATTATGAAGCTTCAACTGTGGTGGATAATGTGGGAGGGTGGGCTGTGGCACTCTAGCAGTACCAGCTGAACTCAGTTGAGTCCCTTGTTAGGCTGGGAGGAACGTAGAGAGTAGAGGTTCCCTTTTTTGTTTTGTTTCATTTGTTGATGTCGGCTACCCCCCAAAATTAGGGGAAGTGCCTTGGTATATGTATGTATGTATGTACAATTTTTTTTTTTGAAAACTTTGAGATATTAGCTTCTTGTCATTTAAATATTATGATTTACCTTTAAAGTTATTCCACTTTCCCTTTGCCTACATATACACCGAGTAGTCTGGTCTATTCTTTATAAATTATATATTCCTCTGTCCTCATGCACCTGACAACAGTGAGATTACCAAACAAATTTTCTTCTCTCAAGGGGTTAACTATTGCACTTTAATTATTCAGTGGCCACTTTCCAGGTCTTTCCTCCTGGTAAGGGTAGAAGAAACTTTTTCTATGGTAAGCAGCTCTTCTAGGAGAAGGACACTCCAAAATCAAACCATTGTTCTCTAGTCTTGGATAGTGCCATTGTCTCTCTCCCATGGTCTTCCACTGTCATGGATCAGAGTTCACACCATTCTATCTTAATTTTTCCTTCTTGTTTTGTTAATGTTTTTATAGCATATAAAGGAAATCTTTATCTTAATATTGTTACTGTTCTTAAATATTTTACTTTTTCTTGTTTCCTTTCCTCACTGGTCTATTTTCCCTGTTAGAGCCCCAAGGCTTATAGCATCCTGCTTTTCCAACTAGGGTTGCAACTTAGCAAGTAATAATAATAATAATAATAATAATAATAGTAATAATAATAATAATAATAATAATAAGTGGAGAGGTGAAGTTATTGATATGAAAATTAAACGCAGACAAGCTACCAGAAAAGAACAATCTTAGTATACAACTGAGATTTAATTATTCATTAAATGGCTTTATTATGTCTTGAGTATGTTTCTTTATTATGTGATGATTAAGATGTTGGATAAGAAGATTTATGAAACTTTTATACATGTGACTAATTTGGAACATTTAAAGGTAATAGAAACCATGTGTTTTCTACTCATTATTTCGTGTCTTATAGACAAGAATTTTAATCAATTTCTTAATGCATTTCTATAAGGTTTATTATCACGATGTTGTGAGTTGAGGAGAAATATTTTCTATGCAATTGAATGAAAGGAATTATCATGATGATGTATGATGAAGTGAATTGTTTTCATAAGAATTGAATAAAATGAACTACCAGGATGGTGAGTAATTATGTACAACTGAAACAATCATTGAGTAATTTTCCATGATTACAGGAAATATTTTTGATAAACTTGAATTGATGAAGTATGTGTGTTTGAAAAATTTTTCTGCCGTTAAGGGCATTACATGTAGGGGATGAGAATTTCATTTGGGTGATGAGAATTTCTTTTTATGTTTATAGGACCAAGAATGTAGAGGTCACAAGTAATGGAAAGACATAGAATAACAAATGTAAAGGTATTCAATAATCATTGCACATTTTATCGCACAGTTGACATTACTGAATTATTTGCATTATGTACTCCGTGTATTGCGAATTGGAATCAATTTTCCATTACCAAGAGTTATGAAAATAACATACATAAGTTTTAAGTTTGAGTATTTGAGGGAAATAGGAAGTTTCCCTAAACAAATGATCAATGAATGTATTATGATTTATAAACCAAAACTTGCACTAGTCTTTACTTTGATGATTTTTTTGCAGTGATGTTTGTTACATTGATGATTTATTATGTGCTGAAGTAATTTTTTAAATACTCTGAATAAGGTGAATGAATTATTACTGGGAAAACAGTAAAATGTATTGTTGCATGTTGAATTTCTTAGTGATCCAAGTAGCTGGGTAAGTGGTGTCAGGAAATGAGTTATTTCATGTATATTCATAAGGAATGAG
>NC_090751.1:65874730-65892230 GCF_036898095.1 Palaemon carinicauda
GATGCTTCCCTACTCGAGGTTTCCCACATTTTGGATTTTATTCTAGCTGCACTTGCAAGCACATTTTGAATTAGGGTATTTTCAATAGATCGTAGGCGGGAGGTGAGACTTACTATAGAGCGTCGAATGATGGTTTTTAGCTGAATGGTGCCTCGGGGTATTAGTGAGGCGTCTTAGGATATCATTGTGAATAACTGTGATACGTCTCATCAATTCACGCGTATTGTTTGCCCATGGCGAGCAGCCGTATACGTTATAGCAGTAGGTTTGAAATAGGAGTTTTTTGACATCTTGGCGGCAGAAGGCAAATCTTCTCGTTACCATGTTCCCTAGACAACACAATTTACGTTGCCTGTTTTAACGTGTCAGATGCGTCCTTTAAATCTTTCGTAATGAGGTGACCTAGGTAAGGAAAATTATTGACAAATACTAGCTGATGGTTTTGGAGGAAAATACATGGGTCTTCTACGAATCGGAGCCCTCTATGAAGGACAAACATGCACTGTGTCTTCGATTCGTTATAGATTATGTCATGTTCATTAGCGAATGCGTTGCAGGTGTCGATAAGACGTTGTAGGCTTTGGGCAGAGGGGGAGATGAAGACCAAATCGTCAGCGTAGTAAAGATTATTTATGGTAAAGCCATTAACCGTGCAACCAATGGGAAGTGAATTCAGTCTGGTGTTCAAATCGTCTGTGTAAATATTGAATAAATATGATGAGAGGATGCCTCCTTGCCTGAGACCGTTAGATAAACCGAATGGCTGGGAAAGGACATTGCCCCATTTGACACAGAACTGTTGTGTTGAGAACCAACAATATAATATGCCGATGAGATATAGAGGAGTTCCGCTTTTGCGTAGTTTCAAAAAGAGTTTCAGATAGTTTACTCTGTCAAATGCCTTCCGCACGTCTACAAAACATAAGTAGACAGGGGAGGCCGAGGATATATAGAAATTCAATATCTCCTTTAAAATATATATACAGGTGTCAGTCGAGTGGTTAGTCTTAAAATCAAATTGATTGTTTGCAGTGTGGAGAAAGGGTGCAAGGCGACGGAACAGAAGAGATTCAAATATTTTCGATGAAATTGTTGTGACGGCGATGGGGTGGTAGTTTCCTGGGTCACTCGCATCCTTCAGTTTGGTTTTTATGAGAGGTATTAAGTGGACAAGTAGAAGAGTATAGTGCAGAAAATAGGATATAAATTATAGAGTGGCAGAATTTGAAAGCCTCGGCAGGAAGGTCATCGCAGCTGGGTGCCTTGTTACCGGGTAATTTCTTGATAGCCTCGCACACGTCACTCGGAGAGATACAGTCACTATACTGAAAATCCATATTGAAATTGATGAAAGTATCCACTTCATCTGGGTATCTTGGTCATTTAAACAGTTTAGGATGGTGCTAAAGTGATCCCCCCACATTCCTGCAATGGATTCTTCGCCAACTGCATCCCCTACTCTTTGGGATAATTTGTTTGACTTTTGGTTTAGTGAATTAATATGTTTCCAGAGACGGGGGAAGTCATGGGTGGTCAATTTTCTGGACAATGCATTGGCTCGTAGCTGATTTTCGTTGCTATGACATTGACGAAGAGCAAGTTTGAACTGTGCTCTCGCTCGCCTCATCTGTAGAGCAAGGAGACCTTCTCTCTGGCTAGCATCGTTCCTCCAAAGAAGGAACATTTCTCGAGAGTGTGCATAGAGGTCTTTAACTAAATCATACCAACCAGGTAAGTTTCGATGGTTACCTCTAGAGAGTCTAAACGTGTCTCTTCCCAAGCTGCGTAAGGCATTTATTATATTTACGTAGAATTCCTTTAGTTTTGTTTTATGCTGTTCGTTGCAGCACTTAGGATTATTGCAGAGCAGGGCTTCAGCAGGTTGAGTTATCGAGTGGAGATTACTTTCAGATAAGCGTTTGAATGCAGTATATTTTTGGAGGTTGGAGAAGTCCCATGAGATGGATGGTAGCCTCTCCCTTTGGATGGGTACTGCCGCGAAGGAGGGTGGTATGAAATGTGACCTGTAGGGGTATGTGGTCGAATGCAGACGATAGGTCGTATCGTATAATGCATTCAGTTATAGAGCTATGCAGGCGGTCAGTGGTAATACAGTGATCAAGCCAGGATGTGTTGGATATATTATTTCTATTTTGTATATAAGTAAAGGAGGAAGGAGGCAGGATGGCAACATCGCTAATTTGAAGAGATTGTTGAAGACAGAGACGCTGTAATTCATTATAAGATAGTCAAGTCGGGTGCACATTAAAGTCTCCTATTAGGCACACATGGTCAGCAGAGGTATCATTAATAATACCTTGAACTTTTAGCAATATACTGTACAATACTGATCAACTGATCAAAGTTTGACTGGCACTCCCAGGGGAGGTATGCATTAATCACTAATATGGTTTTACCTTCGATCATTACTTGCAGGCCGAGAAGTCTGTCAGTTTGATATGTCACTGGTTTCACGCACTTTTCCAAAGATCTATGCCATAGAAATGAGAGACCTCCTTTCGGACGACCTTGAATGATGTAGTTGTGAGTATCCATCGACGAGACAGAGAAGCTGTTATAATCAACATGAACCAAATCGCTGATAGCCAGGTCATGGGGGAGGAGTAAGGTTTCTTGTAGTGCAATAATGCCATGGAAATCATTGTAGAACTCATTAAGAACAGGTAAATTCCGCTTGATCCCGTATATCTTCCACAATAAAATACTTAATGACTCCATGAATTTCGTCGACCTTTGGAGATAAGAGCAGAAATCTCAGGGGGTGTAGGTGTGGCAGGTGCCGGGGCGTTGCTGGGGGAGGCTGATTGTTATAGATGAATTTGGGCGACTAGGGTCGCTGGGGGAGGGCGATCTCTCTTTAGATCATAAAATGACACTTGTGCTCCTGGACCAAAGTTTTTGCCTACTAGAAGCTTTCGATGATGGAATAAACAGGAAACCCTGTATGCAACTTGACCTTCTACCTTACACTTGAGGCTATGAAGAATGAGGGGGTCTGAACCGGTTATTTCCCTAACATGTAGCCTGATGGCATCTTCAGTCACTGAGGAATGGAGGTTGTGGACAACGACGTGGCATTATTTTGGGCAGTGGTGAGGGGAGATATTCCCGGATGAATGCTGGTTGACCTGTCTGCGGTTGCGGTTGGGTCGGAACTTTGTCTTTCGCCGAGAGGTCTGCCATCCCTCGTCGTCTTCTTGGGCATTTCACATTAGTGCCCTGGCATATGAGTCGGTCGCAGGGGGGAAGGGGGGATGAGTAGGAGTGGGTGGTACTTCTCTTGAATCACTTCTGTCTAACGATGGGGAGGGGGAAGTGGTGGTATCCAAAACTGGTGTTTGCATCGTAGCAATCCTTGGCCCTATATCAGGCTGGCCAGAGAGGGTGTTTTGTGGGTCCGAGGCTGGCGTGGGGTCAGACGAGGGTTGTTCATGAATTAACAGGGGTTGGCCCGTGGGGTCATTCAGTTTATTATATTTTCCCTTCAACTCTCCAATTTGATTTGTTATCTCATTGATTTTTATCCCCATTGAAGAGAATGCATCATTGATTTGCAAGGCCATTGCATCACTGATTTGCTGCATCCTTGCAGCGATGACATCACTGATTTGGTGACCCAATGCATCACTGATTTGTTGCCTCATTGCAGCAATTACATCACTGATTTGCTGCCCTACTGCATCACTGATTTGCTGCCTCATTGCAGCGATTACATCAGGGAATGCACAGATATCTTCAGAGTTATTTGACCACGAAGTTGACAACTCCAAGGCTTTTACTGCAATGTTATATAGTCATTATATTGAGGTCAGCTGGCTGGGCAGGAGGTATGGGTCATCCAGGCAACAGGCAAATGGTAACATTTGTTGTGGTTTGGAGCCATGTTGACATGAGAGAGATTTTCTTCTGAGAAGTCAGGGTCTTTGCATTTCGATCATTCTGAATGCCGTCGGGCATGTGGTTTTTGCACGAGACATATGCAATTGTTATTTCTTCTGCCGGGAAAAGATTTCTCACGACTTCTATGTTGTACTTCAGATTGCTGTTGCTAGAATAAGAATTGATAAAATAAACACAATTGTTCTGTATGTGAAGGATGGAGGGACGAGAGGCACTATCGACACTCGGGGTCATTTTTTCTATGTCAACCTTGTGGTTAGGGTGAGCTAAGAGCAAACCGTTACTCCTCTCCATTTATTTTTCTTATTTTCACTGTTTGAACCCAAAGCAGCCAATGGCACTGAGGGGGTAAGTAATTTCGGGCACTGATTGTATTAGAGGGAAATTTTCAATTATAACAGGAAGTACAGCATTGCTTGTGATAGAGAACACTTCACTAGGCAGAGCAGCACTTCATGCACATACACACACATTTTTAACGGGAAAGCACGTAAATGACCATAGTTATTCCAGTAAGTGTCCGGAGCACCTCTGAAGCATACATACACATACACAAACTAGTGTACGTGACCCGTCAGTAATAACTGCTAAATATACATATATACTGAATATATACTTTTGGGTGTTTGTATATATATATATATATATATATATATATATATATATATATATATATATATATATATATATATATATATATATATATGTATATATATATACATATATATATATATATATATATATATATATATATATATATATATATATATATATATATATATATATCAAATAAGCCATATATTTTTGCTACATTAGCATCTGGATTCTCTTAACGACCTCGGGATCAAAGGCCTAGGTGCAATCACACAAACACGAGAGCTTGTAACCGGCCGGGAATCGAACCCTGGTCCCCGGACCAGGGTTCGATTCCCGGCCGGTCACAAGCTCTTGTCTTTGTGTGATTTCACCTAGGGCTTTGATCCCGAGGTCGTTAAGAGAATCCAGCCATTAATGTAGCAAAAATATATGGCTTATTTGAATATGAAAAACACGTCTAAATGTGCAAAAATTTATCATTATATATATATATATATATATATATATATATATATATATATATATATATATATGTATATATATATATATATATATATATATATGTATATGTATATACACACACATATATATATATATATATATATATATATATATATATATATATATATATATATACTGTATATGCATGTATATATATATATATATATATATATATATATATGTATATATATATATGTATATATATACATACATATATATATATATATATATATATATATACATGTATATATACAGTATATATATATATACATATATATATATATATATATATATATATATATATATATATATATATACATATATATACATATATATATATATATATATATATATATATATATATATATATATATATACATATATATATATATATATATATATATATATATATATATATGAGTGTGTGTCTATGTGTGTGGTATATTTGTGCGTCTATGTGTGTATAGGCAAGAGAAAGAGAAAAAAAATTCGTATTTTGTTTTCATGCCCCTACGTATGTGAACGTATGAATACTGCATTTGTGTATGAAACATTATAAAGTTAATATGGTATTTTATATAAATATTAACTCCTAATTATATTGATAATAAGGCATCACTTTGTTAATTAAGAGTCTCTTCTCGCTGTATTTGAAAACAAGATTAACAACCTCTCAAGTTATAAAACCTCCCATAGGTAATTTAATCTTTTTATAAATGAGGTTTCGTATTTTACGGGTATAAAGATATTGGAAAAGAGAAATTCCCCTTTTTCAAAAAATCACATCCAAGGTGTTATCGGAATTTTAAAAACTGCTAAACTGATAATGGGTTATTTGGTGACCCCCTCCTATACGATTCTCCTGCCCACAAAATTTCTAAAGTATAATTGTTATTATTAGTAGTAGTACTAGCTAAGCTACAATCCTAGTTGGAAAAGGAGGAGGCTATAATCCCAAGGACACCAACAGGAAAAAATAGCCCAGTGAGGAAAGTAATCAAGGAAATAGATAAACTACAAGAGAAGTAACGAACAATTAAAATTGAATGATTTAAGAACAGTAATATCATTAACTATAAAAATTGTAAAACTACAAGTAAAAGAGGAAGATAAACAAGTTAGAATAGTGTTCCCAAATGTATACGCAAGTAAGAGAAATGTACAGTTAGAATCAAAAGAACAGACGCAGTCAAGGGAAATCTTTCGTCAGATGTCTCTAGTGTTCCCATAACAAAACAGACTAGGTGTTGCTCTTCTTACTACTACAATGAAATAGGTGGAGCATTTTCCAACCTTAGCGAATCAAAGATAGCAAAGGGCTGTCTTTATCAGCCAAAGCATACATAAGTTACAAATCGAGTTGCCGTATTGCAAATCTTTATTATCATTTGACGTCTCAACTATCCACTTTAATTACAAAACACACACACACACACTCACATATATATATATATATATATATATATATATATATATATATATACATATATATAAACATATACATATATATATATATATATATATATATATATACACACACACACATATATATATATATATATATATATATCACAGTATATATATATTTGTATATATATATATATATATATATATATATATATATATATATATATATATGTATATATATATATATATATGTATATATATACACATATATATATGTATATATATCTATATGTATATATATATATATATATATATATATATATATATATATATATATATATATAATTATTACTAGCCAAGCTATAACCCTAGTTGGAAAAGCAAGATGCTATATGCCCAAGGGCTCCAATAGGGAAAAATAGCCTAGTGAGGAAAGGAAATAAGGATATAAACAAATGATGAGAATAAATATATACACTATACACACACACACACACACACACACACACACACACACATATATATATATATATATATATATATATATATATATATATATATATATATATATTTAAATATCACATCATTTTTCAATTATTACTTTTTCGTAGGTAGGGCCAAGTAGACAGTCTCCGGGGAATGTCGGGGTGGGGGGGAGTGTCCTCTTCACCACCCCTTGCTTCGGCCAGTTCAACACTAGGGAAATAAGTGTGTCATTTCTGTTTAAGGAGGTGTGGAGAGTAGTTAAATGAGTATTCTTGATAAATCCGGTAAGATATTGTATCATTGCCTAAATTTTATTTGATAACCTTAAGTGCTCTAGCAATCATTTCTAACCGTATTCATTATTAGTAGAATAAAGTAGCTGTTGTTGTTGTACGTTTGATAAGAAACGAAATTTAAAGATCAACATTGCATAATAGATAATCAGTGATGGATACAATAGATACTGATGACTTCATACCACCTTGAATACAATTATAATTTACTATTTCGTATCGAAAATAAGTTATATTGAGGTAAATGTGGGCGCTATGACATTCTGGCAAAAGCTATCAGAAATTTGTTTTATTGACAAATCATATAAACAAACATGCTTTTTAGTCTTAGAACAACGTATCTATCCGAAACTTTGTCATGAAACTATGATATACCTATTTCCTCAAAATGTATTCTCCTTGAAATTATCGGAAAAATACATTTGCAGATAGCATAAACACAAAATTATTCCCCATGCTAATGCCCTGAATGCAAGGTATAATTGTTTATATAATTGCCAGTAGACTCATCTTGAGAAATTACACTGCCTGGAGATAAAAAATTACTTCTTATCAATTTTATGCACAACATTCTCTCAATCTTGATTCAAATAGGCTTAACTCTGTATGATGAAATCCTTATTTACATTTACAGTGATCAAGTGCCCAAATTAGCACAGTTATGTGGTGTTGTATAAGGGCCTTTGGACCGGGTGAATTACTCCAGGTCGATGGGCGTTTAACGAACGAAAAATACATTACTATTTGGTGAAGCTCTAGTTCGGAGTGTTCGAGCAATAGCCATCCATACCATCTCCTCAGCCCATCAAGGTAGTAGTTGAACCATAATTTCTACAGCTGATGCAGTGAGCGGGAAAGGCAAAAACCAAATATTAAGATATCTCGAAATTAAATGTTTGATCGTCCTTTCAATCACTAAATCACATAACTGAGGAACGATACCATTGGATTCCTAAATATTTTCTCTCACTCTTTTTATTTTCTGAGCTTCTTCCTCTATCCCCTTGACATGTCTTGTTATGTCTTTATTCTCTGACATTTGTGCTCCTTTCTTTCATTCTCTAGGCATTTATTCTTTAACATTTGTGTTCCTTTATTTCATTTTTTAACATTTGTGTTCCTTTCTTTCATTCTTTAATCATATATTTATCAAATATTCTCATTATTTTTAAAATGAATGGCCTTCCCCTCCGGTGCTCGTCTTAGACCGTCAGTATTAATTCCTAGCTTCTCACAATCCCTCAGAGAAGAAATCTCTTCCGAGCGACAGCATGAAACACCTTCACTTGACCATTCCAAACTGGTACTATTTGATATTTGTGCGACGCCAAGTCAAGATATTCATTAGCTGGATTCAGGAATAAAGCATTTGGAGCACTATATTTCATTTTCCTCAGTCGTCTATTTTAAAATCTCCATCAAACAGAAACAAAAAACCAAAACAAAAATCAAAAAAAAAACTTGCATCATGAAGCTTGCTTCCATGAATAAGTAGTGTCACTCAGAATCTTTATACATATGTCTCATTCCTTTATCATTATTTCAGTTAACGAAAATATCTTGGTTGATTTTAAAGCAAATGGGAAAATTTTTCTAAAGAGTACTTAATGTATATGGAGGACTACAAAATATAATGATCTAACTATATCGAGCTAGACAAATGTTGGTATACGGATCCATCCGGAAGCAAATCCACAAAACATCTTAAAGACAACGACTCAATAATTGCAGCTTTTTTTTTTTTTCTTAAATCACACATTACTCTGAACAGCATTTAAATCCAACAAAATAATCCCGTCATCTATACCCTGTGATAACTGCCTCGTATCTCCAATTTTGACATTTTGCCTCGATGATTATCAAGCGAATGAAGCTCTTGGGGTAAAGATTGAATTAGCAATGTAGCAAAGATATTGCAATATATGTTTAATGTATTAGTTCAATTGTCAATGCTAACCATTCTTGGTCACAATCACAGACGGTGAGACGGCAAAGCTCAACGAAAAGGAAATGTGGGAAAAAAAAAAAAAAGTATTATGATTAAATGGCAAGTAGCTTGGGGTCCAAAGCATGACACTAAATGAATCTGAATGACTTGGGAAATATTTTACAATAAAGTACCCTTATGTACTACGAAATGGTACAATCTATGAATAACAAGAAGATGAAAAAATGTGCTTAGCAGTCAATCTAGCCTTTATAAAATAACGTGGAGCTTTCAGAAGCATAACACAATCATTTTTATGGGAAATATTGCATAATGATGCTAAACATAATTTTTATAAGCATAAAGGGCTAAAAAAGGAGTTTATGGATTAGTAGATTACTTCATCAACTACAGCTAGCTCAAAAAATTTGATTTCTCTCTCTCTCTCTCTCTCTCTCTCTCTCTCTCTCTCTCTCTCTCTCTCTCTCTCTCTCTCTCTCTCTCTCTCTCTCTCTACATATATATATATATATATATATATATATATATATATATATATATATATATATATATATATATATATATATATTCATATATATTCAGTATATATATAAATATATATATATATATATATATATATATATAAATTTCTACCTCATACCTGGGATCGAACGCTAGCCCCTTCTAATGAAACACCAGGTCGAAACCAACCATGTCACGAGAGCCCATAAAAGAAATTGGAACCTGACCGCTACCAGCTGTCCGAGGATTTACATGGCGAGACATCAGTCTCTTACCAGCGAGTTTTACCCAATTTCCCAGGCCACCACGTGACACAATTGGTAGTAATTCATTCAAATTACCCCTAATGAGTCAATATGGATTAATATCAACACAACATCGTGTTCAAATAGAAATAAATTTCTACCTCATACCTGGGATCGAACGCTAGCCCCTTCTAATGAAAGGCCAGGTCGAAACCAACCATGTCACGAGAGCCCATAAAAGAAATTGGAACCTGACCGTACCAGCTGTCCGAGGATTTACCTGGCGAGACATCAGTTTCTTACCAGCGAGTTTTACCCAATTTCCCGGGCCACCACGTGACACAATTGGTAGTAATTCCTTCAAATTACCCCTAATGAGTCAATATGGATTAATATCAACACAACATCGTGTTCAAATAGAAATAAATTTCTACCTCATACCTGGGATCGAACGCTAGCCCCTTCTAATGAAAGGCCAGGTCGAAACCAACCATGTCACGAGAGCCCATAAAAGAAATTGGAACCTGACCGCTACCAGCTGTCCGAGGATTTACCTGGCGAGACATCAGTCTCTTACCAGCGAGTTTTACCCAATTTCCCGGGCCACCACGTGACACAATTGGTAGTAATTCCTTCAAATTACCCCTAATGAGTCAATATGGATTAATATCAACACAACATCGTGTTCAAATAGAAATAAATTTCTACCTCATACCTGGTTAATATATAAATATATATATATATATATATATATATATATATATATATATATATATATATACTGTATATATATATATATATATATATATATATATATATATATGTGTTTTGTATATAAGTATATATAATATATACATATATGCATCATATACAGTATATATATACATATATATATATATATATATATATATATATATATATAAATATGCGTGTGTTTTTGTATATAAGTATATGTAATATATACATATATGCATCATATATATACTGTATATATATATATATATATTTATATATATATATATATATATATATATATATATATATATATATATATGTGTGTGTGTGTGTGTATGTATATATATATATATATATATATATATATATATATATATATATGTGTGTGTGTGTGTGTGTGTGTATTCCCCTCATGGGGATACCTTAACATTGTAAAAAAGTTTGTGTATCACCGTTATCAGTAAAGTTGTACTAGTCAGGACCACCCACACAAGGTTAGTCTGTTGTGAGCAATCAGACGAAATTTTCACACTGGCCAACGTATTGGCAAAAACAGACCAAAACCCAGACATGAAATGATGTGTCTGAGGCCTTTGTCCTACAGTACACAGGAAACAGATAGATTAATTATTGATAGTGTAGTATATTAAGACCAAAATTCAGGAGAGTAGCACCATCTGCATATGCAAAGAGCTTGCTTTTTAAGCCAAACCACATTAGAAAAAAAAAACTAGGTAAGTGAAATTGGGCGGTAATCAGCTAGAGAGTTATGGGGTCTTTTCTCTGGCCAGATAGTACTACATTGGATGCTTCTCTCTGGGTACGGTTCATTTTCCCATTGCTTACACACACATAGAGCGAATAGTCAGGCCTATTCTTTACTTATTCTCCTCTGCCCCCATGCAACTGACAACACTGAGATTACCAAACAATTCTACTTTACCTAAGAGGTTACTACACTGTAATTATTCAGTGGCTACTTTTCTTTTTTCAAGGGTAGAAGAGACTCTAGCTTTGGTCAGCAGCTCTTCTAGGAGAAGGACACTCCAAAATTAAACCATTGTTCTCTAGTCTTGGGTAGCCCATAGCCTCTGTACTATGGTCTTCCACTGTCTTGGGTTAGAGTTCTCTATCTTGAGGGTAAACTCGGGCACGCTGATCTGTCTTGTTTTTCTTTCTCTTGTTTTGATAGTTTTTATAGGTTATATAGAAGATATTTATATTAATGTTGTTATTCTTCCTAAGAATTTTATTTTTCCTTTTTTCCTTTCCTCACTGGGCTATCTTCCCTGTTGGAGCCACTGGGCTTATAGCATCCTGCTTTTCGAACTAGGGTTGTAGCTTAGCAAGTAATAATAATAATAATAATAGAGATACCTCAAACACATTCCTAATTCTACTACAGGTATATTACACACACACACACACACACACACATATATATATATATATATATATATATATATATATATATATATATATCGTGCCAGTTTCTCGGACAATGTTTCGATTCCCTAGCCGACCAGATGCTTTTATCTTTGAGTTAATTCCCACTTGGGTCTCTGATCCTGAGGTATAGAGAGAATCCAGATATCAAGGTAGTATAATGTATAGCTTATCTGAATATGAAAAAAACGTCTAAATGTGCAAAATGTATCATTATATATATATATATATATATATATATATATATATATATATATACATATATATATATATATATATATATATATATAATATACATATGTATATAAATACATATATTTATATAATATATATGTGTGTGTTTTTGTGTGTATGTAGAAATCACAAAAACTAATATGTGATGAGCATAAAGTAATTAAATATTACAGCCACCTAAGGAAAAATTAAGACAAAATCCAACCAAGTCTATACAGCTCTTTTGTGACTGTTATATATAGCCTATATATATATATATATATATATATATATATATATATATATATATATATATATATATATATATATATATATTCAATTTGCTAACTGGAATAAAATAGCAGACCATTTAAGAGCTAGAAATCAGTGGTCTTTAAAAAAACGAAAGAAAGATAGCATTTGTGTCTATACCTCCATAAGCATCAACATCCATCAGGTGTGTCTTATTTTCAACAAATTAGTTTAGCCTCAGGAAAACAGGAATAAGGAAGATCAAGTTCTATTGTGACTGCCCCATTCCCCCTCTCATGGTGGGGCTCCCTCGTTCCCACTGGCACAGCGGGCTCCTCGTTCGCGCTGGCACGGCGGAGCTCCCCCGTTCCCTCTGGGACGGCGGGGCTCCCCCGTTCCCACTGTCACGGCGGGGCTTCCTAGTTCCCGCTGGTGTGGAGCGGCTCCCCCGTTCCCGCTTGCATGGCGGGGCTCCCCCGTTCCCACTGGCACCACGGGGTTCCACCGTTCCCGCTGGGACAGTGGGACTCCCCTGTTCCCGCTGGAACGGCGGGGCTACCCCATTCCAGCTGGCTCGATGGGACTCCCCCATACCCACTGGCACAGTGCGGCTCCCCGCCACCCGTTGGCACGGTGTGGCTCGCCGGTTCACGCTGGAACAGCTGGGCTCCCCTGTTCCCGCTGGAAGGGTGCGGCTCCCCCATTCCCACTGACACGGTGATGCTCCCCCGTTCCCGCGGACACGGCACAGCTGGCTCGGCGGGACTGCCCAGTTCCCACTGAGACGGTGCAGCTCCCCTGTTGCCACTGGCATGATGCGGCTCCCCTGTTCCTACTGACACAGAGCGGCTCCCCTGTTGCCACTGGCATGATGCGGGTCCCCTGTTCCTACTGACACAGAGCGGCTCCCCTATTCCTGCTGGCCTGGCGCAGATCCCCTGTTCCTGCTGGCACGGTGCAGCTCCCCCATTAATAAATCAAGAAAATACTGTAAATATATATATTATATGTATGTATATGTGTGTATATATACATATATTATCATCATCATCTCCTCTTACGCTTATTGATGCAGAGGGCCTCATTTATATATATATATATATATATATATATATATATATATATATATATATATATATATATATATATATATATATATATATCCTTTCTGAAAGGAAACACCTTAGCATAGTGAAAAGGGTTTGTGTACCGTCATGATCATCAAAATTGTACTAGTTAGTGCTGCCCATACAAGGTTGGTTTGCTGTGAGCAGTCAGACCAAAATCTCTTACCATTACCAATTTGCACTAGCCAGCGTTGTGATAAAAACTGGCAAAATCCCAGACATGAATTGACATGTCTGAGCCCTTTGTCCTGCAGTGGACTAGAAACAGCTGTATTTTTTTTTTCCAAACACTATGATAAGCTTTTTGTATTTTTTCTGGCTCACTCCCTATCAGAGGGAAGTTTTTCCTGCAAACACCAAGATCAAATGTTGTAATTGTGGAATCTCGTCTTACTTCTTGACTACCTCAAACATTCTTGAATTGTTTTGAGGTCCGTAAATGTTGCAGTAATCATTGGATGATACCCAGTAGTTGTGGTACAGTTTGAAGTATTGCCAGTACTAGACACAGATCCCGATATAGCAGGGATAAATTGACCCTCAAAGTGCATATGACAAGCAATATTCTAGAAAAATTCAGAATCTTGTAAAGCTATAGTCTTGATGCTGTAATTTTCAGCATATTTTGAGGGTTTCCTTGAGGGTTGGCTCTTATTACCATTTTCTCGGGTTGTATGGTGCAAACTCTTGAACTTGACTTTTGAATCTTCTCTGCTTTTTCTTCGGTTAGTTATCAGGAATGGGTTCAAACATATGAGGGACTAATTTCAGGCCATCATCTTTACAGAATCCGAATTCTTCCATGTAGATTCCAACTGTGTTTTCAACTGATCCAGTTCAATAAACATCACACACCAACTGATCAAAGTTGTCGCAGTCGCCATGAAACACTGTTCCTTCAGGCTGATCCTTAACCAAATCACTATTACTGATTACTGAAACACTTTCAACGTATGTATTTGCTAGGACAGTGTCCAATTCAAGAGAATAAGCATAGGATTTGAAGAGATGGCAGAGTGTCATACATAGTAGGATATGCTTTTTAATCTTCCACTGCCCACCTATTACTGCTTGAATAACTGATAGTACTAATATTCTTTCTCGATCTGATGGGTCCCCTCTCACCACAAATTAGTGTAAACACAGATTGTAGAACATACGCAGGAATTTCTTCTATTGGATAAGGAACACCACTAGATTTGGTGGGCCATAGAAGTTTCTTGGTTTCTTTGAAGGCATTGAGTAATCTAGAGTGAAGCTCAAGACTAACCTCCTTGATTCAGTCATTATCTCCCAAATCATAAGCAAAAAGAACAATTGTTTTCAGTGATTCGAAAGATTTACAAAATATCAGTGTGTCTTTATATAGGGGTGATCAGAAGTAGATTTAAAATAACCATGTGGTGCAAACTCACGATTCAGCTATCATGGTGAAGATGGGTTTATTTCAAGTGTATGAACAGATTCCTGAATTCGACAGGAATATGTACAGGGACTTGTCATAAACTTTTATCTCTCTTGATAGCTCAGTCGGTAGAGTCACTGCAGGCATGGTTTCCAGCCGAACAGGTGGGGGTTCGAATCTCCACCCGGCCAGAAGCTGTTACCATAAAATGAATTCCAAGTGGATATATATTCCCAAGATAGAATTCGGTATTAAATGCCATTCGTGGGTGATATTTACATATATATATATATATATATATATATATGTGTGTGTGTGTGTGTGTGTGTGTGTGTGTGTGTGTGTATTCAGTATTTGCAGTGGATATGAGAAATGTCAAATGATAACACAGAATGAAATATGGCCACTCAATATGTAAAATTTTAATACTTTCACTAACAAAATCACCTCCATTGCTGTCTTTGATTTGCTAAGGTTAGAGAAGGCTCCGCCCATTTCGTAGTAGTAGTAAGAAGAGCAATACCTTGTCTGTTTTGTCATGGGAACACTAGAGACATCTAAAGAAAGATTTCCCCTGACTGTCTGCGTTCTTTTGATTCGAACTCTACCCCCAAGACAGTGGAAGACCATCGTACAGAGGCTATGACACTACCCAACACTACAAAATAATGGTATGATCTTGGAGTGCCCTTCTTCTAGAAGAGCTGCTTACCATTATGCGCTGAAGAATCTCTTCTACCCTTACCAAGAAGAAAGTAACTACTGAACTATTACAGCGCAATAGTTGAACCCTTGATAGAAAAAGAATTGTTTGGTAATATCAGTGTTGTCAGGTGTATGCAGACAGAGGAGAATGTGGAAAGAATAGGCCAGACTGTTCGGTATATGTGCAAGAAAAAGAAAAATGAGCCGTAACTAGAGAGAGGGATCTAATGTAGTAACCTCTGGGTCGTCAAAGGACCCAATAACTGTCTAGCGGCTGTATCTCAAGCTCTGGACAACATAGGTCCTTTCATTTTCATTCCTAATCTCATTATTGACCAAATTTAAGTGATGGTTACTCATGTTAGAAGCGTGATTTTGTAGCATACAGCTTAGGTAACATACTCTATTTCCTATGTAAATATCGTCTTTATATTCTTTACGTAATAGATTGAAGAGGAAGAACTTTTCCAATTTACGTAGAAATTTCATAGGAAGAGTATTATTTCACCATTTTCCTTTTATCAGCTACGAGCCTTTACCTGAAAATGCGTGGTACTAAAATGTACATGTTTCCATTTTGTGCATTGTATTTACCCAAGGGATGAGATTGTTCTCTTGAACTCAAGGTCCTTACCGTAAGTCCTTCAAAGAGGAAGGCAATATTCCTGCCAGAGAATATTCCTGCCCCTTATTCCCAGGAAAACTCAATCTTGCTAACTTATTGTTGCCCTTACAGCCATGTCTATCACCTCGCCACACACACAATGGAATGTGATATTTTTTTTCATTATGTAAATACACTTTTATTCTACGCAATTAAATACATTAGATGTTCTTAAAGGATAAGTCAATAATTTCGGACATGTAATCAACTAATTGTATCGCTTTTGATTCGTTGCTCTAAAAGCTTTCGGGTGTAGGAAGCGAAACACATAGTTTAGACATAATTTCATAATCAATCACTCCAAATCACGATGAAGACTAGAGATCAGCCTAATATGTAAATTGTGGTGGCCTAATGAAAACGTCCCTACCTGATGATCTGCCCGACTGGGGTTCGAGTCCCGCTCAAGCTTGATAGTTTCTTATAGTGTCTAGAACCCCACCATCCTTGTGAGCTAAGGATGAGGAATTTTGAAGAGCTTATAGATCTACATGTTGCGTTATCAGAAGCCATTGCCTGGCCTTCCTTGGTCCTAGCTTAGATGGAGAGGTGGCTTAGGGGCTGATCATATTTATATATGATCAGTCTCTAGGGCATTGTCCTGTTAGCTAGGGCATTGTCACTGTCCCTTGCCTTTGCAATTCATTAACGGCCTTTAAACCGATGAAAGGCTAGTTTTAAAGTTTCATTTATGAGAAGCATAATTTAGGCTATTATCTTCCTAAATTACGAGGCGTTGGGAATGAAACACCGTATCATAAGACTATTTCATATAACCGGTAGTGTTGAGAACATTAACCACCATGTCTTGGAACGGAAAAGCTTACCCGTATTTTCATATTACATGATGTAAGCATAAGAAATCATTCATTCTTTATATTTGCAATTATCTTATTATGTTTTTGTTTTTGTTTTTGTTTTCCTCCAATGACTTGCTCGTATATTTAGCTGTCATGGTAATTCCTAAAGTAAATTATTATTTCCTGATATGTCTGTATGTTATTTTCGTGCCACGTTTTCATGATTGTGTTTGTGTTTGTGTTTGTATGTCATG
>NC_090751.1:65897230-65899730 GCF_036898095.1 Palaemon carinicauda
ACAAATAAACATCTTATAACTAAACAAATCTTACAATTAAAACTGAATACAAGACTACTCTCTTTTCCCAACAAACAACAATGTAATTATTTCAATACCAACAATTTTAAGAGAGATGTGGCTCTCACGCATCACACCTCCCCCCTTCTGAAAAAAAGCTTCCGGATAGAAAGGACGAATCTTTTTTTTTCAAGAGTCACATCCCTAAATTTAAAAGTGGTCAGCCAGAGTCTCTTCACTCTATGGCAGTTGATGAATCTCCAGTTGATGGTCTTGCAACAACAGATGCCAATCCTGCCATCAGCACTTCTTGTTCCTCCTGCTGTGAAGGAATGCAAATGGATTGTGGTCCATGAACACCCTAATAGGACCATGATTACCTTGAACATACCCCTGAAAGTGCTTCAGGGCGAGCACAAGGCCAAACACATTTTTCTCTACAGAGGCATAGTTCCTCTGGCATTTCCTAAATTTCCTAGAAAAATAAGCCACAGGGTGTTCACCACCATCCTTCCCTCTCCGCAGAAGTGCTGCATTGGCTCCCCGACCATTGGCATCTACATGCATGAATAATTCCTCCTGGACATTGTGGATATGTGGCTGTGGGACTACATTATGCGATCCCTTAGAAACCTCCAGCTCTTATTCACAACAGGCCTGGGATGCAGTTGAAGTGGGGAGTTACAACATGTATTACCCGCCAAATCATTCCCAAGGATCATGTGGATTCCTGGCATGGGTTCTTTATCAACGATGGCCACCTATACTAACCTGGACTTAAAGGATGACTCCAGGTAGATGGTATGAAGGGGCAAGACCTCCTGACCCGACATACACCCAACTAGTACCGTCTCCCCAGAGTCTGAGAACTCGTTGAATGGCAATACCGAGCGATGAAGAAAGGTTTGTTGCGCTCCAGTATCGCGAAGAATCTTAACAGTGGCAGGACCAGCTCCTTGTTCTGGTAATGACACTGAACCACTATGCTGGAAGGCTTTCCTCCCTGCAGTGACACTTGCGTTTGGTATCCCACTTTTTGTCATGTTGAAGTGTACCAACTTCACAGGGCCCTTATTGCTTGAGTGGCATGACTTGCTTCGTGCCCAAGGTTACTGGAGTAGGTACACTTGTATTCCTTTAACCATGAAGGGGGCATCTCTGGCGAAACAAGGCTGGCACTTGAAGGGGTAGCTACCTGAGGTTGGGTTGGGGAATCCCATGGCACTGGAGGTGGGTTCTGTGTCCACTGATACCCTCCATTGGTGGGAGGGTTAGTGAAAAATTAATAGGGCTTTCCTGTCCATTTTGGGGCATGCTTTGAGGTGGAGTTCGGCTGAACTGCCTTAGGACAAGCTCTCCTCAATTTCGTTGATACCTCCCATTCATCTGCTAAAATGGCGGCAGAATGAACCGTATTCACCTTCTTTTCCTCTAGGTAGTCTCGTGCCTCTCCTGAGATAGTATTCAGGAACTGCTCTAGCTCTATGAGTTCTAGTAGCTGTTCATATGTTTTGCCAGTTGGTGCCGTGTTGACCCATCTCTCACAGGCAATGGTCACTTGACAACCTAAGACAACATGAGTTTCATTTCCTTCCCTCCTCATGTGCCGAAATTTTTGGCAATAAGCCTAGGGAACAAGTGCCATTACATTAAGGACTCTATCCTTAATAGTAAAATAATTTTGACTTTCGTCAATAGTTAGGGTTGTGTACGTTTGTAAGGCTTTCCCAGTCAACTTAGCTGGCAAAATGAGTGCCCATTCCTCCTGCAGTACCCAACGGTTAGTGAGAAGTTTTTTGAACGCTAAAAAGAAATTTTCTGGGTCTTCCTCCTCATAGGCCGGCAAGGATTTTGTCACCTCGCCAAGATGCAGCGTTCCACGGGGCTCTTGGGTTCCCCTTGCTGTGACAGCTGGATTCCTCTCCCGAAGCCTGAGCCATGCTCCCTGACACGCATCCTCCCTTGCTCTGATTTCTAGTTCCATCATCCAGAGCTCCCTATCCATGGACCTGCTCTCAGGCTGGGAAGAGAATTCCGCTTCCGCATTAGGTACCTGAGAACTGGTCCGATTAGGGAAAAGAGGGAATGATGCAAGATTGGGAGGTGCATGCAGTGGGACCAAGGGGGAACCAGCTCTTGGAGAATAAAGTTGTACCGGAGGTGGGGTGGCCGAATCAACTTGCGCACCCTGATTTGGAGAAGGTACTGGGTGGAGGTAGCAAACACATGCTCTCTCCGAGGAGGTCGGGTTCAACACGAGGTTATGCCCACACGCTTCTTTGTAACCCCGAACACAAAGAGAAAAATTTAAACTAAGCCTCTATCAGGCAGGCGATGGCAGTACACGAGTAATGGGATTGGTTGTTTAAGCAAGAGTTTGTATTTTCTTTTGGCTACACACACCATGTAAATATAGTAATCTCTACTAGAAAGCAATTGATTAAAATGATAATGATATATAAAAACAATAGCACCTACGGTAATGCAAATTATGACTGGG
>NC_090751.1:65907230-65939730 GCF_036898095.1 Palaemon carinicauda
GAAGTCTGAAGTTCTATGAAGATAGACCTTTAGGCATTCTACTGGACATAGAGATGCATCTTCTTTCAGAGGGCAGATTCTCCAGGGACCCCACCTGTTGGTGGGTAACTCATTCTTGGCAAGAAACGTAGGATCCGGAAACAGGTTCAGCTCCCCCCCATCCAGGAACTGAACACGACCTGCCTCTCTCGAGAGGGCTACGATCTCACTAACCCTGGCCCCGGACGCGAGTGCAAATAGGAAAATAACTTTTTGCGTCAAATCCTTTAACGCACATTCTTCATTGCTCAACAGGGAGGCGAAATGAAGAACTTTGTCTAAAGACCATGAGATGGGCTTTGGAGGTGCTGAAGGTCTGAGCCTAGCACAGGCTTTCGGAACTTTATTAAAGATCTCGTTACCTAGGTCGATCTGGAAGGCAAATAAAATGGGTCTCATCAAAGCAGATTTACACACTGAAATCGTGTTAGCTGCCAACCCTTGGCCATGGAGGTGGATGAAGAAAGATAAGCAGAAGTCTGTTGAGATCTCCTGCTGATTCTTTGCCTTTACAAAGGCCACCCATTTTCTCCAAGATGACTCATATTGCCTTGTAGTCGATTTGCACTTATATTCCTCTAGGAAGTCTATGCTGGCTTTCGAAATCCCGAAACGCTTTCTCACCGCGAGGGCGAGAAAATCATGAGCTGCAAGGTCCGGGTTTTCTGTAATGAAGCGCAGACAGTCGACTTCTGGACTCGCTGGGTCAGAACTGGATGTGGTAGCGGCACGAACTTCATCTGTAGTTCCAACGCCAAGGGGAACCACATACTGTTCGGCCACTTGTGGGCCACTATTGCCGCTACCCCCTTGAAGGATCTCAGTTTGTTGAGGACCCTCAACAGAAGGTTGTGAGGAGGGAACAGATAAATCCTGGACCATCTGTTCCAGTCGAGGGACATTGCGTCCACTGCTTCCGCTAAGGGGTCCTCGTACGGGGACACGTACAGGGGCAACTTCTTGTTGTCTTTCGTCGCAAAGAGGTCTATTTGCAGTTCTGGGACTTGATTCAGAATGAAGGAAAATGATCCTGCGTCTAAGGACCATTCCGACTCTATCGGTGTGAACCTGGATAGAGCGTCCGCTGTCACATTGCGGACTCCTTGAAGGTGAACTGCCGACAGGTACCACTTCTTCTTCTTCGCCAATCGGAAAATGGCTAACATCACTTGGTTGAGAGGTGGTGACCTCGACCCTTGTCGATTCAAGCATCTCACAACCACCTCGCTGTCCGTCACCAATCTTATGTGGATCGAGTGACGCGGGGAGACTTTCTTTAAGGTAAGGAGCACTGCCATAGCTTCTAGAAAGTTTATATGAAAGGTCCTGAATAGCTTGGACCAAGTCCCCTGGACTTTTTTCCGATGAGAGTGACCTCCCCATCCCTCCTTTGAGGCGTCTGAATGAATCGTCATCGACAGGGGAGGTGGCTGAAGAAGAACAGACTTCTTTAGATGTCTGGCTTGGGACCAAGGTCTGAGAAGAGTACGTAGCCGAGGCGGCACTGGTCTTCTCAGGTCTCTTCGCGCGTTTGATGCATACCTTCTCCAAACTCCGGTTGCATCCTTTAGCTGTGCTCTTAGCACTGGGTCTGTCACTGAAGCAAACTGGAGAGAGCCTAGTACCCTCTCCTGTTCGCGTCTTGATATCCTTTCGGAATCTAGAAGTCTCTTGACAGAGCCCGCTATCTCCTTCCTTTTCTTCATCGGGATGGAGAAACTGTGTGACAAAAGGTCCCAGTGGATTCCCAGCCACTGGAACTTTTGGGATGGAGAAAGTCGAGACTTTTTTCTGTTGATCTTGAAGCCTAGGTACTCTAGGAACTGGATCACCTGCCTGGAAGCTTGCAAGCATTCGGTCTCGGATGCTGCCCACACCAGCCAGTCGTCCAGGTAGGCTACTACCTGAATTCCCTTTAGGCGTAATTGTTTGAGAGCTGCGCTCGCAAGCTTTGCGAAAATCCTTGGGGCTATGTTTAGCCCGAATGGCATGGCTCTGAAGGCGTACAGTCTCCGTTGTAGCCTGAACCCTAGGTAGGGGGAGAGTCGACGGCTGATTGGAATGTGCCAATAGGCGTCTGACAAGTCTATAGAGACTGAGTATGCCCTCTTGGGCAGTAAGGTCCTTATGTGTTGCAGTGTTAGCATCTTGAATTTGCAATTCACTATGAACTTGTTGAGTGGCGACAAGTCCAGAATGACTCTGAGCTTTTCCGAGTCTTTCTTGGGAACACAAAACAGCCTCCCTTGGAATTTGATGGACTTCACCTTTCGGATTACATTTTTCTCCAACAGTTCTTGAACGTACTCCTCCAAAATGGGGGTGGAGTGTTGGAAAAACCGAAGGCACGGGGGTGGAGTGCTGTACCAGCTCCAACCCAGTCCATTCTTGAGTAGGCTTTGGGCCCAGGGATCGAAGGTCCAGCGATCCCAAAATTTCATCAGTCTCCCTCCTACCGGTATCGTTTCACTTGGACTACCGTCCTGAGGTCTTGCCTCCCTGACCACGACCACCTCTGAATCCCCTTCCCCTTGAGGGGCGCCTAGACGAGCCTCTGGCTGCTCCTCTAGGTTTTGCACGAAAGGAAGAAGACCGTCCTTCGAACGTTGGGGTGAATGTGGTTGACTGACCTGGCACAGCCTGGGGTACCCACTGAAAAGTAGTCTGGGTTTGTGGCACCATCTGGGGCACTGGAGGCAAAGGCAATTGCAGTTGCTGTTGCTGTCTATAAGGCTTGGCTGGCCGAGACGGTAGCCTAGTCCTCATATTCTTCCTCTTTGGTTGAGGACCCTCATCCGGGGAAGATTTTCTTTTGATAGCCAGGCCCCACTTCTGGAGAAGGTTTCTATTCTCCACGGCGGCCTTATCAACAACCTCTTTGACCACATCGGTAGGGAAAAGGTCTTTTCCCCAAATGTTGGAGGAGATTAACTTCCTTGGCTCGTGTCTCACCGAAGCCCCGGTGAACACGAACTCCCTGCAAGCTCTCCTTGCTTTGACGAAGCCATAAAGGTCCTTCGTCACTGTGGCTAGGTGAGACTTAGCCACTACCATGAACATTTCATGGACCTTAGGGTCACTTGCCATCGTCTCAAGAGTAGTCTGATGAGACATTGAGGCAGCCAGTCTTTCTTTTGTCTCGAACTCTCTTCGTAAAAGAGATTCGGACAGCTTGGGGAGGTCCTCGCCGAATTGCCGTCCGGCAATATCAGCCTCCAACTTTCCCACTGAGAATGTCAGATGGACATCCTTCCAGTCTTTGTGGTCCATAGGCAGAGCCAGCGACAAGGGTTTACACTCCTCCAGGGAGGGGCAAGGCTTGCCGGCCTCGACTGCCTTTAGGACAGCCGCAAACCCTTTCTGTAAAAAGGGGAAGGCTCTATCAGGGGAGGACACAAAAGAAGGGAGCTTCTTGCTCAATGCAGCTACCTTCGAATTAGAGAAGCCCCTCTCTTTCATCGAGGATGAAAGTAGGGCTTGAGCCTTAGCGTGGTCCATAATAATGACCTCCTTCGGCTCTGTCTCCTCCCTTGAAGCTGGTTCTTTTCTCAGCCGGACATAGCAGTCCGGATATGATGCCTTGCTGGGCCAGAATTCTACCTCCTCTAGGGGAACTGAACCCAGCTTATCCGAGATGACGATCTTTCCAGTCGTCATCGGCATGTGCTCAGCATACCTCCATGGGTTAGCATCTGAGCATATGGGAAGGTCTTTCACATTGAGCCTTTTCTGGGGCCCATGTGATTCTGCCAGGGACTGCATACGCAGTTCCATTGCAGCCGCCTTCTCCTGATTCTCCTTCTGCATTTGTTGGATCATTCCAACAATCGAAGAGAGGGCCTGTCCCAGTTCTACTGGGAGACCAGCCGATGTTGAGGGGATAGGTTCCGGCATCTGAACCGGAGTAGCCGACACCTCGTCGACCTCATCCTCTACGACATCCGGGGTTTGAACTTGATCCTGACCTTCTGCCAGGAGGTCTTCTTCCAAACGTTCGTCCAGGTCAGACATCCTGTCATCCAACTGGATGTCTTGCATCGCCACTGCGACTTCCACGTCTACCTGGACTTGATCTTGAGGGATCTCCTCTTGAGGCTGGGGAATCACTGCCTCAGCTGATGCCTGGGGAAAAAGATACGCCCTCATCTTCTCACTTGGAAGATAGGGGCCAGAGGTGTTCTTCTTGAAGCCTCTTACCCAAGTACGAAGCTTTTCCCTTGCTATATCCCTTGATTCCGCCGTTCTAGGGGAATCAAAAGCCTCAGTAATCAGGTTAGTGCATACAGTACATACCTGAGGGTCCCAATACTGGAGATCATCCTTGGAGACAGCGCATGCTGCGTGTCTCCTACAACACCCATGTCCACAGAGGTTCTTGCTGCGGACATTGCAGAAAACATTTCCGCATTTCGGAGGGTCCTCCTGTAAAGAGAAGAAATTTCCATGAGTATCAAGTGAACTATGTATCACTGGATATGCATAGTATAGCATAACAATTCATAAAGGAAAGACACACACTTGTGTTTCCCTCACAACCCATTGTTGCAGCCTTCCAGATAATAAAATCAAAATGGTTTATCTCTTCTAGAGTAACCAATGCAAGGTTTCCAGAGGAAACAGGTGGAGCTCACACCTAGGCAATGATTTTAAAATCCTGGATAATAGACAGGGAAGAACTCTGCTTCCTATCTGAGGGCAACAGCAAAGGGCTGTGCAAGAAAACACAATAGTGTTAGAAGATACAGTGCTGTACCTAAACCTTTACTATAGTTTTCTTCTTACTGTATATGCTATACAGAAGAATACTAGTACAGTATAGGAGGATGTGTGCCGGCCTGCCTTTGCCGGCCGGCACACACCACAACTAGCTTTAAAGTATACTACTTAACAGCTATAGGGCGGCAGCACTCTGGTTCAAATGCCTGTGCCGGTCGGCAGCAGCTGCCGGCCGGTAATAGCCAGTGCTGGCCGGCAATGACTGCCGGCCAGCAACTACACAAGGTAGTACCCAGCTGCCGGCCACACTCTTGGTGACCGGCAGACAAGGACTGACATAAGCCGGCCGGCAAAGGTACAAGACCGATGCCAGCCGGCAGCAAAAGAACCAGAAGACTACACCTGCCCGGCTGCCGGCCTCATAGGCCGGCAGCCGGGACAGGTACAGCACTAGAAGAAAATAGAATGGGTGCCGGGATAAGAGTGTACACAACCCCCCAAGCCCGGCAACCGAAAGAGTGCATATAAGGAAGGGGAGAAACTTAATTCAGGCTTCCTTGACCAATGCCGTCCGGCTCTGCCGGCAGTCATGGATGAGGGACCAAGAGAGGTCCGGGCAGCACTCGAAAACATAAGACCCTTGCCGGCCAGCATCTCTGCCGGCCGGCAATGGGCTGAGTCAATTCCACATCCAAACCTATACTAGGTTCAGAAGTAGAATGACGTAAAGTACAGTAATACCCATGCCGGCCAGCTCTGCCGGCCGGCAAGGTACAGTACAGTAATGGCTAGGCCATTACGGAGATAGAGGGGGAAGGGACAAGAGGGTCCTGCCAACCTTGCTTTAGTGACAGATCACCCGCAGCCAAGAACTTTGTCTTAGCCTAAGGGAGATCTAAGGGAAAGGGCCAGCAATACTTGCCAGCTTCCAGAGCACCAAAGCAAGGAAGGCGTTGCTACTCCCAAGGGAAGAACTTATCCTCCCCCGAGAACAGCAACAGGACTTAGTCTGGTCGATCACAAAAGAAGGAATCATAACTTACAGAAACCTTCGGTAGTGACCTAAGGGAGCTAAGCTCCCTTTGTAAGTGTTAGGTCAGCGAGGGAGACTCTGCCCCAAGCCAGACAACACGGACTCAGACTAAAAACTCTGTTGTTCTGTCCCTCTTTGAACCAGACTTACTGGAACAGGAAGGTACAGTAACACCCTAGTATAGTTTTATCGAAAATAAATTCGGAAAAAACCACTTAGGGATAAGCCCAAGGCTTAAACAGAGGGAAAGGGATTGCATACCTTCTCCGAAGAAAAGAAAGCAACCGGGGAGTATGATAAAGTATACTAAGGCTCCATAAGCAATTAGCCTAGGCACCAAGAGAATCGATTACCTAATTCACCGAAACTCACACGTATACAATCTTGGAAATATTCCACACAGTCTAAAATGTATAAAATATAGCCTAAAGCTTCAATAAAATTTTAATTACACTCGGAAAAACCAAAATCATGCATGAAGTACTAGGACCAAACGACTAGGCTACATGGCCTAGCGTAGGCCAGAATGGCGAATACTTCGCCAAATAATACTAAGCACGAAAGGAAATCCTATGTAAAGCTAAATAGCTAAAATTTATTAAAGCAAAACAACCAGGAATGTCACTCTGACTAACTAATTTATACCTAGCGAGTGACAGTGTCCAGGACACCTCTGGTAGGCTACGGCTCTTGTATCAAAGATTAATCCTATTAATCACTCAAAATTTTACCAAGAGCCTACATTTATACATAACAGACACTATACTCAACTTATCCGAGGCCAACGAAGACGGAGAAGCCATGAAAAGCTGAATAAATCCAAGATTTGCGAGAAAACAGGAAAAAACACCGAGTTGTTAAGCTACGCAAAAAGGAATACAGATGGCGCCAGGATTGGCGCCAGGATTGGCGCCAGGCACGCATACGAATCGGGGGATAGGGAAGCCTTGGGAGCGGCTCTCCTTTTTCTTTCCCGAATTCGTATCTCGTCAATCACCTCCTACGAGACGAAATCTCTGTTCAGGTCGTAGATTGCCATGTGACGTGTCTAGAATACGTCCTCTGATATGTCGCGATATCCCTTTCACGAGGGATACTCGCTCCAGGAGTTAGAATTCTGGTACCTTTAGGTAAATTCTCTGGGAATATCGCCGTAGTTGTAATATACCCTAGGAAGCTACCCTATAGGAACTTCCATCAGGACGACATGGCTTGAGCCCAAAAATATATATATATATATATATATATATATATATATATATATATATATATATATATATATATATATATATATATATATACCCGTATTTCTCGTGTCATAAGCCGCACATTTTTTCACGAAAAATGGCCCCCAAAATCACCCTGCATCTTAACATTTGAGGAGAAGTTGTATAGAGGAGTTTGACACACCTCAAACACCCAACTATTGACATACAAGCACTCAAACTCACGAGAGATAGAATATAAACCTGCAATTATCATTCATATGTAATAAATTTATTTATTTTTATATTTCACTTCATCTAATGAAGTACAGTAGCAAATTATTATTATTTTTTTTTCTTTTTTTGGTAATCAGCTGATGACTCGCTAGCCCCTTTCTTAAAGCAAACTTGCCATCTAATAGTCTCGTAGCAGACGACGCTATGACATATTACTTGTTTATGCAGTATATATCTATTTTCACATATTTTGTTTATATTATGTAATAAAGCAATATATTTATAATGCCTTTGTTGCCTGAGTTCCGAAATAATACAAACAGACAGTTACTAAATACGAATTTGGAAAAAAACTTCTCTTTTAGTTGAGTGCAGTATTACCAAGTTAGCAGAAAAGTAACTAGACCTAGAATCACATAAACAGTAGCAAAAGTATTCCACCTAGAAGAATTTATAGATTTCTTTAATCAATAATTACATTTGTGTGAAAATTTATAGAATATATGAGGAATTTTGGAAATATTACTAGAATTTTACCTTTTAACAAAAATTTATGAACTTTTGGCAACGCTGCTCTCTTGTAAACAACACTTGAAACACCGAACACTATGACTAAACGTGTATTTGTAGTGGAAACTACGACTGGTTTAGTGGTTACATATATGAATATATAATAAAATTGGGAGATTCGGCATATAGTTAATTAATATTAACTTGAACATTTCATAAAACACCCAAAATAAGAAAAGTTACTGTTCCAGACAATAATCACGCTAGAGTCTCTGACTAGGGATTTCTGCTAAGAAGTTTTTATAATCCTCAATTTTTTCTTTTTCTAAAACTGCCTTGCTAATCTAAGGGTGCGTCTTGCCACTTGTAGCGTCTTATGACACGGGAAATACGGTATATATATATATATATATATATATATATATATATATATATATATATATATATATATATATATATATATATATATATATATACCACACACACACACAAATTATATATATATATATATATATATATATATATATATATATATACATATATATATATATATATATATATATATATATATATATATATATATATATATATATATGTGTGTGTGTGTGTGCGTGTAAATGTGCAAAATTTATCATTAATTGAATGCCAAGTAACAAACTACCAATTAGCTACGATGGAGAAGATGGATTGATTTCAATTCTAAGTACAAAAACCCTGAATTCGACAGGTATAAGTACAGAAGAATTGCCAATGACTATTACCTTCCTTCATGGCCAAGTGATTAAGTCACTGTCTAAACAAGTTTGCCGGACTAGGGTTCGACTCCCGGCCGGTCTCAAGCTCTTGTCTTTGTGTGATTTCGCCTGGGGCTCTGATCCCGATGTCGTTAAGAGAATCCAGACATTAATGTATCAAAAATATATGGCTTATTTGAATATGAAAAACACGTCTAAATGTGCGAAATTTATCATATATATATATATATATATATATATATATATATATATATATATATATATATATATATATATATATATATATATATATATATATACCATTAAAAACTCAGGAGCTGGAAAGTACCTGGTTACGTTGGAATAACTGCCGAGAAGATACTGGCTGAAAATAAGGTGACCCCAAGAATACTTTCAAGGTTATTTTATAGTATGTGGCATATCGGAGCACAACCTGATGAAAGGAGTAGGGGTGTTGGTGAAAAAGGCAAAAAAGGAGACCTGACTGATTGCAATAATTACAGTGGCATCATACTTACGTCAGTTGTCATGAAAATAATATGCTTATTTTAAAGAGACTAGTGAGAAACATTGATTAAAAGCAGAGAGATGAACCGGCAGGATTTAGAAAAGCAGAAGTTGCAATGATAAAGTTTTAATTTTGGGACATGTTGTACAGCAGTGCGTAGAATATAGAAATCCACTTTTGATGGCATTTGTGAACTATGAAAAAGCCTTCGATAGTGTGCACCGACCAATTTTTTGGAAAGTTCTACATTATTATGGAATTCCTCTTAAATCTTTAAATTTGAAGTTAATGAGCATAGTAAGTGCAAAGCTAATGTTACTGGAGTCCTATCCAATGAATTTCCTGTGAACAGTATGGTACTCCAATGGAATGTGTTGTCATCTATATTTTTTACCCTCCTCATGAATTTTCTAATGCGTAGAACTGTTAGATATGGTAGAGAAGGATTTGACTGGATTGGTAATAGGAAATTAGCTGACCTAGAGTATGCTGATGACGCTGTCCTTATTAGTAGAATACCACAAGATTTGGAATGCCTGCTTATTATAATGCATGAAATATCACACTAGGTTGGGCTGAAGATAAATATAAGAAAGGCATAGATGATGAAAACGGAATATGCAATGGGAGATGAAATATCATTGGAAGGAAAAGGGATTAATGAGGCAAAATCATTTAAGCATTTGGGAACTATGATCTCTAATACAGGGTCTTTAGAATTGAAGTTTAATGAAAGATTGAAAAAGGAAAATCAGACTATGGTTAGATTAAGTAAAATTTGGAAATCAAATCACCTAAAATTACATCTAAAAATCAGGGTTTATACCAGTTTAGTGAGATCAGTGTTACAGTTTAGACATGAGTCATGGTATGACAATGAAACATTTTCCAACATATTTTGTAGATTTGAAAAGAAATCTCTCAGAAGAATATTGGAAGTTAAATGTCAGGACAGGATTAGAAATTAAACTATAATAGATATTACTTGAGTCCCATATGTGGATGAGATCATGGTGAAGGGTAAATGGAGATTGTTTAGACATACTATTCGCATTCACTAAGAGAAATTAGTTCACCAAGCATTTAACTAGACTCCACAAGGCAATAGAAGAGTTGGAAGACCCAGGCCTACATAGCTGAGGACTATGAAGCGTGAAGTAGATGATGAATGGAGAAGTATTGAATTAAAAGCTCAAGATAGAGACGTCTGGCAAAATCTAACCGAGGCCCTTAGTGCCAGTTGGCGTAGATGATGATATATATATATATATATATATATATATATATATATATATATATATATATATATATATATATATATATATATATATGTGTGTGTGTGTGTGTGTGTGTCTGTACATATATTGATATATATACAGTATAAAAACAGTATATATATATATATATATATATATATATATATATATATATATATATATATATATATATATATATATATATATATATATATATATATATATATATATATATATTATATATATATATATATATATATATATATATATATATATATATATATATATATATATATATATATATATATATATATACAGATAATGCTGATCAACCATAACCTTTCGACCTGATGACCCAGAATGGCAGAATAATATCCTTAGCGGCAATAGAGGTTTGTAGCATTAAATGGAATGCTCAGATAGACTAC
The DNA here is from genome assembly GCF_036898095.1 of Palaemon carinicauda. NCBI lineage: Eukaryota > Metazoa > Arthropoda > Malacostraca > Decapoda > Palaemonidae > Palaemon > Palaemon carinicauda. The sequence goes on from NC_090751.1 coordinate 65,917,918, forward strand.
CTGAAAAGCTTATTTTATATCCATTATTAATCGTATTCAAATGAGAATTCCCAAAGCTGACTAGTTTGCAGCATTCTGTGTCTCGCTCTTTTTGCCTTGGCTATGTGGCATCTTACGTGAGTTTTTAAACGTTTCTAAATTCTATTAGGAAATAGGAAGAGAGAGAGAGAGAGAGAGAGAGAGAGAGAGAGAGAGAGAGAGAGAGAGAGAGAGAGAGAGAGAAGCGATTTATCCTCAAATACTGTATGCAGCATATACGATATATTGTATACTGTTGTATAATCTGTGATCTGAGGAGAGAGAGAGAGAGAGAGAGAGAGAGAGAGAGAGAGAGAGAGAGAGAGAGAGAGAGAGATTTCCAAATAAAGCGTAAAGCGAGATATACAATAAAAAAGAAACTACTGTTGCTACTTACGAGTGTGAGTGAAACACATTCGGTACATGGCTCTCCCCCTAAAAACAGCATAAATGTGAAATAGGACACCCTTCACTTGAGAGGTGTACTGTAGGTTTTAGGCGCTCAATGGAGACCCAGTCTTCTTTGCCACCGATATTGATGCAGAAAGCCTTCAGCATAAGACGGATCACGAGGAAAGGGCCGGTGTAAGGGGCCGTTAGCGATGGCTTGCTAGTGTCATTGCGCAAGAAAATATACGTTGCTGAATGCAGATCTGTTGATATATGTTGCTTAGCTGGAGGTTTGTAACTCTGGCAGCATGGAGTAAATTTTCTCACAACATGAAGTAGGTGCTGGAGATTGTCGGAGGAGGTTGCAGACAGAAAAAAATTGGCAGGGATGACCAATATACCATTTCAGCCACCGAGATATTTAGGGCGTCTTTAGGAGTGGTCCTTAGTCCCAGGAGGACCTAGGGAAGCTGGATAATTCTGTTGGAGTCCTTGGAAATGGACATCAAGCTGCTTTGAGGGTGCGGTGAAAACGTTCAACCATTCCGTTGGCAGCAAGTTGTATGTGGTTGTCTGTTGCAGGGTGATTCCCAGGAAATTCACTAATGATGTCCACAATTCAAAGGTGAACGTGGTGCCCCTGTCAAAAGTGATATACTCAGGGATACCAAATCTCGCTATCCATCCTGAGAGTAAGGCAGATATACATGAGGCAGATGATGTAATTTCCAAGGGAATGGTTTCAGGCCAACAAGTGAAGCAGTCGATGATGGTAAACAGGTAACGATGTCCTTGTGATAAGGGAAGAGGACCTAATACATCGAATTGAATGTGGGGAAAGCACCACTAAAGCTGAGGAAAGTTGCCCACCCCTGAATCCGTGTATCAATGTACTTTTGAGGCTTGTCATGAAGTACAAGCGCGGACCCAATCCTTAGCCTCCTTACTATCGCCATGCTAAATGAACTTCGTCTTCACTAGCTCTGCAGTAGAACAGCAGGAGGGATGTGAAAGGCCATGAATGAAATCAAGCACCTGTCAGCGCATGGGAGTAGATATCCACAGTCTAGGTTTACCAGTACTGACATCACAGAGGAAGGTGGCGTTAGAGTTGTCAAGAGGAGAGATGCGCAGAATGTCCTACATGATTGGTAGTGTGGAATAATCCAGTCCCGGGGGAATAGCGGCCAATGTGTCTCTTGACTGGGCATCAGCAATAGGATTCATTTTCCCAGGGAAGTGTTGAACGGTGCAATTGTATTCAGGCATGGCAGAGAGAAGTCAGCGTTGACGGGAGGACCAAGTGTCGAACTGTCGAGTGAAGGCATGTACCAGAGGCACCTAGTCTGAGTGAATGACGAAGGGCGTACCTTCCAGGAAGTGGCGAAAGTGACGGACAGCCAAGTGCACCGCCAGCAATTCAGGGTCGAAGGTATAGTAGCCAGATTCCGCCTTGGACAGTTTCGTACTGAAGAAGGCCAATGGGCACGGCGAGCCATTGACCAGCTGCTGGAGTACTGCACCAATAGTGACGTTGTTGGCATCGATGGAGACTGAAGAGGTGCATGTGTCACCGGAAAAGTGAGAGCAGCAGCGGTTGATAAGGCATTCTTTGCGTTGGAGAAGGCCACTTGTTGAAGGGGACCCCACTTCAGGTCTTTTGTCGTGCCCTTGAGGGAAGCGTAAAGGGGACAAGTGTAGCGGGGATGGCTGAATACAATTGCACCCTTCAACGCGTCCCTGGGAAAAGGAAGGGAGGCTGGGCATTCGTGTCACTCCGGGGTCACCTATGAGCGAGGCACCAGTTAGATGATAAATGAGAGATGAGGTGAATGAAACTAACTTTATTGCAACAAACAGCGAGCTTTTATAACATTTTAGTGGAATCAGGTCACAAAAATTTAAACACATCAGTTCAAGAATAGACAGTCTAAAACCGGTTCTGTTAACAGAGAGGTGTATAGCAAGATAGACAATAAAAAGAAAAATAACGTTACACTGTACGAGTGTGTGTGAAACACGTGCTGTACAATCCAGTCGTATACTATGCTGTATGCCGGTGTCTCATTACAACTTTCAAGTCTCTCTTTTTTTTCTTAAAGACAATTGTATTTGGAAATATAATGCTACGGATATAATAAAAGAGACACGGTATTCTGAAAAGCTATTTTTTTTTTTTTTACTTATAATAACTATCAACCTCCTCTCCCCTGAAGATTAATAGCTGTGAATCTGTGTCATTCGGATCAACTTTTTTTCACAGCACATGTTTTAACTCTCCAGTAACAGAAATTTCCTTATAATCCTCATTTTTTTTAACTGGAACCGAACAAAATCTTTTAAAGTAACTTGTTTACTGGAATGAAATCTTTAAAATCAATGGAAATTGTAAATAGATACAAAGATATAACACCTTAACAGAGCTTCAAATCATTATTTTTGTGAACATACGAAAAACTGTCCCTATCGTTCAATGATAGCACTAGTCCTTTGCCCAGATATGACCCATAATAGTTGATGTTATGGTGGTGAAGTGAATGAAATTGCTAATGGGGATATCTGGACGCTTACCAACTTACCGAGACGAATAATAATCTACAAATATGTAAATAAGTAAAGAAGTTAAGATTCTGGAACGAAAGACACGAAATTAATCTCGTGAGAGAGAGAGAGAGAGAGAGAGAGAGAGAGAGAGAGAGAGAGAGAGAGAGAGAGAGAGAGAGAGAGAGACTGATGTATCATATCTCCTTCCCAAATCAGGGAATGTATGAAAATACCTCCTGTATCAGTTTTGCATACTACCACACCTCCCGCCTCATTTTCATATGACATGTTGCCTCTATGAATATTTGCAATGGTTTCCCCGATGAAAGGGAAATATTTTCATTACGATGCAAAGGCGTAAAGACACGGATTTTGAGACACAAATCTTTACATAGAGCTTTTTAAATCCCCGTCTCCCTCTCCATATATTTTCTCCATTTTATGAATGTACGTTTGCAAGAGCATGTAGCTGCGCTAATCTTTGCTTTTGACGGTTGCTTAAAGGATGAGAGATCATCTTTCTTTTATCATTACTCTTTGTTAAAGTTATATGGGAGCGTTTCGATGCATTTACTCTGCCGTAATAATTTTACATTCATATCTGTCCCATAGCAAAAATTAATAATGTTTTTGAGAAAAATAAATAAAATACTATAAAAAAAAAACCTTGGTGGCCTGATGCACTGGCAATGGGTTGCAATAAGGCTTGTAAGCCAAATGAGTCAGATTATGTTACGATGTCCAGATATATGAATGTTACTATTCTAGTATTAAAACGTAGCAATTAAATCGGAAACTACATAAACGGTGGATGTTATTCAATTGTTCAACTCAGCCTCTAAGATTTATACTTCTTGAAGAAGAAAAACAATTTAAAGCTCATTTAAAACAAAACAAAATATGCAGTAATGAATTCGACATCTTATAAATAGATGTTATTTTTCTATTCTTAATGCAATTTAAAAATTGAATGCTGACTTTTGCTATTGATAATTTCTTCACAAAAAAGAGGGTTCCTAGTTGAGGGAAAGAAATAACCAGATTACCAAGACCCTCATCCTCATCTTTGTAATTTAATAACCATCTGAGCATTGCTATCAAACAAGCAACCTCGATTCCAACGGACACCAATATCATATCTACCAACATAATACTTCCCTATTTTGTGCACTACACTCTCAATTCTTCGCTTCACGGACAAATATAATTCAACATATTGATTTCGTCCATTACAGTCTCCTCTCTCCATTGTCAAATATTACTGATATTCTTTGATCTTCAGAAGATTTCAAAGACGCTTCAAGATCCTCTGGGAGAGTGAAAGGGAAGAATGATCTCTGCAGAGAAGCCCAATGATAAAAGGAGAATATGAAATACCTTGTTGTGAGTTTCAAGTAATATAGCCTGCAAAAAAAAAAAGGTTCCTGCTCTATTTCTGTACTATAGAAATCTCCCATCCACACTCGCCCTAGATTTTGACAGTTTTAAACTTGCTATAAAGAAATACTGTAATTGGAATTCATACTAAAAGAGCTAATAAACTGTTACGTTATGTCATCAATTGGAGAGAAAAAAATTTCTAGTGAAAGTGGTGCTTAACCACTTTCTGCTCCATCCATATAGCGACCTTTAACCATCCAAATAATGGTATTCATTTACATTGTTTCTTGGAGATGGTGATATTCGACTATTTTCTTTTATCCATTTGTTTTTTTTTTATAAGATTATTTTTTTTATACATTTTTAGAAGAGAAGCAATGAATGAAATAAGCAAACTCTATAGCTCGTTCTTAAAAACGTACAGTCAGCGGCAAATGAAGTGTCGCCTACCCCATCTTACTTTCACCCCCATTTTCTATAGAGTTCAGAATACCGGGTGTAAGAGACGGTAGTAACGGGGAAGGGAAGGTTTGCAGGGCAAAGCTGTTAAGAGTTTTGAGGTTGAGGGTAGGAAAAAATTTAGTTGAAGGTCAAAGATTTTCTCTGGAACATTTCCTGTTTATTAATGAATAAAAAGTCTTTACACTTTTCGAAATCGTTCACTATGAACATCCTCATCATCATCATCATCATCATCCTCATCTCCTCCTATGCCTCTTGACGCAAAGGGTCTCAGTTAGATTTCGCCAGTCGTCTCTATCTCGAGCTTTTAAATCAGGAATTCCTGTGTTCAACTATTTAATTGACAAAATGTAAATATTGTATTTTGTTATTTTAAATAAAAGTTAAAAAAAAAAATCAATACTTCTCCATTCATCATCTTCTACTTCACGCTTCATAGTTCTCAGCCATGTAGGCCTGGGTGTTCCAACTCTTGTAATGCCTTGTAGAGCCCAACTAAACATTTTGTGAACTAATTTCTCTTGGGGAGGGCGAAGAGCAGGCCCAAACCAAACCCATCTGCCCCTCACAAATGGCACCTGAGCAATCTCTCTTGTAGTTTCATTTCTAATCCTGTTCTGCCGTTTAACTTCCAATATTTTTCTGAGAGATTTGTTCTCTAATCTACAAAATCTGTTGGGTACTGCTTCATTGTCATACCAAGACTCATGTTCATATAATAACAACGATCTCACTAAACTGATATATAGCCTGATTTTTATATGTAATTTCAGGCTATTTAATTTCCAAATTTAAGCTAGCAATTGTCTGATTTGCTTTTTTCAATCTCTCATTAAACTCCAATCCTAAAGACCCTGTATTAGAGATCATAGTTCCTAAATATTTAAAGGATTCTACTTCATTAATCCTTTCTCCTTCCAGCGATATTCCATCTTCCATTGCATATTCTGTTCTCATCCTCTCTGCCTTTCTTCTATTCATCTTTAGCCCAACCTTATGTGATGTTTTTTGCATTCTGGCAAGCAAGCTTTGAAAGTCCTGTGAACTTTTGCTAATAAGGATAGCGTCATCAACATACTCTAGGTCTGCTAACTACCTGTTACCAATCCAGTCCAATTCTTCTCCCCCATCCCCAACGGTTCTATACATTACAAAATCCATAAAGAGGATAGACAACAGGTGATAGCACATTCCCTTGGAGTACTCCACTGTTATTCACTATATCCCTTTTTCACTACTTCATTTGATAGGGCTCCTAAAATTAACTATGCTCATGAACAGACTTAATCAAAATTACATATTTAAGAAAATCTCCCTAAAATGGAGAACTCTCTACAAAATTGACCGGTACACAATATCGAAGGCTTTTTCATAGTCCACAATATCTTTCAAAAGTGGATTTCTATACTCTACACATTACTTTACAATATGTCTTAAAATTAAAATTTGGTCAGTACAACTTTTACCTTTTCGAAATCCTGCTCGTTCATCTCTCAGCTTTTCATCAATCTTTATTTCTAGTCTCTTTAGAATGAGCATATTATATACCATCATGACAATTGCCGTAAATGGGATGGATATGTAATAATTGCAATCAGTCAGGTCCCCTTTTTTTTGCCATTTTCACCAACACTCCTAGCTCCCATTCATCAGTTTGCCTCTACATGTCACATTCTACAATATAATCTTCTAAGTATGTTGTGGTTTACTTCATTCTCTGCCAAAATCATTTCAGCAGTTATTCCATCGTATCCAGGGGCTTTCCATCTCTTGAGTTTTATCATGATAGCTTCGACTTCAAACACACTGAATTTATTTATGGGAACATAAAGGTCTTCCTCAGCTTCAGGTCTATCAATCAAATTATTTCCTTCATAGCTTCTATTCATGACCTCATCAAAGTGATCCATCTAACGTCGCCTTTCTTCATCTTCTGCTGATATAACAGATCCGTCTCTCTTTTTGATGGGTAAATGCTTCTTTTTGCCCAAGTAGAAATTTCATTGATAATTCTAAGAGCAATTATTAGACCATAACCACTCCCTGAATTCATAGCTTTGTCATCCTCATCTACTTTCGTGTCTAAATATTCTCTCCAGTCATCCCTGGCTTTTTTTTTACCTCACTATCAATACTAGAGTACTTAGCATGCTCTACCTTGTAATTTTCATAACTAACTAGGAAATTTGCAACAATCAATTTCTCTCTGTCTTCTTTTTATAGTATCCCATGTATCATTTGATATCCATGGTTTTCTCCTTGTAACTCCTTGTAACATTTTTCAAAATCGTTCATTATGAACACAATAATGAAAATATATGAGGACATTCAACACCAATATATATTAGAAAAGCCACGAATACTAGAAATCTCTCTCTCTCTCTCTCTCTCTCTCTCTCTCTCTCTCTCTCTCTCTCTCTCTCTCTCTCTCTCTCTCTCTCTCTCTGATGGCAATCTAAACGTATAACAATAAACTAATTACATCGATCATAAACAAGTATTTTTACATATTTTCGTCATAAAAGCACACGAAATCTATAAATAGTGACTAAATGCGTGGTTGCTTTTATCATCTATCAAGAAAATAACAAAACGGATGTCGAAATTCACCTTCAAGGTTAGAATTCTTATTCTTACAACAACTCTTATCGTGTTTGCTGGCAATCAACTGCAAGGAATAAACCTTCTGCTGTATCTGAAATTGGAAAATTCTGTGTATCGTCATAATGCATTAATGTATTCAAAGTTACGTCGTATTTAATTCTTATTCTCATCCGGGCATTAAATGGCTGCTGAGTTTTACTGTTAACTCGTGACCAAGGTTCAAACTGTTTTATAATTCGACGGTTTATTTGTGGGCATGTGTTTATTTACAAATCAATTATTGCTATAGTTGTTTTAGATAATTCAATCTCTTAGCAGGGATCTACTGTAGTTTTAACAGAAACATTGCCACTCCCTATCATTCTGGTGCTTAGCAATAACCTGATTCATAAGAGTCAAATTGTGAGTGTTTAAATCATCACCCAGAAATGGACGTTATAGTTGGTTAGTAAAGGGGTGTGGTCGAAATCCCATGGAGAACCTACTACCAATTGCGATTTGTTATATTCACTATATACTTGAATAATAATCATCATCATCATCTCCTCCTACGCCTATTAACGCAAAGGTCCTCTAGAGGATTCATTGGCTAGAATAATAAAAGTTTTTGTTTAAATTCATATTGATAATTACTACTAATTTCCATGGCTTTTTCAACTTAACAAACATTAAACAATAGATTACGATATAATTGATCTACAAAAACTTAAAAACCATATATATATATATATATATATATATATATATATATATATATATATATATATATATATATATATATACATATATATATATATATATATATATATATATATATATATATATATATATCAAATAATTTTGAAAATTATGAAATTAACTTGAAATTTAGAAGAATAGTTGTGTTGAAACTTGACATACATCATAATTTTTATGTATGAGTATTTCTTAACTTTTGTTAAATATGATATATAGAAATGATCAGATCATTATCTAACCTGTATAACGTTTTTGGCAATTCTCTGGTATCTGTAACATTTGAAAAAAAATGATGGTATTAGGAATGATAACTATCAGTGCCAGCTTTTTATGAGAAAAAGTATACAGAATCTATTTCTCATATGTTATTATTATATAACTGTCAATTAAATAAAAAATAATTAATAACAGAAATCATATGATAGTCCAATATAAAAATGTCTTTAAAAAAGCAATTTTTGCCATTGCTGAAGTTTCTTAAGAAAAAATGGATCTAGCACGAAAACGTTCTCAGATGTACTTAAAAACTATATAAAGTATAGAAATTAGGACCAAGAGCGTTGATTTTAATTTCAGTTATTACCATATTTAATTTTTAATACTGATAACGCATATCAGACAATAAGACAGGTTTATCATATTTGAACACAGAATTCGTGGGAGTTTTAAGATGCTTTTACTAATTATTTCATGTTTTTTTTTTTATACTTTGATCATGTCCTTCAGGTTATAAAAATATAGAATAGCAAAACGTAATTACGATATTGAGCAAAGATAAGCTATTTTATCAAGAAGTGAAAAACTGGTGCTTTGCTCGTCACTAAGCGTTCTTTCCCTCTACCCTGTGTTCCCTGGAAGCTTCACCCTTTCATTTCTCCCGCAACTTCACTCCCCCCCCCCCTCTTATGGGGACGCTACTAAGCTTGGAGGAAAAATAGTAGTATTAATCCTCCTAGCTACTAAGATTGCCTTCAAGTTTATAACGTCTATAGATTTTAGGGAGTCCGTGAAACGGTGGCAACACTTCTTTTGCCACTGATTGAACATAACCCACAGGTTTATATAACTAAAAAGATGAGTTTATATAATTTCCTTTTCTTATGGTAAAAAAAAATTGCATTACGTTTTATTAACTGTAGTGTACGAAATGACTGATGTTTGCTTTAGGTTATTATTAATGGAATTAAAGATTCATCCATAAAGACCATTATTCAATAAACTTTTTTCTTATTTCCTTTTGCGTATTGAAAAAAAGGGTCCACAGCTGTAATACCTATATCAGTGAGCTCGAGTCTTAATAACAAAGACGTATTACACATCTTACAGTGGTTAAAAAAAAATAATGGAAGCAACGCAATATGTAATTCAGACTGTTATTCAGCAGTGTAGCTCTGATGAGGGCTGAAAGTAACTATATTTAAAAAGTGAAGTGTATATATACATATATATATACATATATATATATATATATATATATGCATGTATATATATAAATATAGATATATATATATATATATATATATATATATATATATATATATATATATATATATATATATGTATATATATATACAGTATATATATACAGTATATATATATATATATATATATATATATATATATATATATATATATTTATATATATATATATATATATATATACTGTATATATGTATATATATATATATATATATACTGTATATATGTATATATATATATATATATATATATATATATATATATATATATATACATATATATCCATTTACATGCATACATGTATATACTGTATATGTATATATATATATATATATATATATATATATATATATATATATATATACATGCATATATATCTATATTTATATATATATATATATATATATATATACTTATAATTATGAGTTCGTACAACGGGTACGACAGCCTACCTGATATAAAGTTTAATCAAACTATCGCCTACTGAAGTAATGTTTCAGTGAATATTGCATTTATAATATTCGATAACTAATGGAGAAGTTATGTCGGATTCATCTCAAATTGCACTGTCAAAGGAAAGAGTCTTTGGTTGCTAGATGAGGATTAACTTTCGGGGACCTCCATTCATATTGATTAATCATTCCGGTGTCATGATTATCATTAACATAGAGACAAATATAAATAAATCTGAAAATAGAAAAAACGAATTATTCGATAGGTTTTGGTCTAGATTTTCTGTCTGGATTGTTAACAGATCCGTGAATTACATTGATGAAGGTAATTAGATTAATCATAGAGAAATTTAATCTGTAGATGATTTATTCTCATAAATAACCTTTGTTTGTATTTTCGTCTTTTTGAAAACTGATTTTTTATTGATACAATTATGGAATTTGAGATAGAAATTATAGGACATATTAGTTTTTAAGGGATGATGGAGTTTTAAGGTACCTATCAGCTTTACTGCAAGAGAATAAAATCAATTATGATCAACATCTTATTTAAATCAATCATAAATAAAGACCCGGTAATTTAAATTATAAATTAAAGAAAAAAGATGGATATGTAAAATGTGAATTTCTTGGATATGGTATCCTTAAAGGGACCTCACCGGACATAAAAAGATAAAACAAAGAAATCTTGATACCACCAAAGAAATGTGCGCCAATGCAAAATAAAACCTTTGAAGATATAATATTACTTTTCAAAGTTTTTTTTTTTTTTTCATTTTTTAGTCATAAATACTTTACAAATTTATTTCTCTTACTATGGTGTCCTTCATTTGAAAACGAATTCTAATCTAATCAAAAAATCTACAGATGTTATCACATCAACAATCAAGTAAAAAATAAAGTATAGAACTAGTAAGAATTTACTGAAAACAAGGAACTCTTGAAATTACGATAGTCACTTTAACTGTTACTATACATTTGATTCATTTGCTTTGTTCATAGAAACAATGTGATTGCAATACAAGAATCCCCGCTCCATCTTCCTTTCTTCCATCTTGTTGTCTAGCACCTCAATTTTTACTTTATTATGAAACTACAGGTTTTAGCTTCAGTCGCACCTAGGCACTGAAGGGGTTCCCCGGTCCCAGCTCTGGGCAATATGATTCAAAATCAATAAATGAAGTCATTGGGAAAGAGACCAATACAGAATTAATTTTATTTTTATCATCATCATTTAATTGAAGATCACAGTTGCCTCAGTGGCGTTGATTTTGTAGTTGAGCTTTTCAACTGTTCTAACCTACTGCATGCCGCCAGTAGCTGTGCTATGTCAGTCATCAGTAGGTAAGGGAGCAAAATAAGTAGAATGATTCGAAGATTTTACTAAAGATCTACCAAAAGTAAACTAGTCAAAGGAAGGTTACAAAAGAGTCGGCTGCAACCCGTTTCGATATTACCGCCCGACCTGTATAAATAGTGCAAGCCCTCTTACATCGAGATTATGTTCGTTTCAGGTATTGCATGTTGATAAATCAACTTGTTACTATTTATTTGGTGAGAAAAAAAAAATATTCTATTATGAGAGTATTAATGGAGAGATGATGGTTATTCTAAATTCACTTTCAGGGATGTGGAGAGATAAGCAATAAAGATAAATGGCCTAATTTTTATCCTTATCGCATACTGCTCACTCAAATAGCGAGTCATTGCTGACATAAGGCTAGATTGATTTAACTACCTTGTTAATGCTATCAGGATTCCAGTTTAAGAGGATTTCTTATAGTTAACGGGATAAAGTCATTTATTGGAACGGAGATTTGTTTTCCATTCTTTTGACTGACAGCATTTGATGTTTTAGATTGCTTGCTTGATTGGATACCAGTGAGTTTCATTAGAATATGATGTTTAGTGTTTTTACCTTTAAAGATATAAGCTATAAAGCCTAAGGGGCTTTGTCTCTTTGATTCATTAATTTCTTTGAATAAGGATGAAAATATCAAATTGCATATGAAGCAAGTGATAATGAGTTTTTTTTTCTGTTCAATCGTAATCATAAATAATTTTCTGAATAGGATATCATGTTGTCGGAGAATCTATTCACCAAGGTCTAAAGGATTTTTAGACGCTGCTAGCTTTTTCTTTATTATTGGGTTTCTGAAAATTTAATTGCTATTTTTTTCCATAACGCATATATATTATAAGGAAAAATATCGTTTGAAAATGCCTCAGTGAAAAGAAAAAGAAAAGTTACAGTAGAGTTGCAAACAGTATAAAAACAAGAGTTAAAGCTTTTACATGCCCACTAAAGCAGAGTAAATTAGAGGTGCTGAACCATTTCAGATGATTATTGATAAAAAAAAAAAAATACGTTAGTTTTTTATCACTGTTACAGAGTTGAGTGTAAAGTATAAGAATTTTATTAGACTACGGCAACTATCTTGATAAAGACACGAAGTCTTTTGAAAAAAAAAACCACTCTAAAAGTTTAGAGGCACTGTGTCTGGAAGGGTCAACCAGTGACCTGCGTTGAATCCTTTTACCATACCATTCCCGAGGGGGCACCTTTCTACTTATTGCAAGCGTATGGAAGTGTTTTAAAGCGGCTGTCAGTTTTATCAGGCTTTTCTTTACATTTCTTTTTCTGGCTTGGTATACCTCAGGTGGTATGCTTTTAAGTACGGATGTTTTTTTATGAGGCCATTTACTAGTTTATTACAACTGGCGTGACCATATAGGAAGGTCTAGGGTTCAATGTTTTGATGTAGCTAATGATGTTTGCTTATTCTACGAAATTCAATGAGTGATAATTACAATACGAATGAATGGCTTTGACTGAAAGGATTTCATTTACTACAAATTACTGTAGCCTACTATAATGTGAGTAGTGAGAAATTCTCTAAATTTGTTTTATCTCTAGGAAAGAACAACTAATATTTACATAGCTAATTAGCATATTACGCTGGTTATAAAGAGATGGTTCTCTCTCTCTCTCTCTCTCTCTCTCTCTCTCTCTCTCTCTCTCTCTCTCTCTGTTACAATGACAAACAAGCCCCGAGTTATCCATGCATAGAAGTTTTGACGGTAACTAATCACGATGGCTGAATTTGAAAACTGTTTGCTCGCTCTAAATATTCATGGTAATGAATAAACAGTAGTTTTCCCCAGAACTGACGACTTGTTGACAATGCCAGCGTGATTGAGAGAGAAAGAGAGAGACAGAGTGTGTGCGAGTGAGAGTAGAGAGAGAAAGTGAGAGAGCATGCATCGGACTTCAAATATTGATACCCGCACCCAACACCAACACCCACTCAATAAAGTGGGTTATCACACCCACGCACTTGTTTTGTTAACGCCTGCTGATGGTGGTAGCCAGGGAGACTGTTGGCAGGCAAGCGGCTTCCTTCCAGCTACGTCGGTCGGTTTTAGATATTAAAGAGTTTCCTGGTACTGGGTCCTGTTAGGAAGTGGAAGAGAGGGTTTGGTTGGGTCCCGGAGGTAGGTTGGAGGGAGTAGAGCTTGAGCAGTTGCCTCATACATACTGATGAATGTATCGAGAGGCTGTCAGCGCCTTGAGTGACTGATCACCGAATTGGTTTGGCCCTTTGTCGATACCCTTATATCCAGCGAACAGATTCCATCCGCAGTGGTCGAATATGCGATTCGGGTAGATGTTTGCCGAGCAACGGATTTCAGGGACTGAGAGCAGAGGAAGTCAGTGGGAAGAAGAAGAATGACTTGCTTCCTTTCAAGAATTGTTATAAAGCGGTAGATAAAGGGTTTAAAAGTGATATTGCTGTGTAAAAAATTTGTGTATTCTTGTATAGTCTATGGTATTTAGCCATTTGTTCTTCATAATTCAGTGGGTTTTTACTAAATTAAGTGAAAAGAACCTCTTTCAGTATTTTGTGCAAAACTGCTCGAAAATTAAAATAATTGGGATTTGGGAACAGTTCTAAATTAATCTTAATTTAAACCTCGTTCTTTCATTTTTACTTGAGGTATGCAAAACGACCGTCCCAACATTCAAAAATTAATGAAAAATTGTATGTGAAATGACAGTCTTAAATTTGTATTTTTTTTTTTTCTGGTTAGCATGTTTTTCTGGTCTTGCGTTTTAATTATCGTCATATATAAAGTCTCATTTCATCTAAACGCCTAGAAATCGTGAAGAGTTACTCATAACGAAATCGCTCTCTTATTTTCCCTCCCTCCGCCCCCCCCCCCCCCCCCCCTATTTCATCCTGCTTACGCAAATTCTGCAGAATATCTTAAAATAAAAAGGTGCAGTCGTGTTGCAGTATTTGCTTCTCTTATTTATCCTTGATAAAAATTCTATAGTACTCGAGCGGTGTACCTAATTTGGCTTATCTAGTCCTGAAAGGGAGAAACAAAGTTATTTCGAGCAAATAGTCCAGAAAGAAAGAAAAACATTATCGCTCTGAAGACTAATATTCATTACCATCAAATCATTGCATCCAAGCTGCTGTTTTCTCTTACTTTGAATTACCGTTTTATACCTGGATCTAAATATTTAGTTAAGTTTCAGACGAGGCTCCTCGTTTCATAGCTTCGAAATAACTAAAAAGATCAACGGATTTAGTAACTTTTAAGATGATTTTCGTGACTTCAGTAAGCCGTCATATAATAAATGGGGACAGGAGAGAGAGAGAGAGAGAGAGAGAGAGAGAGAGAGAGAGAGAGAGAGAGAGAGAGATTTTATAAACAAAGTAAATTAGGAGGTAGAAAGATGGGGACAGACCCAATGGGTCAATTTTACCCAAATCCCTCCTCCAGGTAATGGTCTCTTTTTACTCAATATTACTAACACTAATAGTATGAATACTAGATATTTAGCCTCTAAAATCGTCTTAGAGAACTTTCCATAATCAGGCAACTGCTTCAAAATTGCATTAAATTTAAAAAGAAGTATAAAAAAAAATATCATAAAGTATAATGCTTTGAAGGTTTCTCTGCTAGATGAAAAATGAAGGATAGCATAATTGGAAATCTTGTGCCCAATTACATTCAGTGAAAATTTTGTAGCTTATCAGGTCATGGCATCCTTTGGGATATAAATGTCATCCATAATACAGTGTATTTTAAAAAAATATCTTAAATTTCGTCTTTTCATATATCATAATGTATTCCTGTGAAAATAGGGTTATAGATTTTGGGCTCTACTTATAGAAGTGTTCATCCACTTGAAAGGATAAAAATGTTACAGCATTGCTCTATGGATTTCGTTACTAGTAGTTTTTATTTTATTTTCTTTATTTTTTGGCGGGAAAATGGTACGGCTTACGGTCTTTTGTGAGCAGCAAATGCTTTAGAACTACATTTCAGCTTTACATTTTGTCCATCATTGTCGCCGAATAGGGTGTCTTTTCAATTTATTTCTTTATGACAGGAAACTGTGTGCACGCAAAGGTATTCCTAGAAAAGGCAGGATTAAAAGTTGTTAAAAGTTAAAAGATGCTATGACAGTGTATTTGATTATTTCCATTGCTTACTGGGATTAATCGATGCTGTTCTTTGGGCAAATTGCGAAATAGGTTGTTCTTTTAAGAGATAGAAGTTAGTTGTATATCCTATTCACTTTCAGTCCTCGAAAGATCTATATAAACCCACGGGAAGAGAGACAAGAACGTATTTTGGGGATATCATATATATATATATATATATATATATATATATATATATATATATATATATATATATATATATGTGTGTGTGTGTGTGTGTGTGTGTGTGTATACATACATATAAGTGTGTGTGTGTTGTGACCTCTATACATACATGCATATATACTAATATATGCATACATTCATACATACATTCATACACACATATACACTTACATACATACGTACATATATACATATATACAGTACATACATACATATATATATATATATATATATATGTGTGTGTGTGTGTGTGTGTATTCATACATATAAGTGTGTGTGTGTTTTGACCTATCTACATACATGCATACACACACATATACGCTTATATTCATACATACATTTATGCATATATATATATATATATATATATATATATATATATATATATATATATATATATATATATATATATATACATACATACATATAAATATATATGTATATAATGATAATAATAGTAATAGTAATAATAATAATAATAATAATAATAATAATAATAATGATAATAATAATAATAATAATAATGATGATAATAATAATAATCTTTATTTCAGCAAAAGCCATATACAAAGTTACAATAGGGGTACAGTGATCTTACATTTATGACATCAGTAAAAAAGATAAGATGTGCAACAATATCAGTGATACAGTACAAACATCAATTGGCAGGTTGACCACAGAGTTCTAAGGTCTGGGTAAAAAATCACAATAGCATTAACGCTTAATAATGATGATAACATGTATATCAGCAAATAAAGAGAGAGAGAGAGAGAGAGAGAGAGAGAGAGAGAGAGAGAGAGAGAGAGAGAGATGTGATGTGACGATGATAATTATGTTGGAACAAAAATTGCTTGGATAATGATAGTACTCAAAAAAAAAAAAAAAGTCACAGAGCAGGTTGTGTAGAGGAAATACAGAACTTCCAGACAGCAAAGATATAAAATAATAAACCTGGATGATATAACTAAGTTATTTAGTAATGAAGATTTTGCATAGCCACACCAATTCATTGCACTGACGCTTCCCTACTCCAGGTCTCCCTCATTTTGGATTTTATTCTAACTGCACTAGGAAGTACATTTTGAATTTGGGGATTTTCACTAGATCGTAGGCGGGAGGTGAGACTTACTATAGACTCATAGAGCGTCGAATGATGGTTTTTATGTTATCCAGTCTATTTTCAACTGAATGGTGCCTCAGGGTATTAGTGAGGTGTCTTAGGATATCATTGTGATTGACTGTGATACGTCTCATGGATTCACGCGTATAGTTTGCCCATAGCGAGCAGCCGTACACGTTATAGCAGTAGGTTTGAAACAGGAGTTTTTTTATATCTTGGCGGCAGAAGGCAAATCTTCTCGTTACCATGTTCCCTAGACAACACAATTTACGTCGCCTGTTTTCAATGTCAGATGTGTCCTTCAAATCTTTCGTAATGAGGTGACCTAGGTAAGGAAAATCATTGACAAATGCTAGCTGGTGGTTTTGGAGGAAAATATGTTGATCATTTACGAATCGGAGCGTTCTAGGAAGGACAGACATGCACTGTGCCTTCGATTCGTTATAGATTATGTCATGTTCATTAGCGTTTGCGTTCCAAGTGTTGATAAGACGTTGTAGGCCTTGGGCAGAGGTGGAGATGAGGACCATATCGTCAGCATAGCAAAGGTTAATTATGGTAAAGCCATTAACCGTACAACCAATGGGAAGTGAATTCAGTCTGTTATTCAAATCGTCTGTGTAAACATTAGATAAATATGGTGAAAGGATGCCTCCTTGCCTGAGACCGTTAGGTGAACCGAATGGCTGGGGTAGGACATTTCCCCATTTGACACAGAACTGCTGTGTTGAGAACTAACAGTATAATATGCCGATGAGATATAGAGCAGTTCCCCTTTTGCATAGTTTCAAAAAGAGTTTCAGATAGTTTACCCTGCCAAATGCCTTCCGCACGTCTACAAAACATAAGCAGATGGGGGAGGCCGAGTATATATAGAAATTCAATATCTTCTTTAAAATATATATACAGGTGTCAGTCGAGTGGTTAGTCTTAAAACCAAATTGATTGTCTGTGGTGTGGAGAAAGGGTGCAAGGCGACGGAATAGTAAAGATTCAAATATTTTCGATGATATTGTTGTGATGGCGATGGGGCGGTAGTTTCCTGGGTCACTCGCATCCTCCAGTTTGTTTTATAAGAGAGGTATTAGGTGTGCAAGTAGAAGGGTTTCGGGGAGATATTGGTGTATTATACAGCCATTGAATAGTGCAGCAAATAGGAACAAGATTATAGGGTGGCAGAATTTGAAAGCCTCGGCGGGAAGGCCATCGTAGCCGGATGCCTTGTTACTAGGTAATTTCTTGATATCCTCGCACATGTCACTCGGTGAGATACGGTCACTATATTGAAAATCCCTATTGGCATTGATGAGAGTATCCACTTCATTACGGGTATCTTGGTCATTTATACAATTTAGGATGGTGCTAAAGTGATCCCCCACATTCTTGCAATGGATTCTTCGCCAACTGCTTCCCCTACTCTTTGGGATAATTTGTTTGACTTTCGGTTTAGTGAATTAATATCTTTCCAGAGACAGGGGAGGTCATGGGTGGTCAATTTTCTGGACAATTCATCGGCTCGTAGCTGATTTTCGTTGCTACGACTTTAACGAAGAGCAAGTCTAAGCCAAGATCGAGAGAATACAAGGTGTACTCAACAGCTAACCAGTAATGAGGTCTTTTCGCGCAGTGACGAGGTTGAAATTCTGGCCTCAGTCGAGGTGTGGATGTAGTCGGGAACGTGTCTCCGTTTTCTTTTATAATATTTATGCATAACTAAAATAATTATGCCTCCCATTGTGCAGTGTCTGGGTGCAGAAAAGCACACGTGAAAGGATCTGAAATATATATATATATATATATATATATATATATATATATATATATATATATATATATATATATATATATATATATAATATATATATATATATATATATGTGTGTGTGTGTGTGTGAGTTTGTGTGTGTGTGTGCACGTATTTTGGAGGCATTGTAATCCCCTTTCCGTTGCAGCTCCTTTATAATTTCCGCAAATTTCTACTACTATTTATCTCAAAGTTTTCAACCTCATTCCATTCATTTGTTAATTTTTTACATTTGTTTTATGAGTTTTCATATTGTTTATTTGAAAATCTTCAGCTTTTCCCTGTGAATGGCTTCACATATACTGTTTTTTTTATAGTGATTTTCATTTGCCTAAATTCCAAGCTCGGTCTCATTTGTTTATTCATTCCTTTTCTCACCTTTATTACACGTAAATCTTTTTATTCAGGTATCTGTCTTTACATTTTTGTTCTATTTATTATTCCTTTACTCTATTAGACTGTATTTTCGGTTGCGAGTTTTAAACATGAACTTATCGAACTCGCCGAGAAAAGTAAAATATGTAAAATGTAGTTAAATAAAATCTGAAATTACTTTTGCATTTTAACGAAAAACTTTATAACATCACTCGGTAGGTTCACATATTTGCATGTTTCTGTGCACACTTTGGATGTGGAGTTTACCTCATCCTTTAAGGATTTGTCTCCGTGGTAACAATTAAACAATTTTTCCTTTAGCTGCGGTGCTTTGAAAAAATCTACTGATGGTATGAAATCTAAATTCCAAAATAATTTTAGTGTTATAAGTTTTTTCTTGATAATCTACACTGTTTATTCTTCAATTAGTAATAAAGTATGATATAAGGGTATTCAGTAGCTGTAACAAGGGTACACAGCAATGAGAGTTGGCCAGTGGCATGTTATTCTTCAGCAGGTAATCCTCATATCATCGATAATTCATGCCATATCCTTCAAGTTTGGCAAATCGTTTTCTTCATAGACATAGATCATTGTTTGTGGTAAATGAATTCATACACTTAGATACTTGTTTGCCCTCTACACAAAGATTAACCTTTAAATTTCTTTATTAAATATGTCAAAAATAAACCACAAGAATATTTTTCCAAAATGGAACAAGAAACAGGCAAGTGTCCCAGAAACTCTGGGGTGCCTGTACGTTTTCTCTTTTACCTAACATTTTCACCATTTTCTTTGTGGGCTCCACTTCAGATGACATCAAAACCTACGCGTGAGTAGACCTTGTATTCTCTCGATCTTGGTTTGAATTGTGCTCTCGCTCGCCTCATCTGTAGTGCAAGGGGACCTTCTCTCTGGCTACCATCGTTCCTCCAAAGAAGGAACATTTCCCGAGAGTGTGCATAGAGGTCTTTAACTAAATCATTCCAACCAGGTATATTTCGATGGTTACCTCTAGAGAGTCTCATCGTGTCTCTGCCCGAGCTCCGTGAGGCATTTATTATATTTACATAGAATTCCTTTAGTTTTGTTTTATGCTATTCGTTGCAGCACTTAGGATTGTTGTAGAGCAGGGCTTCAGCAGGTTGAATTATTGAGTGGAGATTACTTTCAGATGTGCGTTTGAATGCAGTGGATTTTTGGAGGTTGGAGAAGTCTCATGTGATGGATGGTAGCCTCTCCCATTGGATGGGTACCGCCGGGAGGGTGTATGAAATGTGACCTGCAGGGGTATGTGGTCGAATGCAGGCGATAGGTCGTATCGTATAATACATTCAGTGATAGAGCTATGCAGGCGGTCAGTGTTAATACAATGATCAAGCCATGATGTGCTGGACAGATTATTTCTGTTTTGTATATAAGTAAAGGAGGAAGGATGGCAACGTCGCTAATTTGAAGAGATTGTTGAAGATAAAGACTCTGTAATTCATTATAAAATAGTCTAGTTGAGTGCGCATTAAAGTCTCCTATTAGGCACAGATGGTCAACAGAGGTATCATTAATGATACCTTGAACTTCTAGCAATATACAATACTGATCAAAGTTTGACTGGCACTCCCAGGGGAAGTATGCATTAATCACTAATATGGTTTTACCTTTGATCGTTACTTGCAGGCCGAGAAGTCTGTCAGTTTTATACGTCACTGGTTTCACACACATATCCAAAGATCTATGCCATAGAAATGAGAGACCGATATAGTCGTGAGTATCCATCGACGAGACAGAGAAGCTGTTATAATCAACATGCACCGAATCACTGATAGCCTGGTCATGGGGGAGGAGTAAAGTTTCTTGCAGTGCAATATTGCCACGGAAATCATTGCAGAACTCATTAAGAACAGGTAAATTCCGCTTGATCCCGTATATGTTCCAAGACAAAATACTTAATGACTCCATGAATTTCGTCGACCTTTGGAGATAATGTGTGTATAAATACATATAAGTGTGTGTGTGTTTTGACCTATATACATACATGCATATATATACTAATATATGCATACATTCATACACACATATACCCTTACATACATACATACATACATACATATATATATATATATATATATATATATATATATATATATATATATATATATATATATATATATATATTCCATCTTAGCAAAGAAGTGAATGGCAATCCTGAGAGAGAGAGAGAGAGAGAGAGAGAGAGAGAGAGAGAGAGAGAGAGAGAGAGAGAGAGAGAGAGAGAGAGAGAGAGAGAGTACCTTTTGGCAGATTTTATTCACATAATTCTCTAATACCCTTTTTGAATAGGTGACCTTTGTGCGAGTGTCCTTTGTCGGAGTTTTGTTTGTATATTTGTACCATCCTCCTTTGTGCTGTTTTGTCCTCAGTCTGTTGGGAGGCGGAGGAGGAAGGGGAGGAAGAAGGAGAAAAAGACGGTTTAGTGGAAGGAAGGAGAGGAACGCACATGAAAGTCCCGGGAGATGAAAGTCTTTATGCTGAGGTCTGCCCGAAGAGTCGTCGTATTGTGGTGGGGGAGCCAGAGACAGTCACACACACACATACAACGTGAAACAGAGACGGTGATAAAACTTTCTTGCTGAATATATTGACACTGCTTTCATTGAGCAAGATTGTATCTAAGAGAAAATAAGCTGACTGGAAAACACGCCTCCAAATAATACATTTTTATTATTGCAAGAGAGACAGACAAACAGACAGACAGACAGACAC
>NC_090751.1:65944730-65974730 GCF_036898095.1 Palaemon carinicauda
TATTATTACTATTATTATTATTATTATTATTATTATTATTATTATTATTATTATTATTATTAGCTAAGCTACAACACGAGTTGAAAAAGCGGAATGCTAAATTATAAGACCAAGGGCTCCAAGAGGGATAAAAGGGCCCATTGAGGAAAGGATGTAAAGAAATAAATAGAATTCAAGGGAAGTAATGGAAAATCGACATGGAACACTCTAAGAATAGTAACAACATTAAAATAGATCTTTCATATACAAACTATGAAGAGAGACTTATGTCAGCCTTTTCATGAACAAATTCGCTGCAAGTTTGAACTTTTGAAGTTCCAACGAATTAACTGCCTGATTAGGAAGGTTATAGCTGAAAAAAAGAACTCTAGAACACTGTAATATTGAGCCTTATGATGGAGAAGGCACGACTTTTAGAAATAACTGCATACCTAGTATTACAAGCAGGATGGCACCGTCTGGGAAGATGTGAATATAAAGGATGGTTAGAGTTAGGAAAAATCTTATGCAACATGCACAAAGAACTAATTGAACGATGGTGCCAGAAAATATGTTGATCAGGAATAACAAATTCAATAGACCACAAGTTCTTTGTCAACAAATTAAGATGAGATTCAGCAGCTGAACACCAGTCACCAGAATGATAAAAAGTAGAATAAAAGAAATAAAACACTTCTTCAGAATAGATTGATCACCAAAAATCTTAAAATAATTTCTCAATAAGCCATTTTTTGTGCAATTGAAGAAGAAACACGCCGAATGTGTTTCCATAAAGTAAATTTTCTATCAAGAATCGCACCTAAAATTTTAGAATCGTATAGAGTTAAAGAAACATTGTCAATGCTAAGATTTAGATGTTTAGGAGCCGCTGTCCTCGACCTACTCACAATCATATTTTGTTTTGCTGGATTCTACTTCCTGCCTCATAGTTTGCACCATGCACTAAATTTGGCTAGATCTATATTAGGGATTCAGCAACCACAGATATACATACAGCATTATAGAATTGAAGCATGTGCAACCAGGTTATGTTCTAGGCCAAAGCACATATCATATCCATATAATATGAAAAGTAATGGGCCAGAAACACTACCTTCATGAAACACTAAACATAATATTCCTATACCCATTATGATGCCCATCAACAGCAACTCTCTGCAATCTATTACTTAAAAAATTCAATAATGATGGTAAGAAAAGACACACATACCCCCAACTTTCTGAGTTTCAAAACAAAGGTAGTGCTAAAATCAAGGCTAATCATACAAAATTCCTGACCACAATCAGCTACTGATGGATAAAAAAAAAAAAAAAAAAAAACCATGTACAATCTTATGACGTGACGGTAAATCAACTTCCCCAAAGGCAATTGATCGTTCATTAAATTCTTCTGTAATGTGCAATGTGTTTGATGAATTGAAATATCATATTTGTATTTTTTTGATGGTTTGAATATGAGTAACCCCTAATTTCTTGTTTAATCAATGTGTTTAATAAAAGGCAATGATATAAACATATCTTTGCTGGTTTATACATGCAACTTTTATAATCTTATTAGTCAAACTATGGAAAGTGCCGTATATTGATAAAGACTGGGATCAATATTTTACGGGATCGAATTTTTCAGGATCGAATTTATCGGGACCGAATTTTCCTAATTGACCGAATTTTTCGGGACTAATTTTTCTGGACACCCTTCAAGAGTTTTAACATAGGATTCATCTTTACCTTGTCACTGAAGCGTTTTCATTGCTGTGAATAATTTAGGACAAATGCGGTCTCCCTGTCTAACTCCTTTCTCAATTGAGATTCTCTTACCCTCTTTGTGTAGTTTTGGTATTGCTGTATTTCTTGTATAGCTATCTTCAAGGGTTTTAACATAAGATTCATCTATTCATTGACTTTGAAGGACTTTCATTACTTCTGAAGTTTTGACAGAATCAAAAGCTTTGTCATAGTCTATAAATGTCATACATAGTAGTTTGTCATATGCTGTTGATTTTTCCATTAGCTGGTTAATCTCATGGATAGGATCAGTTGTCTAATACCTGCTTCTAAATCCTGCCTGCTCTCTTGTTTGTTTAAAGTCTAGCTGTCTTCATTCGACCTAATATCATCTTTGTAAATATTCTATATGTCACTGCGAGTAAACTTATTAAGCGATAATGTTTCAGGTCTTTTATGTCTCGCTTTTTTGTGTATTAGTAAAATGATAAAGTTTTACCAAGCTGTAGGTAAAGTGCATTCTTGCACACATTTTGGGTAAAGTTTGGCAAGTTTTACTACTATGAAATTTTCTCCATCTATCATTAAATCAATTGTTAGACTATCTTCTCCGACTGCTTTGTCTCTTCATTTTTTAATGCTTTCTTCACTTCCCTACTGCTACTTTTGGTACCAGCTCATGTGTTTCATTATTTCTATTGTAAAAGTTATTTCTTATATCACTATTGTATAGCATTCTACAAAAATAGTAAATTCATCACTCCATCTCTTTTGTTGCTATTTCCATTTTTATCCTTTAAAGCAAACATCTTTTGGCGCCATTTGATGCTTTTTCCTTTCTTTTGTGTTTCCTCAATTGTGGTCTGATTGCTGTTACGAATGTCTTGGTTTTTTAGTTTGTTTATTGTTTTGGATAGTTCCGCAAATTCTATTTCATCTCTCTTGCATTTCACCCTCATTTCCATTTTCTTTTTTTAGTTAGGGTTTTGGTCTTTTCCTACAGTTTTCTTTGGTCGTGTTAGGAACTTCTCCACTTATCTCTTGTGCTGATTAATATACAAATTATTTTAAATTACTGTTTATTTCTTCTTTAATTGCTTCCATTTCATCATGTAGCTGTGGGGACCTATTTTGCATTGCCAATATATATATATATATATATATATATATATATATATATATATATATATATATATATATATATATATATATATATATATATATATATAGTAGAAAGGCGAAGGAAAGCAGATACTTCAGCATTTGGACAGTTTATTTGCTAAGCTTCCGGGAACAACATTTCCCATCATCGGAGCTAAAAAAGTGAATTTAAAACACAGATCAATAGACATTACGTTAAGTCAATGAAATTCACTTAAAAAGGCAAGAATTATAACAAATACATCGAAATACTTAAAAAATGAAGTGGATGAAATATACTAAAAAATAATAAATTAACCCAAGTACATCAAATTAAAAGATTAAATATAGGAAAAGAGCAATATCGAAATCAGAACAAATACACAGAAAACTTTAAAGAAGAATTCACAAAAACATAATAGATATGGGAATCAAAATAATAATGCACAGAAATAACGTGGAATAAAAGAAAAAACAGACAAAATAAAATAAACTCCGGATAAGTAAGAAGCACACCTACTATCTTTTCCAGAGGCCGTGTAATAGTGTTTTTTTAAATAACTCTTAAAATAACTGATGGATTTCCATGATATCAAAGCAGGGAGCGCTTCATACAATGGCCTAATTTTGGGAAATACTGTGCATTGCCAATTACGTTTCATTAACTTTTTTACTTAAGAAAATTAGGCTAAAGCCAGTCTTAGCCACCCACACATTCGCAAAAGTGATGACGTCCCACAGGGACGTTGTTATAACGTTTCTTCCCCCGAATTGTTAAACGCCTGTTTAACTCCATAGATAATTGTCATATGACCTACCCCAAGCAATACGAAATTCTTGGTCAGTAAAAGTTCAGCATACCTGGTAATGTGATTCGTGAGTTTAGACTTTACCTAAACACAAGACCAACCTTTCATATCTTACCCACTCACTTACATTGAAGATCAAGAATGAGACTTATGACAGGAGACGAAAGAAGCCATGCTAACCTTACACTTCGCACTTCAAGCGAGTGTTCGTAAAGCAATAGAAATATAGTTTTCTTTAGGTTAAGCCGTATGACTCATTCTTCCATACAACACAGGTTACTCGATACATCAATTTCCAGGAAGAAAATGACAGAGAGCATTGTTTGATATACATAAGATTTATTATATTTCAACCTATAGTTTTATATATTTATTTACGTTATAAGTACCAGTACCTATTTTTGTTACTTGAAAGGTATGTGACAAATATCATTGCGACTTTGTCATTAGAATTATACCAGACTTCAATTAATGAAACAATCAACCTTACTTTGAGAAATCCATTGACATTGTCTTTATGCCAAGCTGATATACTCGTATCAAAGTATTCATTAGCTTTGCTTTTCCAAAATAATGTTATCACCAATTGCTGGAAACCATAGATTTATGAGGAATGAAAAAAAAAAAACAAGAAATGAATACTTATACATTTTACTCATCATCACTCTCAAGGAAAAAAAAAATTCTAGTTCTACTGATGTTTTTATTTTATTTTTTTTATTTTATTTTATTTTTTAGTCGCAAATCTAAAATTTGTAGGAGTCCGAGTAGAATATCTCTCAGTGCGATTCCACACCCCTGTTTTAAACCTCTTCTATTATGTTTGATAATTTGTGTTAACCATCTAATCACTATCTACCACCATAAAACATTTTATTGCTCTTCCGGCTCATTTAATATGTGCAGTACACAGTCTTTCCTAACAGGAATTTACTCGGTAGCCTAATAACAATGGGAATTAAGGAAAGAAGGCAAGAAGGAAGGGGGTGGGGGAGTACTAGGATAGCCATAGGTGTAAACACCGAAGGAGGGTTGGGGGAACCTCTGCGTCACAGTTACGTGATTAAGTAACACTTCTTCAAAACGCTCTGAAGGAAGGGAAGAAGTTCCTCTTTTTTCTAAGAGTAAACGGGTTAATTAAGCACATCTGTCAATTCATTGTACCACCAAAAATTAGGCCAATGTTTGAAACATTCATTGATGTAGTTTCATGGAAATTCATAAGCCGGTTTGTTAGGTATTTGGGAAAAACACTATTACACAGCCTCTGGAAACGATAGTAGTATGGAAAAGTCCAAGACTGAGACATAGAAAGACGGGGAGGTTTAGACGTTAGAGCGTACAAGTAATGGTTAGAAGATTAAGTGGAGAAAGTTGTTAAGTAATATGTAAAGGAACAGAGGTTGTTGAGTGATTGAGAGTAGGGGATAGCTGTTTAATGAAAAGTGATTCTAGGATAGGTAGAGAATAGCTATTGGGTGATTGGGCTAGTATTTTGAAATTAGAATAGTTCATTGATTGCTTGCATTCATGAGCGTGATTACGTATGGAAGAAAATTCTTTTTTATTTAATATACAACCTGTACGGTGACTGACTCCTCTATGAGAGTCAATGCGGATCCTCAAGAGACGGTTGGAACAACCAATATAAGTTCCTAAATTACATTTAGGACAATTGTATAAATAAACAATTGAGGACCTCATCAAATATGGTAGAGTGTCTTTGAATATGAACATGCTGCCTATGGATAGTGGATTTTTTAATACAAACTTGAAATTAACATATGGATACAAATTAGAAAGAGCTTTCTCGAGTTTACATTTAACATTTTTATAGTTATATATAAATGGTAGAGCCATACATTTGCTTCTTTGGTACATTTAGTACGGTGGCTTTCGGAATAAAAAAGTTATCTAAAAACTGTTTTGTAAAATTATCAAACACGTCACATGGATAACAGTTCCTAATAAAATATGATTTTAGAAATCTAATTTCCTCGTGGAATCTACCCCATTCTGAAGAAAGATTAAATGCTCTAAAAATTAATGTTTTACAAGAGTTTACTTTAAATGAAATCGGACAGTGACTAAAAAAGTTTAACCCAAGTCCTGTAAAAGTTTGTTTTCTAAAAATGCCAGTACTAAATGCACCATTACAACGTGAAATCTTAAAATCTAAAAAGGAAAGTTGATCATTCTGTTCGGAGTCCAAAGTGAACTTAATATTTGAATGAAATGAGTTTATGTACTCTAAAAACAAAGTAGCATGGTGTATATCTCTGAAAAGAGCAAATGTATCATCGACATAACGTCTATAAAATAGGGGTTTAAATGACACAGGGCACTGATCAATAAATAACTTTTCAAGGTGGCACATAAATATATTTGCAAAGGTAGGGCCCAAGGGAGAACCCATTGCCATACCATCGACCTGTTTGTAAACTTTGTTATTGAAAATAAAGAAAGTTTCGGTTACGGCAAGTTCAAGTAATTTTCTAAAAGCGTTAACGTTAAAACCGTGAAATGAGGAAGTCGGGTTGGAAAATAGTCTAGTTAAAATAATGTCTATTGTTTCTGATAGTGGAATATTAGTAGATAAAGAGGTAACATCATAACTGGCCATAAAACTATTGTGATCTTGCTGGAGAATATGAGGTACAAACTGAGATGAGTTTTGCAAGGTGTAAGCATTGGAAGTGAGATCACTTAGTAGAGGGACTAAAAATTTAGCTATAACAAAATTAGCGGAGTTGTAAGCAGCCAGAATGGGACGTAGTAGTATGTCAGCTTTGTGAACCTAGGGTAAACCATATAAAACGCTGAAGGATGAACCAGTGCTGTACAAGGAACGGTATGTTTCTTCTAATAAAAAGGATTCATCTTTGAGTTGTTTAAGGTTACGGTTGATTTTGTCCTCTACTTTATCAATCAAAGTAAATTCTGGAGACCCAGTTTCACAAATTTTACTGTTGTCTGAAAGAATGTTAAGCATTTTGTCGGTATAATCCCATTTATTGAGAAGCACCACACCTTTACCCTTGTCAGGGCGACATAGAATGATATCACTACGTTGTGATAAAGACTAGAATATTGAAATCTCCTTTCTTGAAAAATGGAAACCACATAGGTGACTTTAAAGAGGAATAAGCTTCATGGGCAATATTTTGAAGTGACTGATGGGCTTTTTCTAGATTATTATGAGAAGGAAGGTTCCGAATATTACTAAAAAACATTTCAAACGGTAAGAAAAACTTAAGAGAAACTCGGTCTGAAATTAGGAAGACAAAACTCCAACCCCAAAGAGAGAAAAATTCTTCCTTTTTGGAAAAGGTATAGTCTAAAAAATTAAAAATTATATCCCTAGGAGGAAAGAACTTCGGCCTTTCAATACCCAGTTTCGAAAGTTTACGTTCATGTACTGATTTTGTGTTGGAAATAAACTTAGACAAGTTATGTTTTATAAGAGATTTGAAATACATTTTATCAAGTAAAGATAATTGTTCATAAAAGGATGACGTTATAGATGACACGTGGGACTGTAAACGGGTAACAGATTTTGTTTTTAGATTAATTTCCCTATCCAAGAGTTTTAAAACAGCAGGCCTGTAGAAATCAGTATCATAAAGAGAAGAAAATCTTATGTCATTGGTAACAGTATATTTCCATCACAGTGGAGATTTCCACAAATCTAGTAGTTTCAGCATATTGACTGAGCAGAATTACATTACATGCTCCTAAGGAGTGTCGGTACCACTAGAGCGCTCCCAAGAACAATATAGTACTCGTCTGTAGAGTATCTCATCATGCAAAATGTATTCACGAACCTTTTGTAATAAAGTGGAAAAAAAGTATATTCCAATGTCTCATTATTCGTCGACATTGGATATATATATATATATATATATATATATATATATATATATATATATATATATATATATATATATATATATATATATATATATATATATGTATATATATATACATATATTTATATATATATGTATATATATAACGGATTTTGAGCGAAGCGAAAAATCTATTTTTGGGTGAGGTAGCCATGTCGTCCTGATGGAATTTCCCAAAGGGTAGCTTCCTAGGGTATATTTGACTACAGTGATACTCCCAGAGGATTTTACCTTAAGGTATCCAGAATTCTAACTCCTGGAGCGAATATCCCTAAATAAATCTAACAGGGATATTGCATAATATCAGAGGACATATTCTTGACACGCCGCATATCTATCTTCACCCCGAACAGTATTAACGCTTCGAGGGGTTACAGTGGCAAGAATCTAAAAACGAGAATGAAAGGAGATTCGTTCATAAGGTATCTCTCCTATCCCATTTCGAGTGTGTATATGACGATGACGGCAGCGCCATCTTTATTCCTTGTAGCGATACACGAGGTGCTACAGATACTGTATTATAGGGATGGGTCAATAAGCCTTTTTAAATTAAAAGGAAGGGCGGGTCCATCAGGATGACATGGCTACCTCACCCAAAAATAGATTTTTCGCTTCGCTCAAAATCCGTTTTTTTGGCTCAGGCCATGTCGTCCTGATGGAAGTTTACCAGAGCATTACTGTATCTGTGGATTCTCAACCGGTGCCGTACCCTC
Source organism: Palaemon carinicauda (assembly GCF_036898095.1). Taxonomy (NCBI): domain Eukaryota; kingdom Metazoa; phylum Arthropoda; class Malacostraca; order Decapoda; family Palaemonidae; genus Palaemon; species Palaemon carinicauda. The sequence continues at coordinate 65,953,026 of NC_090751.1, forward strand.
AAGAAAGTATTTTCCTGGTCCGTCTAGACCTAGAGACCTATGATGTTACTGTCATACATCATTTCATCTAAGCATGAACTATGTTAGTGCTTCCTGCCCCCTACTGGGAAGAGTCGTACTAGACTCTGGAAAAAGTCTCGAGGAGTACATATTAACTATGGATGACAAAATGGCAACCTTGTATAGTGGTCTCACCCTATACATTATAAAGCAAAGTTTGTATAAGAGTCACTAATGTCAGTATGAATTCCTGACATCTCCCCCAGTGTGTCTACTCTTATTAAACTATCGGTTAACAGTTGTATCCGTTTAGGAACAAATTTTGCATCTCTACCACCATCCCCTTAGGGTACAACGTTAATCCTTCCTAAGGAAGGGTTAAAGCGAGTGGATTTTTGCTTGAAGAAAGGAACAATCTTAAAAGACATTCCATGTTAAAATTATCCATATTTTAAACTTAATGCTCAGTACATTTCTAATAAAATGAGTGTGGGCGAATAAGACGCAGGGATCACTATGAACTAATTTATTAAAAATTTAATAAACATATATATCAGTCACCATTTATAAAATCTATAAAATGTGGACGATATCCATTGAAGCATAAAACAAACAGTAAACAGAAAATATTGTTTCGTCTAAAAGGAAACAGATTTGCCACTTTAATCGAATTATTAATAATATTGATACAGTCTGTATTACTGTTTATTTACACTAGCGTAAGAAACGCTTAGCATAAGTGTCCGTATTATGCTTTAGTTCACCAAAGTCAATGGAACAGTTTGTAAGGACACGTTAGTGGCCTATCACTCAGTGTGTAGTAACAGTCTGTAACTACACACCCACCCTTTTAATTAATCGTCCCAAATTAATTTCACGGCTCCTCGCAGATTTAAACAGCAGGTTTAAGAATTCTACCTGCTGCTACCACAGACCTCTTGAGTTGCTCCACTTGGTTCGCATAATGCATAAAGAACACCTTGGATGACTACCAGCCGGTGTACGAACAAAGATGTTCAAAATCCATATAATTAAAGAAATTTTATGGAAGAGGCAACTTTCCTCGGATCATGACCTGCGGGTGTACTGTCTGGATCCGCTCTGCGAATAACATAGGTGAGTTTCACCCTTAGTTGTTTCAGAGAAAAATTTGAACCCGAGGTTTTTCCTCTGAACAGCTGTCCTCCCTTAAAGTCTGAAGTTCTATGAAGATAGACCTTTAGGCACTCCACTGGACATAGAGATGCATCTTCCTTCAGAGGGCAGATTCTCTAGGGACCCCACCTGTTGGTGGGTAGCTTGTTTTTGGCAAGAAACGTTGGGTCTGGAAACGGATACAGTTCTCCCTCTTTCAAGAACTGAACGTGGCCTTCCTCTCTCAAGAGAGCCACTATTTCATTACTCTAGCCCCGAAGCGAGTGCAAACAGAAACATAACTTTTTGAGTTAAATCCTTCAAAGTGCACTCCTCATTATTCATTATTGATACAAATGAGGAACTTTATCTAGTGCCCATGAAATGGGTCTTGGAGGCGCTGAAGGTCTAAGCTTAGCACCGACCTTCGGAATTTTATTAAAAATGTCGTTAGAAAGGTCGACCTGAAAGGTACATAGTATCGATCTTTTAAAGGTAGACTTGCACGTTGATATTGTGTTGGCTGCTAAACCTTACTCATGAAGGTGAATGAAGAAAATAAACAGAAGTCTATCAAGATTTCTTTTGGTTTCTTCACCTTGATGACTCATATTGTCTTCTGGTAGATTTGGACTTAAATTTCTCCAAAAAGACTATACTGTCTCTTGAAATCCCACAGCTTTTTCTCATCGCTAGGGAGAGAAAATCATGAGATGCAGGTTCCGGGTTTTCTGTGATGAAGCGAAGACAGTCGACTTCTGTACTCGCTGAGTCAGAGTTGGATCCGGTAGTGGTAAAAACTTCAGTCGTAGTTCCAATGCCAGAGGGAACCAAACGCTGTTTGGCCACTTGTGGGCCTCTAATGCCGCTTTCCCTTTGAAGGATCTCATGTTGAGGACCTTCAAAAGGAGGTTGTGCGGAGGGAACAGGTAAATCCTGGACCATCTGTTCCAGTCTAGGGATATAGCGTTCACTGCTTCCGCCAGCGGATCCTCGTACGGGGACACATAACAATGTGTTTACATGTTGTTTTTCGTCGCAAAGAGGTCTATCTGCAGTTCCGAGACTTGACTTCAGATGAAGGAGAACGATCCTGCGTCTAGAGATCATTCTGACTCTATTGGTGTGAACCTAGATAGAGCGTCCGCTGTCATGTTGCGGACCGCTTAAATGTGAACTGCTGACAGGTGCCATTTCTTTCTTTCCGCCAAACGGAATATGGCCAACATCACTTGGTTGATTTGAGGCGATCTCGACCCTTGTCGATTCAGGCATCTCTCTATCACCTCGCTGTCTAGAACCAATCTTATGTGGGTCGAGTGGCGAGGAGAAAGTTTCTTTAGTGTCAGAAGTACTGCCATGGCTTCTAGAAAGTTGATGTGAAAGGACTTGAAAAGATTGGACCAAGCTTCCTGGACTCTCTTCTGGTGAGAGTGGCCTCCCCAGCCTTCCTTTGAAGCGTCTGTATGGATAGTAACTGACGGGGGAGGAGGTTGAAAAGGTATCGATATCTTCATTTGCTTGGCTTTGGACCACGGCTTGATAAGCGTTCGCAGCCGAGTCGGTAGTGGTCTCATCAGATCTCTTCGCACGTTTGATGCGTATTTTCTCCAGACTCCTGTTGCATCCTTTAGCTGTGCTCTTAGCACTGGATCTGTTATCGAAGCAAACTGTAGAGAGACCACCACTCTCTCCTGTTCGCGTCTTGATATCCGTTTGGATTTCAATAGTCTCTTGACAGATCCTGCTATTTCTTTCCTCTTCTTCCCAGGAATGAAAAGTCGATGTGACTCCAAATTCCAGTGGATTCCCATCCACTGAAATTTTTGAGCTGGAGATAGTCGAGACTTTTTTATGTTGATTTTGAATCCCAGATGTTCCAGGAACTGGATCACTATCTTAGAGGCTTGCATGCATTCTGTCCTGGATGCTGCCCACACCAGCCAGTCGTCCAAGTAGGCTACTACTTGGATCCCCTTTAGGCGTAATTGATGGGCGGCTGCGTTCACAAGCTCCGTGAAAATCCTTGGGGCTATGTTTAGCCGGAATGGTATAGCTCTGAAGGCGTAAAGTCTCCTTTGTAACTTGAACCCTAGGTAGGAGGAGAGATGACGATTAATTGGAACGTGCCAATAAGTGTCTGACAAGTCTATGGAGATGGTGTATGCCCTTTTTTGGGCAGTAGGGTCCTTATGTGTTGAAGTGTGAGCATCCTGAACTTGTAGTTCACTATGAACTTGTTGAGTGGTGACAAGTCCAGAATGACTCTGAGTTTTCTGAGTCCTTCTTTGGAACACAAAACAGCCTTCCTTGGAACTTGATGGACTTTAATTTTCGGATTACTCTTTTCTTTAAGAGTTCTCGGACATATTCTTCCAGAACGGGGGTAGAGTGTTGGAAGAACTTAGGAAATGGAGGTGGAGGACTGTTCCAGCTCCAACCTTGTCCATTCTTTATTAGGCTGTGGGCCCAGGAATCGAAGGTCCAACGATCCCTTAATAGATGTAGTCTCCCTCCTACTGGAAGCATCTCACTTCTGCTGTTGTGGACTGAGGCCTTGCCTCCTTGACCGCATCCTCCCCTGAATCCCCTTCCCCTTGAAGGGCGTCTAGAAGAACCTCTGGCTGTTCCTCTAGCTTTTGAATGAAAGGAAGATGTCTGCCTTTCAAAAGCTGGGTTAAAAACCGGCGACTGTGTCGCCACTTGTTGAGGTACCAACTGGTACATGGTTGGAGGTTGTGCCACTATCTGAGGCACCGCAGTCGCAGGTAGTTGCTGTTGTTGCTGTCAGTAGGGCTTAGCCGGCCGAGAGGATAGCCTAGGCCTTTTTGTCTTCTTCTTGGGTTGGGGACCCTCATCCGGAGAAGACTTTCTCTTAAGGTTTAAGCCCCACTTTTGGAGAAGGTTCCTATTCTCCGTGGCGGCTTTGTCTACTACCTTTTTAACTATTTCCTTGGGAAAGAGGTCTTTACTTTATATGCAAGAAGAGATCAGTTTCCTCGGTTCGTGCCTAACCGCAGCCGAGGCAAACACAAACTCTCTACAGGCTCTCCTAGCTTTAATAAAGCTATAGAGATCCTTCGTAACTGTGGCCAGATGGGTTTTGGCCATTACCATGAACATGTCCTGTTTCTTGGGGTCACTTGCCATCGTTTCTAACGTCGTTTGCAACGACATCGATGCCGCAAGTCTTTCTTTCGTCTCTTGCTCTCTGCGCAAGCGAGACTCCGATAGCTTTGGAAGTTCCTCACCAAACTGACGTTCGGCAATATCAGTTTCCAACTTCCCGACTAAGAAGGTAAGGTGAACGTCCTTCCAGTCTTTTTGGTCTAATGGTAAGGTCAGGGATAACGGCTTGCATTCCTCCAGGGAGGGGCATGGTTTCCCTGCCTCCGCCGCCTTCAAGGCTGCCTTATATCCCTTTTCCATGAAGGGAAAGACTCTGGTTGGAGAGGCCACACAGGAGGGAAGCTTCTTACTCAAAGCTGGCACCTTTGAGTTCGTGAAGCCCCTCTCTTTCATCGAGCTCGCTAGTAATGCCTGTGCTTTACTATGGTCAAGGACTATGACCTCCTTCGGCTCCGTTTCCTCCTTTGAGGCTGGCTCCTTCCTAAGACGGACATAGCAGTCCGGGTAAGAGTCTTTGCTGGGCCAAAATTCCACATCTTCCAGGGAAATTGAACCCAACTTCTCCGATATAACAATCTTCCCGGTTGTCATTGGCATATGTTCAGCATACCTCCAAGGATTGGTATCCGAGCACAAAGGAAGATCCTTCACGTTGAGTCGCTTCTGGGGCCCATGTGATGCTGCGAGTCTGCGTATCTTCAGTTTCATCGCAGCTTCCTTTTCATCATTCTTCTTATGTATTTGTTGAATCATTTCAACAATAGAAGAAAGAGTCCTTCCCAGATCATCTGGGATAGCAGACGATGTAGAGGGAACAGGTTCTGGGGCCGGAACCGGTGTAACCGACACCTCGTCGATTTCTTCCTCTTCTATTTCTGGAGCCTGGGTCAGCTCCTCCTCTTGACCTTCTCCCAGAAGGTCCTTCTCTGTATAATCCGACACCTCTGACATCCTATAGTCCAATTGGATGTCTTGAAGGGCAGCCGAGACTTCAGAATCTACCGGATTCTGGACGGTTGGTATCTCCTCATAAGGCTGAGGGATGACTGCATCAGCCGATGCCTTAGGAAAAAGGTAGGCCCTCATCTTCTCGTTTGGAAGATAGGGGCCTGAAGTGTTTTTCTGAAATCCCCTCACCCAGGTTCGCAACTTTTCTCTAGCCGCATCCCTTGACTCCGCCTACTTAAGGGTGTCAAATGCCTCGGTAATCAGGTTGGAACATATAGTACATACCTGAGGGTCCAATACCGGAGATCACCTTTGGAGACTGCTCATGCTGCATGCCTCCTGCATAACTCATGTCCACAAAAGTTCTTACTGCGGACATTGCAAAACATACTCCCGCACATCAGATGGTCCTCCTGTAAAGAGAAGAGAATCCATGAGTATCAAGTGAAGGCTTTTCACTTATTATTAATACATGTAGCTTATACAGTAAAGCTAGAAAGGAAAGAAGGAAAGACACATACTTGTATTTCCTGCCCAGTCAATTGCTGTAACCTCCCGAGATATTATAACTAAGGTTAATTCTATTCTAGAATAAGCGGAAAGTTAAGGTGTAACTCACACTTTGAAATAAAGTTTAATATACGGGATAGAATGAATACAGAAAGAACTCACTTTCTATATACTGTACGGTCTCAACAAAAGGCTGTACAAGATAACATTAAGTATGTTGGAAGAACTTTAGTGTTACAACAAACTCTATACTGTAGTTTTATCAATGCAGTGTGTACTATACCACAAATATAGTAACTACTGTACATCGCATGTTGTCGTGCCAGCCGGCACGCGCAGGCCGGCATTTACCCTTATATAGCTCAAAGGTATGCTACCTTTAACTAATGGGCGGCAGAACACTGGTTCGCAAATGTGTGCCGGTCGGCAACTGAAAACACTAGTACCTGGCTACCGGCCGCTAATCGCAGCGGCCGGCAGATCTCGGGATGTGTTTCTACTGCCGGCCGGCAAAGGTAGCGATACCCATGCCGGCCGGCAGTGACTACGAACCAGAGAACCTCCACCTACCCGGCTGCCGGCCGGCAGTGACTACGAACCAGAGAACCTCCACCTACCCGGCTGCCGGCCGCTAAGCCGGCAGCCGGGCCAGGGGTACAATACACAAACAAGAGAAACAGTATGGATGTAAGGTTATAAGGCGGCCTTGCCGTACAACCTTCCACCCAAAAAGAGTGAGCATATGGAAGGGGAGAATGTAGCATTCAGGCTTCCTAATATCCAAAGCCTGCCGGGCTCTACCAGCAGACATAGAAGGGAGACCAAGTGAGGTCTGGGGTTCACTCTGTAGAAGAAAAAGGGTCTCTGCCGGCCGGCACGTTATTGCCGGCCGGCAGAGAGCTGAGCTGGTCCCACTTCCTAACCTATTCTAGGTACAGATGTAGGACTGTGGCCAAGAGATGTGATGGCTAGGCCATCACTAAGAAAGAAGGGAGGAAAAGGATAAGGGTCCTGTAAACTTTGCTCTAGTAGGAGACATACTCAGCAGTTAAGAAAGCTCATCCTAACCTAGGGTTTTTCTATTAGAGAGGAAGGTTGGCAATACTTGCCACCCTCCTCCATACCAGAACAAAGTTTGGTGTAGTTATTTCACCAGGCAACGGAGAAAAACTCATTCTCCAGCCCGAGAATAACAACACAGGACAGTCTGCTAGACCACTAGTAGAGGAATCATCTCGTACAGACTCCTTCAGATGTGGGCTAGGGAAGCAAAGCCTCCTGTGTCTGCACCTAACCTAGCAAAGGAATGTCATTCTCTATGCTAGGAAGACACAGACCACAGACTAAATACTCTGATGTTTTGCCCCAACCCCAAAAACCAGTCACTCTGGTTACAGGGTTAGGACAGACATATCTTAGTATAGTTATACCTGAATAGTATTCAGATAGAACCACTAGGACTAAGCCTAAGGCTTACTCAGAAGGAGAAGGGATTGAACTTAGTCTCCAGAGGAGAAAAGAACAACCGGGGATGTGTGCGAAAGTACACTAAAGGCCCATAGGCTACTAGCCTAGGCGCGGTGAGAATCGATTACCTAAATCACCGAAACTCTCTCGTATACAACTTGGCGAAGAAAATTCAACAATATCTTACATTGTATAAAATTTTTGCCTATAGCTTCAATAACATAACACTCGGAAAACTTATATCATGCAAGAAATTACTAGGACCAGACGCCTAGGCTTCTAAGCCTAGCGAAAGGCAGGATCGGCTACCTAAATTGCCGAAACTGAAAACTAACGGCATCATATAAGAATCCCTAAAGGAGCTAAATAGCTAGATTTATTAAAGCATAATAACTGGGAACGTTGCTCTAGCTAACTAAATGACTCATGCATAGCGAGCGACAGCATCCAGGATGCCTCCGGTAGGCAACAGCTCTTGTTTACGTTAATATCACTTTTGATTTAATTCAAAACGACAAGAGCTTACATTTATACAAAGTAAAGATAATACTCAACTTTCGAGAGGCAGAAGAGGCCGGAGAAACCATCATAATGTTGAATTATATCCAAAATTACGAGAGATCATAAGGGAAAACACTGAGTAGATGAGGTACACGAAAAGGAATAAAGATGGCGTTGCCGTCATCATCATATACACAGTCAAAATGGGATAGGAGAGATACCTTATGAACGACTCTCCTTTCATTCTCGTTTTTAGATTCTTGCCACTGTAACCCCTCGAAGCGTTAATACTGTTGGGGGTGAAGATAGCTATGTGGCGTGTCAAGAATACGTCCTCTAATATTATGCGATATCCCTGTTAGATTTATTTATGGATATTCGCTCCAGGAGTTAGAATTCTGGATACCTTAAGGTAAAATTCTCTGGGAATATCACTGTGTTCAAATATACCGTAGGAAGCTACTGTACCAACCGTGTGTCACACAATCGTACATAGTTCATTTTGTGCTTCTATCTTCGCTCTCCCCTCGCACTAGAAAGAACCTGAAAAATCATGTCTGCTTGTTTCCTCCGTTACATTGTCGATTTCTCAACATGAAAATTCTTGTTGCTTTGAAATTTTGTATATAAAGGAGAGTGATCTACAATAAACTAACTCAGTTGCCTTCATACTGCCTTTGAGTTCACAACCTTCTCTCGGCTTGTTACATTGGTGACCCCGAAAGTCGACTCGCTCCCACCGCCTTCCACACCCACCCCCCTCACCCCTCCATCGTTGGTACTATGGCGGACTCTACAGAAGTTGGCGCTGCGGCTGCTCCATTGAAACTTTCATCGTTCGCCAGCGGAGAGGTGTTTGCTTGGTTTCAGCGCGCAGAAGTCCAGTTTTGCCTCAAGGGCGTGACTCGCTCAACCACCAAAGCAGATTATGTTCTCGCGGCGATACCCGAGGACACCTTCCCGGAAATATCCGACTGGCTTTGTGAACAAGGAGACACCCCAATAGCGTATGACGCCCTCAAAACATACCTTCTACAGCAGTACTTGCCGTCGCCAGCCGCACGTATAGCAAAGCTTTTTCAGCTCTCGCAACAACCATTGGGGGACCAAAGGGCTTCACTTGCCCTCAGGGAAATGACCAGTATCGCTCACCTTCAACCTACTGCAGACGGCTCTCCTCGTGAGGTGAACCTACTTCGTGCCCTTTGGATACGCTGTTTTCCCGGACCTATACGCGCTGCCATACCCGATGTCGATAGTTTACACATAAAGGACTTGATGACCAAAGCCGACGCCCTTATGGACAGCCACTTCCAGACTTCCATCAACGCCTCCACCCCTGACGAAGAGGATGCGTATTCAATGTCAACCGAAGCTGACATGAATGCCGTAGGACATACACGCCTACCCCGTGACGTGCCGAAGCAGCGACAAAGCCGTCCTCCTCAAGAAGCAGCCTTCTGCAATGCAAAGAAGGCCCTATCAACTGCTGCGGCTCTCACTTTTCCTATCCCACATGCCCCTATCCTTCTTTCCACCGATGCCAGCGACGTCGCTATTGGTGCAGTACTCGAGCAGGTGGTCAACGCCTCGCCCCGCCATTGGCCTTCTTCGGCAGAAAACTGTCCAAGGCAGAATCGGGTTATTCTACCTTCGATCGAGAATTGCTGGCGGTGCACTTCACTGTCTGTCACTTTCGCCATTTCTTAGAAGGTACGCCCTTCGTCATTTGCACAGACCACATGCCTCTGGTGCACGGCTTTACTCGGCAGTCTGATGCCTAGTCCGCCCGGCAACGCCGACATCTCTCCGCCGTGGCTGAATACAATTACACCCTTCAATACGTCTCTGGGAAGATGAATCCCGTTGCCGATGCCCTGTCAAGAAACACGTTGGCTGCCGTTCAACTGGGATTGGATTACAACGCCCTGGCTGAAGCCCAATGACAGGATCCAGAGTATCAAGCATATAGGACATCCTGCACGTCCCTCCGTTGGGAAGACTTTCCCCTCGAAGACTCCAACACCACCCTCCTCTGTGACGTCAGTACTGGTAGACCATGACCTTGGATTCCTGTTCCCATGCGCCGACAGGTGTTTGATTTCATTCACGGCCTTTCTCATCCCTCGTGCCGTTCTACTGCATTTTGTGCTTGTATCTTCGCTCTCCCCTCGCACTAAAAAGAACCTGAAAAATCATGTCTGCTTGTTTCCTCTGTAACATTGTCGATTTCTCAACATGAAAATTCTTGTTGCTTTGAGATTTTGTATATAAAAGAGAGTGTTCTACAATAAACTAACTCAGTTGCCTTCATACTGCCTTTGAGTTCACAACCTTCTCTCGGCTCGTTACACTACCCTTTAGGAACTTCCATCAGGACAACAGGGCCTGAGCCCAAATATATATATATATATATATATACTGTATATCTATGTATATATATATATATATATACTGTATATCTATGTATATATATATATATATATACAGTATATATATATATATATATATACATCTACTCTGTGGGTATATATATATATATATATACATATATATATATATATATATATGTTGGTGTGGTACTGTTATTAACACACATTCGAGTTCCCATCAAATGTCTCTTCAATGTGTTGTAATATTTAGACTTGGTAGGGTACATATTCAAGTAAGTCTAGGTAAGTTAACTTTAAAACAGTTTATTCCTTTAAAACAATTATTAACATCTCCATCACAGGAGAGTAGATGGTTTGGTTGGATGACCATTCCTTATGACAACTTAATAGGAACTGGCTAAAATATCAATATCACACATATCGTATAGTCAGTTATCTCAGCATTTAAACACATAATGTAAACTAAACATTAATAGAGGAAGACACCTGCATCCAGTGAGACACAACTCTTTCTCACGGTTTGTATTTGTGTTTACTCTTCATAAAAATGTTACATTGCTAAGGTTTGGCATTTGCATCCTGGTTATGACATGACTATGGCATTTCTCACACTTGCTCCTACTTCCATATTGACCTCTTAAGTCATGTATTTAAACATCTAATTTTACATATATTACATTAGCTCGGTCAGCTACCTTCAATTTATTGAATAGGTTAAAAATATGTTTACTAGGAGTGTGACTGGATATATATATATATATATATATATATATTTTTTTTTTTTTTAACTTTAGCCATAAGCAAATGATTAAGGATGAATGTTCAAATAGGCACATTAAAAAAATTATGCATACTTAACAGACATTGTCAAAACAAAGAAAAAAAATGCATGATAAATACAGATCATATATATGGTACATTGCTAGCAAACGATTATATGGTACCAACAAAAGGAAATGCTGATATACATATGATTCGGTAATTTGTTAAAGAATAGTTGTTACCTTTGTCAAAAATATAGATTATTATAATACGGTAACTAATAAAGAATATTTGTTACCTTGGTAAAGATATAATTTTAGTGCACAAACACAAATTCTTGGTACGTACACGTACCACGGTTTCGTACACACACACACATATATATATATATATATATATATGGCTTACATATTTTATTAGATGCCCATAGATTCTTTATTTTAACATTTAGGGCTTATATATTTTATTAGGTGCCCAAAAAATGATTTATTTTTTAAATGTTTTTCAAAATGTTTTTAAAATGCAAATGTTCTATAGTCTTTTCAACTACATATTACTAGCGTACTAACTGCTTTTCGTGCACAACACTTTTCCAAGACAATTTTACTCCTTTGAGCGAATGAAGGGGCCAGTTTCAAACAGCTTTAAATTGAAATAAAATAGGAGTTTTGTCTGGACATGGCAAAACCTTCTGTTTGATCTCCAACTTGTGTGTTCTTAACCTACGCCAAACAAAGATGTTAACGGCGATGAATATCATCACCGTAACGCTGATTGCTGATAGTAACACATAGAAACGAAGGTCTGCATAAGTCGGTGGCGGGTGGTCCATCTCGGTTAATTTCATCAACCGCTTAGCCACACGTGCATTGTATGGGAGAGGTAAAGATGTAATTGTAGTCAACCACGTAAAGTTCGCGAAGTAGGCCTGTTCTCCGATTATAGTCTCGATTCCACGGACCATGTAATTCGGGGACGTACCGATACAACAATCTGCTGCAACGAAGATTTGGGAATAGGACGTGGATCCATCTGGGCATGATACATTGAAGCCGGTCTTGTCGTATCGTATCCACGAGCCGTTCTTCAGTCTGCAATTGAACTTATTATCGTCAAAGGGATGAAGCTTTTTCAGACAATTTTCATGTGTATGGGAGAGAGCACCGTCTAGCACTATACCTAACTCGCATGAATCCATTGAGTTTTTATGGAATTCAAAGGAGTCAGCTGTACATATTTTTTTATTCATTGCGTCTGAACAGTGAGTTAATTGATTTAAGTCTTTAATGACCGTATATGTTTCCTTGTCTGGGGAAATCAATACGTGTCCTGTCAAACTGGATATTACTGGATTTGAGCGATTCGTCATGAAAGTCGGAAATGGTGATATCCTGTAAGATTGCCAGGCATCGGAAGAATCAAAGGGAATTGTAATCATAATCCTGTGATTTTCAATGCTCACTGTAATTAGGCTGTAATAAAATTCTCACCTACGTGCGTCTAACAAAGGAATATAACCTAATTTCTCCCGTCCGTTCTCCACAATTAACGTTAAGTCTCTTATCGGCAACAAATGCGGTGACAGTACACTTTTAGTCGCTAATGTGATAGCTTCCACATAGTCTTTTGTTTTCTCAGTGAAATGTGCAATTCTATTATGTATATGATCTATTTTTTAATCATAATACATTAACGTTGCCAACAAATCTTGTACTTCCATAATCTGACTGATATTACTAGAATGTTCGTTCACCAAACTCATAATTTGATTGATTGAATGTAACTGATTCCTTAGTTCTGACAAAATCAATTCATTTTCATGAGTCAAAAACTCAATTTTCTTATTTTGATTACTAATCTTAAGATGATTGGAAATCCCTAAGCCTAAACTTGCAATAGAACCAAAGATGTTTAGTGCAGCAAAAATAAAAGGGTTACGTTTTTCAAGGTTATCGTGTCTTACTGTCCATATCAAAAGGTCACGAGCCAAAGATTCTGCCTCGTAAGTCTTATTTTGCAAGTCGTCGGATAGCATCTCTGCAACTTTTAGTGTCGATACAAGCGAACTCTCTGTATTGAAAGGAAAGTGTCTTCTATGCATTTCATTTAATGAAAGAGCAAACCTTGAAATGGCGCTCTTTAAGCTAGTGACGTCATTCTCTGGGAGAAAAATTGCGTGCATGCGTACTTCAACAACTACGTTACTTGATGTAATAAAAACGTCTTCTTGTCTTTCTACTATAGTGCCATATTTAAAATCTATACTTTTAGTTTTAGAGCTCTTCCCACACGAGAAAAATGTCTGAGAGAACAATATCACTCCTAACAATAAAAACTTCATCTTGGAAACCTGTAATGAGGAAAATATATGTAATTACTCCTGTAATAAGAAGAAAAAAATGTTAACATATAAACTTCATAGATAAAGAACAAAAAAAAATTCCCTCACTTCCTTCTCTCTTATTTTAATTTCTTATGTGAGCCAATGGTACAAATCTTTCATCAGTGGGCTGGGATACGTTTTGAACTCTAAACCTATTGGCCGTTAATGTTTCCAAAATGCTAAATGGGCTTTCAAACTTAGGTGTTAGTTTATAATTGAGTCCTTTGCATACATTTACCTGTATGTATACATTATCACCCACGGTATATGTTTTAGTTGGCTTCGCTATTTTATCATGATTCGTTTTCATTATGATTTGTGATTCTTCTAAATTCTTTCGAAGGATATCAAAACGACTTTTGCTTGCATTTATACATTCTTTTAAAGGTTTTGATAAATTAGTTGTAGGCGTTAATACATGGAAAGGCGTTCTAACTAGAGTACCATACAATGCCTCGTGCGGTGACATTTTAATTGATATATGATATGAATGATTCAGAGTACTCAGTACTGCAGGTATTGCAATATCCCAGTTGGGGTCTGATCCCCCTAGTGTTACTCTTAATATATTTAAAACCTTCCTATTCGCTCTTTCCACTAACCCATTCGACTCTGGGTGATAGATCATAGTATTGATTTTCTTTATGCTAAGTAATTCACACAATGAGGTAAGGAAATGATTATTAAATTCTCCACCCGAGTCTGAAATTATCATGTGTGGAATTCCATGTTTACAAATGTAACACTCGTAAAACTTCCTAGCGCATTCAATCGCAGTTTTAGTTTTAAGCGCTATTAGTTCTGTTTATCGAGTCAAAGCATCTTCAATTACTAAGAGGTGCTTATTTTCTCTGTCTGACTCGTAAAATCCTGTTAATAAATCTAAATGAATCCTTTCAAAGGGTTGACTGGGCACGGGATAAGCCCTTAGGCTGACAGGTGTTTTCGTGTGTCCTTTGTTTTCCTGACAAGTGCGACAATTAGCTATGTGTTTTTTATATCTGTAAGCATCGCATGCCAATAAAACAATGATTTGGCTTTCTGTGACATTAATGAGAACCCCGGGTGTCCATGCAATGGATTTGTATGCAACCAATTTAGGACAGTGGAAATAAGTGAGATTGATACCACCACCTGGTCGTTAGTTACATGTGGTGTATTGCGGGTTTTCCTTGTCACGGATCTACACAGAATATTGTCTTTGATTATATAATTCTGCTGCGTATACTTTATATATTCCTTTTCCTTACGATTGCCTTCCAAAGCATTTATAATTTTTTCTAATTTCTGATCTTTTCTTTGCTCAGTCTGTAATAATTCAGCACTCCAGCCCAGATCTTCTTTTTCAGATATAGTTTTAACAATAGGCATGGATGTTGATATATCTATTAATTCAGAAAAGGCTCCGTACAAGATGACACGGGGTTGCGTGATAATGCATCAGCAATGATATTTGCTTTCCCTGATAAATACCCGATTCTCGCGCCAAAGTCTTGAATGATCAAATGCCACCGAGTTCGTTTGGGGCTGTGACTGAAGCCTTTAAAGAAGTCGGTTAGTGGTTTATGATCAGTAAGAACCTTAACGGGATAACCGTATATTATGAACTTAAAATGCACTAGTGAATTAACAATAGCTAGCCCTTCCTTGTCTATTACTGCATACTTACTTTCGGAAGTTCTCAGTTTTCGAGAATAAAAAGCTATCGGGGAAAAATGGTTTTCCATATTGCTGAAGCAATACCCCACCTACTCCTAAGTCTGAGGCGTCTGTTGCAATGAAGAATTCCTTACTGAAGTCAGGAAAGTTTAAGATAAGAGAACTACACAGTTCATCTTTCAAGGTATTAAACGCCTGTTGATACTGCTCAGACCATATGAAATCTACGCCCTTCTCCGTAAGATCAGTTAGGGGAGCGGCTATTATTGAATAATTGCGTATAAAACGCCTGTAATATCTACTACACCCCAGAAATTGCTGTATTCCCTTGACATTAGTAGGTATCGGAAAGTTACGGATAGCTGACACCTTATCATGGACTACTTTAAGACCTTGGCTTGACACCGTAAAACCCAAATAGACTAATTTTGTTTTGAAAAATTCACACTTACTAATCTTTACCCTTAAGTTATGTTTTCTTAGTCTCTGTAGTACTAATTCTAATTTACGTAGATGTTCTTCTAAGGTATTGGAATGCAATATATCCCCTAGCAAGTCTCCAAATACTATGTTAATCATTCTTGTAAATGTTATGAGAGCACAACGTAAACCAAAAGGCATCCGTAAAAATTCATAATGTCCCCTGGCTGTGCTGAAGGCTGTGTATAGGATACTATTTTCTTCTAATGATATCTGGTGAAAGCCTTTAGGTAAGTCCAAACTGGTAAAATATTTATTCTGACCAAAGAAAGATAAAATATCGTCAGTACATGGCACTGGGAATCGATCAGGAATCGTCTCCTCATTTAGGCGACGGAAATCTACGCAGATACGCCATGTTCGATCTTTTTTCGGTACAACTATTAATGGAAAATTATAAGGGCTGTTCGATTTCCTAATGACTCCTTCTTCTAGCATTTTACCTACTTCATCATTTATTTCATTCTGGAATTTCATAGGGAGTCTGTACGAGGGTACATAGATAATTTTCTGCTAGTCCTTTAACCTTATTTGATGCTCGATCACATCTTTTTTTCCTAAGGATCCATCCGTAGTGGAAAAAACATCATGATACTCAGTTAAAAGTCCAAAAAATTTCTGCTGAATTTCTTCTTCTTGAATGTCTTTATTGATTTTATTTTTAATAGATTGCAAAAGGGATTCATCCGCAACTGATTGAGCGTGATTGATTTCAGCAACGGTAAGAATACGATGTTTATAAACTTCTACATCCAAGATATGTTGAATTTTGTGAAATACTAAAGTGGTATTTAAATGATTACAGACTTCAATATTACATTGTTGATGTGAGCCTACTGTATAAATAGCTTGTGTGACGGACAATCCGTTAGTTTTCAAAGTGTCGGAAAGGATTAATATTTCAGATCCCGGTAATCCCGGTAATGTTTTCTTTACTTGCACTATTAAATTCGAAGGTACGTTTGGCTCGATAGATTGCGTGCAAGATGACATTACGGGTGAAGGAGAATTCTGCTGGGTCGCGTATATTATTTCTTTATTAGTGAGACAAGTTATTGGTTCTTCAACGTACGTCACTGTTTTATTTGTCGTCTCCTTTTTATCCAAGACTGATTTTAAGGTATTAGAAGACTTATAGAATTTTCCTTTGATATACACGCCGTGCTTGGCAGGGGCTAAGATAATGTTTTGATTGCCCATAGATGGGTATCCTATAATTACAGCTGGATACATATCAATGTTTTGTACAACAACAAATGTATCGGCAAACGTGCGCTTACTGACCTTGTACTGAACATGAGTTACGCCTATTACATTTAATTCATTATTTCCTATACCCGAGAGCCTTACTCCGGACTTTTCTATAGGGAAGTTCGAAAACAACAAATGATGTGTCCTCAAATCCATGATATTACGTGGACTACCATAGTCAAAAAATAATGTAAATGATCTCTGTTCTAAATTTACAACATATAATGTTGGTCGTAACTCATTTTGGCTTATTATTGTATGAATTCGTTGCAAGTCTACGGGAGCATGCACTGATTTATTTAATTCGGCCGTGTGTTTCATAGGAAAATCTACTGCCTCACAATGATCTGGTAAAACATTAAACGGATTATCCAATACTACTGATGTTGATATGAATGACCTTGACCCAACATCACTCTCTTCCCCACTGGAGTTAATTATGTGGTATTTGCTTTGCTCTGCACATTCTGAAAATTAGTCTGACCTTGCGAGTTATGGTTAGACAGCCCAGGATCAGCGTTATTTGAGTACTATTTGTTTGTTTCTGATTTCGAACTACATTGACGTTTGGCTGTTTCTTCTTATTGAACTGAGGATTTTTCTTTTTATTTCCATATAGAACTGACTATGGAATTGACTGTGGATTTGACTGTGTATTTCTAGGATTCTGTTGTGTCTTACGCGAGTAGCACTGACTATATGAATGGTTAGAACTATTATGTAATGAACAGAATCTCGTTCTGCAGTCTGCAATCAAGTGACCTTGACGTTTGCAATTATAACACGTCATTCCCGCGACTTGACTATTATCAACTACATTTACTTGTTGTGGCTTTGTTTCATTTTTTTCACTTAGACATGTGTTTCTTTCTGTTTATATACGTCCAATTCTGTACTTGCTGGCGTTAACTTTTTATCAAAACACCGCACTAAAGCTTCAGGCAACATAAGTGTCATGCAACTTAAATACATTAATCGTAAGAAATCTTTCACGGAGATATTATCTCTAGTAACCCAAGTGGAATTACCTAAAGTATCTTGATACTCGTTTAGCCTATCGGCAATGAGAGCTGCTCTCTCAATAACATTAAGCCGAGTCATAGTGGCTTGATTAAGTGTATTTCTTAATGTTAAAACTACATTCAAGGCTTCCTCACCGCCATAGACCGCACATAGCCTAACTTTGAAATCATCCCATGTAACTGCTTCTTGAAACGAAACTCCCCTCAAATACGCACTCGCATCTCCTTTAGAAAAGTCTATAAAACTTTTAGCTTCTTGTAATTGTACAAATGGGTCTATAATTTGTTTAGCATTCAAATGGGCGTCGGCGGAAGAAATCCACGACTCAACATTCTGAGGTAAGAAGCCGTTGACCCGACCTTGAAAACGAAGGATAGCTGATCGGGCATTAACTAAGGTAACAATGGGAGCCGGGATGAGGTTACTCGGGCCGGGGGTGGGGTTACTTGGGCTGACAGGAGGTGTCATTTTGACTTTAACTCGATTTTTATCTCTTCGATTCCTTGCAATCCTATCAAAATCTCTATATGAATACAGACGTCCACTGCGTAAACGCATAAATACTATTCAAACAAAGATCATAACACAATCCCCCAATACAATGATACAAATATAAAGATATTTCCCGAGAACTTCTGAAAGAAAACGGAAATAGCACAGAGAGAAAAAAAAATCTCGACGAGAATTCGAAGTTGAATACAGTTTCCTTTAATGAAAGGAAAAATGAAGATTAACAAACAACTCACCCCTGCAATAATGGACGATTGACTCGTGATAACTACACTTCACTGTCTAAAACTAAAATGAATAAAGAAATGTACTTAGCTTCGGTTTATATGGGCGAAGGGTGATGTCTTCATTTCCTCTCTCTCTCACTGGATTGTTTCTTCTTATTGATGTTTGGGTGAATGTTTTCGGTCCGATTTCCGTTGAATGTAGTGCTTCCTGGATATGATTCTCGAATGTTTAGTAAACGTTGAATGTCAGTCCTTGGTTTTCTTAGGATGTTGATTGAAGATCCAGTTCCTCAGTTTGTATAACATTTATTTGTTGGTATTCAATGTTTTCATTTCTTCGGTGGATGTAGATACTTCATCAAAATTGTAGATTCATTACTGTTGATTTTCATGATACTAAGGTTGATTTATGTTGAACTCTGGTTCTTGAAGATCTTTCTCTGGTTCTTAGAGTTTTATTCGCTGCCACCAATTGTTGGTGTGGTACTGTTATTAACACACATTCGGGTTCCCATCAAATGTCTCTTCAATGTGTTGTAATATTTAGATTTGGTAGGGTACATATTCAAGTAAGTCTAGGTAAGTTAACTTTAAAACAGTTTATTCCTTTAAAACAGTTATTAACATCTCCATCACAGGAGTGTAGATGGTTTGGTCGGATGACCATTCCGTATGACAACTTATTAGGAACTGGCTAAAATATCAATATCACAGATATCGTATAGTCAGTTATCTCAGCATTTAAACACATAATGTAAACTAAACATTAATAGAGGAAGACAACTCTTTCTCACGGTTTGTATTTGTGTTTACTCTTCATAAAAATGTTACATTGCTAAGGTTTGGCATTCGCATCCTGGTTATGACATGACTATGGCATTTCTCACACTCGCTCCTACTTCCATATTGACCTCTTAAGTCATGTATTTAAACATCTAATTTTACATATATTACACACATATATATATATATATATATATATATATATACATATACGGTATATATATATATATATATATATATATCTATATATATATATACATATATGTATGTATGTACATATATATATTTGTATATATCGTACATATGTATATTAGTGTATATATATATATATATATATATATATATAAATATATATATATATATATATGTATATGTATATGTATATGTATATATATATATATATATATATATATATATATATATATATATATATATATCATACTGGGATCGAACCCTATCCGTTACTAGTACACTGCAGAACAAAGGCTTCCGACATGTTCCACTTGAATATGTTTATGGTCTTTCTGTGTCAGTCCATGCCCACAAACATTCTTAGCTCGGCAATCCATCGTCATCTCTTCCTTCCTCTTATTTTTTACAGTTTCTAGCAAACCAATAAGTTATTCTTAATGTCCATCTATTGTCTGTCATTCTCATTATATGTCCTGCGCATGTCCATTTCTTTTTCTTACATGTTGTTAGCATATCCTCTACTTTAGTTTGCTTTCGTATCCACTTTGCTCTCTTTCTGTCTCTTAGTGTTATTCCCATCATTATTCTTTCCATGGCTCTTTGTGTTGTAACTAGCTTATGTTCTAAGGCTTTAGTAAGTCTCCAAGTTTCTTATGCATAATTTAACACTAGTAGGACCATCTCATTAAATACTTTTCTTTTGAGAGTGTCATTTTAATTTTCATAATCTCATCTTGTTTACCAAAACCTCTCCATCACATGCTTATCCTTCTTTCAATTACGGTCTTGTATCCTGAGAGAACACTTACTGTCTGTCCTACGTACGTATATTTATTTACAATCTCTAGATGCTTGTCCATAACTTTTATTTGTTGTCTCTATACATTTTCATTGGACATTATCTTAGTTTTAATCGAATTCATTTTCAGCCCTACTTTTCTTCTTCCTCTATTTAAATCTTCTATCTTTTGTTATTTCTCCCATGATTCAATAAACACAACTATGTCATCTGCAAATCTCAAGTTGTTGAGGTATTTCCCTCTGATATTGATTCCTACATTTTCCCAATAGTTTAGAAGAGATGGGATCTCCCTGTCTAACTCCTTTCTCAATCTTTATGCAGCTGTAGGATTACTGTACTTTCTGTATAGATACTTTAAGCGTTCTAACATAAGGGTTTTCATTACTGCTGATGTTTTGACAGAATCAAAAGCTTACTCATAGTCTATAAATGCCATACATAATGGAATATCATACTCAGCTGATTTTTCCATTAGTTGGTTAATTACAGGACTATGGTTAGTTGTTGAATGACCACGTCTTAAGCCTGCCTACTCTCTTAGTTGATTAAAGTCTAGCTGTCTTTCTATTCGGCCTGATATCATCTTTGTAAATGTTTTATATATTACGGAGAGTAACCTTATTGGGCGGTAATTTTCATGTCTTTTGTATCTCCCTTATTGTGAATTAGTATAATGATAAAGATTTTTCAATTTGTAGGTATAGAGCATTCTTACAGACATTTGGTGTTCACCCAGTTTCACTACTATGAAATTTCCCCAATCTATTATTAAATCAATTGTTAATCCATCTTCTGCTACTTTGCCTCTTTTCGTGGCATTTAATTCTTTCTTTGCTTCTCCTATTGTTACATTTGGTACCTGCTCAGGTGTTTCATTATTTCTATTGAAGTTATTTCTTATGTCAGGATTGTAAAGCATTGTATAGAAATCCTCTGCAATTCTTATCACTCCATCTCTATTGTAGATAATATTCCCATTTTCATACTTTAAAGCAAACATCTGTTGGCACCCTGTTTAGTCTTGTTTTCATCAATTTCAAGTTTCTTCCTTTCTTTAGTGTTTCCTCAATTTTGGTCTGATTGTGTTTACGAATATCTTGGGTTTTCAGTTTGTTTATTATTTTGGATAGCTCTGTTAAATATATTTCATCTCTCTTGGATTTTACCCTCATTTCCTATCTTTTCTTTATTAGGTTTTAGGTTTTTCTAATAGTTTTCCTTGATCTTCTTTAGAAACTTTTCCACCGATCTCTTGTGCTGATTCCAATAAAAATTTTGTTAAATTACTCTTCATAGCCTCTTTACTTGCTGAGAGTACCTATTTTTTATTGCAAAACTAAACTCATCAGATTTTTCACTTATTACAGGGGCGTTTACTTTCTTTCTTCAAATTTTTTTTTCTTCTCTTTCCTTTGACCTAAACAAATTTTGCTTCTCACCTTTCTATAATCACTTCACTTCAACTTGTTCAACACTGTTACGTCTTTAACAATATATATATATATATATATATATATATATATATATATAGTATATATATATATATATATG
>NC_090751.1:66292230-66317783 GCF_036898095.1 Palaemon carinicauda
GCAGATATTCATTAAATCTGTCGCCGTACAAACGAGACTGGCAACATTAATTTCAAAATTAACTTATTTTCCCTTCTCTGTTTATTAAAATCGTGAATCCAGACTCTTGTGTAATTTATAGTTCAGATTAAAATAACGATTTTCAATCGGAAGTAATTTCCTACTCAAACACTATCGTCATGTTTACGAGGAAGGCTATCAGCTGGGAGTGAGGCAAGAGAGGTGTGGCGGTTCCGGTGTGGCCACCCAACATTTTGTTGCTGGCTTGCCGCCGAGTCATCCCGCTAACCTCGCCGCTCAACGCGCTTTGGTCTGGCCGGGCCTTT
Organism: Palaemon carinicauda; assembly: GCF_036898095.1. Classification (NCBI taxonomy): domain Eukaryota; kingdom Metazoa; phylum Arthropoda; class Malacostraca; order Decapoda; family Palaemonidae; genus Palaemon; species Palaemon carinicauda. The sequence goes on from NC_090751.1 coordinate 66,292,557, forward strand.
AGTGTTGGGCCATTCGACGAGAAGCCGCCCTGGCCTACTGACCTGCCTGGTCAGTGAACCTGTGCACCTCTGGCTCACCCCCTCTCCCAAAACGTGACTCACCAAGGAGTTCTCTGGCTGCCGGCTGGAGACAGTGAAGGAGTGGAACCTGGAAACCTATTTCCACACACGAGGATTCTTGGGTGGGCCAGTAAAGAGTGCAAAGTGCAACCAGGTCAACAGCCATCACGGGCATAGGACTGATCATCAAAGGAGTGCAGGTACTACTACAAATGGCCATAGTTGTTCCCCCATTTTTTAGCTTAGACTAATTTTAACTTGATAGGGAACCTGGCTTTTACACTATTCGGACTGTGTGCGGTGGGATTGTGTGTAAATATTTTTCCGTTATCATTTTTTGCCTTTTGAGACTAACACAGTCTCTGGGTCACATGGGCCACGTGTCCGTCCCAATTTTGATTTTTAATTATTGTAGACCATGTGTCTAAACCATTTTTCATTATTTGAATTGCATTTCTTTTGATACCATTTTTGTGCTGTTAAGATGTCCGTTTTCTTTTAATGTAAATTTGTGAATAAATCAATATTAGGTTAATTAAACCTCCTTAGTATTTTTGCTCCCTCATTTATTTTAATGTGTGAATTGAATAGTTGATCACGGGACAAAATACCCAACATTTAAAGAGTAAACCTAAGTGAGTCTATAGGTGGTAACAGCGAGGAACTTTGCATTAATATGCTTGCTTCGAAGGTAAAGATCCTTATCTTTAGGCACAGTGTAAAATCCGGACGTCGGACGTCGGACGTCGGATGCCGTCCGGGAGAATATAAAATCGCTTGTATCACCTGGAAAGACGCGAAAATACACCTCTTTTTCGAGACTGGTAATGTTCACTGATACTTTCTGTTATTTTCTGAATAAATGTTCGAAAAATATTGGTTTATTTTCATGTTATTGAGAATAATCTCAATCGGACGTCAACATTACACTATTCAACTGCCCTCTATTTTACCCAGTTAAATAGTGTAATGTTGACGTCCGATTGAGATTATTCTCAATAACATGAAAATAAACCAATATTTTTCGAACATTTATTCAGAAAATAACAGAAATTATCAGTGGACATTACCAGTCACAAAAAAAGAGGTGTAATTTCGAGTCTTTCCCGGTGATACAAGCGATTTTCTATTCTCCCGGACGGCATTCGACGTCCGACGTCCGGATTTTACACTGTGCCTTATCTTTAGACTTTTAAACTACTTTACATCACTGCTCCCATTTTGGATTTTGTCTAATTACATTAACGTAAAATACCTGTCCAGCATCTCATTGGGGTAGCTGGGACGGAGTCGGAACAGAGCCTGAGAATGAGATGACTATAGACCTAACAAAGCTAGAGTAGGCCATAAATTACTTATATATTCTACGTGTGGAGTTCTCCGGCCTCTGGACAGTAAATTTCCCCCTTTTGTATTTAAGAGTGAAGGTTAGTAAATTGTGACAGTAAAGTATTAGCAGGGCGTTTGTGCCCCGAGAGTAAGTGCTCATTATCCTCCCCTGTTGAAGTTTGTGTAGCTGTCATAAGGAGACTTTCCCGGACTAAGTTCCCACTCAGAACATAAAAAAATTCTCCACAATATATATATATATATATATATATATATATATATATATATATATATATATATATATATATATATATATATATATATATATATATATATATATATATATATATATATATATATATATATAAGTATGGAGACAGGAGCAATTACTCAGGGATAAACATATTGGAGTACTATTATTATTATTATTATTATTATTATTATTATTATTATTATTATTATTATTATTATTATTATTATTATTATTATTATTATACATTTTTCCATTATTATTATTATTTTTTTTTTTAATTAATTTGTTTCTCTGTATTCGCTCCTAGCCCTTTCACTGTTATTCTGTGTTTCTGTTTTTACTCTGTTTTTATTCTTAATTTATTAAAAAGTTTTTTTAATTTTGGTGTTGGTAAACGTTGTGTGTATCTTTTTATTTATACGCAATTGATTTGTAATCGTTTCAGCCTGGAAAATGTATCAAGCTGATACGAAATGTCGGCGCTAATAAATGGATGAAAGACAGAACGCGTCTCCCTACTCCAATATATGTATATATATATATATATATATATATATATATATATATATATATATATATATATATATATATATATATATATATGCATATATATATATATATATATATATATATATATATATATATATATATTTGTATATATATATATATATATATATATATATATATATATATATATATATATATATATATATATATATATATGCATATATATATATATATATATATATATATATATATATATATATATATATATATGCATATATATATATATATATATATATATATATATATATATATATATATATATATATATATATGTGATTTTCAGTCATACATTTCTGTTTTCTCTAGGAATGAGGATCACGTTGATGGACTATGAAAGGAGAGTGAAAGGACATTTTTTTAGGAGGAAATATCCTTTGATGCAGATGGCACAAGCTCTATATCCTGAAAATTAATATAAGTAAAACTAAGATGAGGTTCAATTTAAATGCAGAGACAACAAATAATAGTTATGGACTAACCTCTAGATATCGTTAGTGAATGTAGGTACCACGGACGGACAGTGTTTCCCCATGACATGAGGCCAAAATTAAAAGAAGGATAAGCATCGGATGGATTGCTTTTAGTAAACAAAAAGATGGACTATAAAGGGAAAGGTAAAGGGTATTCCTTTTTTTTTTTTTTAGGAGGAAATATCCTTTGATGTAGATGGCACAAGCCCTACATCATGAAAATGAATATGAGTAAAACTAAGATGATGTTCAGTGAAAATGCAGACAACAAATAAGGGTTATGGACTAACCTCTTGAGATTTTTAATGAGTGCACGTACCAAGGACGACAGTGTTTCCCCTGGACATGTAACCTAAATTAAAAGAAGGATAAGCATAGGATGGAGAACTTATTGTAAAAAAAAGGAGATTAGGAAAATCAAAATGCCACTTTCTATAAATGAAAAGCATTTAATGAGATGGTCCTACCAGTATTAACATATGCACCAGAAACTTGAAACCTTACTAAAGCCTTAGAATTCACGACAGTTACAACTCAAAGAGGTATGAAAAGAAAACGATGGGAATAACACAAAGAGACAGAAAAAGTGCAACATAGATACGAGAAAAAGCTAAAATGGAAGATATTCTAATATTTAAGGAAAAGAAATGGAAGAAATGGACATGGGCAGGAAATATAATGAGAATGACAGATAACAGATGAACACTGAAAATAATAGAATGGGTCCTTAGGTGCGAAGCTTCTAAGCTTGTACTCAATTAGTTGGGACAGAATCATGGCATCAGTTTGGGCAATATATTGTGTAAAATTTGTATTTTTCAAACTCCCTCTTTAAGATCAATGGCTCCACTTGAGTATATCCTGAGTTCCCTCCTAGGATTTTGCAACATACCTAAGCTTATATCTTGCGCTTTTAATTTTCCTGATTTTGAGAATGAAAATAAATGCTCTGTAATTTGTCTGGCCCCCTGTGGCCGCGGGGTCATATAAAAATTAGAATAGCGCCAACGTTATCCCTGCGTGTCGTATGAGGCGACTAAAAGGGACGGGACGAGGGGGCTGGGAACCCCCTCTCCTGTAAAAAAAATTCCTGCGAGACATCGACAAGGAGATGGAGCTGGGGGGAGAGTGACTGCTCCCCGCACTCTAGTTTTGGGGTGTCTGAATGTGCGTGGATGTAGTACGATAGAGAGTAAAAGATGTGAGATTGGAAGTATGTTTAGAAGTAGAAGGATGGATGTATTGGCCTTGTGTGAGACAAAGATGAAAGGAAAGGGTGAAGTGATGTTTTGTGAAATGTCTGGTAGAGTGTCTGGGATTGAAAGGGGAAGAGCGAGAGAGGGTGTGGCGTTATTGCTGAGTGAATGGATGACAGGTAAAGTAGTGGAATGGAAGGAGATATCATCTAGGTTAATGTGGGTAAGGGTTAGGTTGGGTAGGGAATGTTGGGCGTTTGTCAGTGCGTATGGGCCAGGTAGTGAGAAAAGTGAAGAAGAGCGGAATGAGTTCTGGAATGATTTGACTAGGTGTGTAGAAGGACTGGGTAGAAGGAATTATGTAGTTGTTATGGGTGACTTAAATGCTAGAGTGGGCGCTGGAGAGGTAGAAGGTGTCATTGGTAAGTATGGCGTACCAGGTGAAAATGAGAGTGGTGAGAGACTGGTAGACATGTGTGTTGAACAAGAGATGGTAATAAGTGCTAGCTTCTTTAAAAAGAAAGATAAAAATAAGTATACATGGGTAAGAGTGGCAAATGGAAGAGTAGTAGAAAGGGCATTAATGGATTATGTGTTGGTGACTAAAAGAATGTTTGGAAGATTGAAAGACGTGCACGTGTATAGGGGTATGGCTAACGGTATGTCTGATCATTTTTTGGTGGAAGGAAAATTAGTTGTAGCAAAAGAGTGGGGGAATAGAGTAGGTGGATGTAAAAGGGAGGTAGTGAGGATTGAAGAGCTAATAAAACCGGGGGTAAAAAGTAAATATCAGGAAAGGTTGAAAATGGCATATGATGAGGTGAGAGTAAGAGAAACTGGTAATTTAGAGGAGGAGTGGAAGTTAGTAAAAGAAAATTTTGTTGGGATTGCAAGTGATGTATGTGGTAAGAAGGTTGTTGGAGGCAGCATGAGGAAGGGCAGTGAATGGTGGAATGAAGGAGTGAAGGTGAAAGTGGAAGAGAAAAAGAGGGCTTTTGAAGAATGGCTGCAGAGTAATAGTATAGAGAAGTATGAAAAATATAGAGAGAAAAAGGTGGAAGTAAAGCGCAAGGTACGTGAGGCAAAGAGGGCAGCTGACCTGAGGTGGGGTCAGGGATTGGGTCAGTCATATGAAGAGAATAAGAAGAAGTTTTGGAAAGAAGTGAAGAGAGTAAGGAAGGCTGGCGCAAGAATTGAAGAGACAGTGAAAGATGGAAATGGAAGGTTGTTAAAAGGAGAGGAGGCAAGGAAAAGGTGGGCGGAATATTTTGAAAGTTTGCTGAATGTTGAGGATAATAGGGAGGCAGATATAATTGCTGTTGCAGGTGTTGAGGTGCCAGTGATGGGAGATGAGAATGAGAGAGATAACAATAGATGAAGTGAGGAGAGCACTAGATGAAACGAGAGTAGGAAAAGCATCTGGTATGGATGGTGTGAAAGCTGAGATGTTGAAGGAAGGGGGTGTGATTGTACTTGAATGGTTGGTGAGATTGTTTAATATGTGTTTTGTGTTGTCAATGGTACCAGTAGATTGGGTTTGTGCATGTATTGTACCACTATATAAGGGTAAGGGAGATGTGCATGAGTGTTGTAATTCAAGAGGTATTAGTTTGTTGAGTGTAGTTGGAAAAGTGTATGGTAGAGTATTGATAAATAGGATTAAGGATAAAACAGAGAATGCAATCTTGGAAGTACAGGGTGGTTTTAGAAGAGGTAGGGGTTGTATGAATCAGATTTTTACAGTTAGGCAGATATGCGAGAAATATTTAGCAAAAGGTAAGGAGGTGTATGTTGCGTTTATGGATCTGGAGAAAGCATATGATAGAGTTGATAGGGAAGCAATGTGGAATGTGATGAGGTTATATGGAGTTGGTGGAAGGTTGTTGCAAGCAGTGAAAAGTTTATATGAAGGTAGTAAAGCATGTGTTAGAATAGGAAATGAAGTGAGTGATTGGTTTCCGGTGAGAGTGGGGCTGAGACAGGGATGTGTGATGTCGCCGTGGTTGTTTAACTTGTATGTTGATGGAGTGGTGAGGCAGGTGAATGCTCGAGTGCTTAGACGAGGATTAAAACTGGTAGGCGAGAATGACCATGAATGGGAGGTAAATCAGTTGTTGTTTGCGGATGATACTGTACTGGTAGCAGACACAGAAGAGAAGCTTGACCGACTAGTGACAGAATTTGGAAGGGTGTGTGAGAGAAGGAAATTGAGAGTCAATGTGGGTAAGAGTAAGGTTATGAGATGTACGAGAAGGGAAGGTGGTGCAAGGTTGAATGTCATGTTGAATGGAGAGTTACTTGAGGAGGTGGATCAGTTTAAGTACTTGGGGTCTGTTGTTGCAGCAAATGGTGGAGTGGAAGCAGATGTACGTCAGAGAGTGAATGAAGGTTGCAAAGTGTTGGGGGCAGTTAAGGGAGTAGTAAAAAATAGAGGGTTGGGCATGAATGTAAAGAGAGTTCTGTATGAGAAAGTGATTGTACCAACTGTGATGTATGGATCGGAGTCGTGGGGAATAAAAGTGAGGGAGAGACAGAAATTGAATGTGTTTGAGATGAAGTGTCTAAGGAGTATGGCTGGTGTATCTCGAGTAGATAGGGTTAGGAACGAAGTGGTGAGGGAGAGAACGGGTGTAAGAAATGAGTTAGCGGCTAGAGTGGATATGAATGTGTTGAGGTGGTTTGGCCATGTTGAGAGAATGGAAAGTGGTTGTCTGCTAAAGAAGGTGATGAATGCAAGAGTTGATGGGAGAAGTACAAGAGGAAGGCCAAGGTTTGGGTGGATGGATGGTGTGAAGAAAGCTCTGGGTGATAGGAGGATAGATGTGAGAGAGGCAAGAGAGCGTGCTAGAAATAGGAATGAATGGCGAGCGATTGTGACGCAGTTCCAGTAGGCCCTGCTGCTTCCTCCAGTGCCTTAGATGACCGCGGAGGTAGCAGCAGTAGGGGAGTCAGCATTATGAAGCTTCATCTGTGGTGGAAATGTGGGAGGTTGGGCTGTGGCACCCTAGCAGTACCAGCTGAACTCGGTTGAGTCCCTGATTAGGCTGAAGGAACATAGAGAGTAGAGGTCCCCTTTTTGTTTTGTTTCGTTGTTGGTGTCGGCTACCCCCCAAAATTGGGGGAAGTGCCTTGGTATATTGATTGTAATTTGTCTGCGTATTTACACCGAAATTTGCTTTTAATTTGAACATGTTTAACCTTGCCTTTAGTAAAAGGATTACCTTATCCATATCCCTTGCTCTGATAAGACCGTGGGCCATTTTGTTTTATGAATATCATTTTTCATCTTTTATTTTCTTCCTTCAATAGTTTCCTCGATCTTTCACATATATTTTTTCCTTTTTTTCAGGGTTCGTTTCCCACAATTTCCTATTTCTCTTATTTTCATTTCATATTTACATTTTATTTTTCATTGCTGCTACTATTCAAGCACCTGTCATAGAGGTTCTGCAACCGGTGTATCTACTTGTCTATTCTCTACAGCCTTTTTCTACCAAAACGTAATATAAACAAAATATGTACATTCATAGTGTTTAAAAGGTAAATCATGAATGTAACGCTGTGAAATTAAGACAGAATATTTTCACAACAGTTTAATAAGGACCAAGAAAATAAAAATGGTGAGCCGTTACATTTCACATTGTACTCGATTGCTACCACCGTACCTGCCAAAGTGCCAAGGAGTTAGAAACACCTGTAGTGTGAATGGAAATGTCAAATCCTCTTATGCAACAGAACAACAAGTGTTACAACAACCTGTTACGTCCATCAACTACTAAAAAAGTTTATTGTTAACTTGGAACTGTTCCCTAAACTAGCTGGTATATCTGAGGTATCCGATTTCTCAATCATTATCTTTCTTTTTCCGACTATTTTACAGGGAAACAATTTGGTTTCAATCCTGTGATTTTGCTTCTTGCTATACCTTATGCGGACTCCACATATAATCGACGGACCTTCAGAACAAACGTCTATGTCTTCTGTATATAGGGTTAATTTGTAACATAATCCAGTGGTAAAATTATAGTTATGGAGAGGGAAAGATTTCGCTGGAATGTTTCTGATTAAACTTTATTTGGGTAGAATGTAGTTTGTTGGGACAGGCGATATCTTTCTTATTACTAGCCATATCGTTTTCCCCTCTGTTAAGTTTGTGGATAGTTGGGACACGTCCTTTATAGTGGCATTTGATACTGATATGATAATTATCATTAATTGTTAGGTAGGGGAAAGGTCGTTATAATGCATCATTTGCTGAAGCCACAGCCAAGTTACTCGATTGTAAAATTTCTCCCAAGCATTACTTCCTGCCAGACTATAATAACACCTGTTGGGCGGCACTCCGTTCGCTTATCAGCTGGTGGCGCAAGCTTGAACATTTATTGATGTTCGGACTTATATTTTCGCTAATCCCAACAATCTAAATTCTTAACCTCTTGTTAAGATTGTAGTTTGTTGGGACATGGCCTGAAATTATGCCGAACACTAATTTGTTATATATACAACCAAAGGTTAGGTTAGCCAACATCTAGTTAAGATGTTTCGCTAGATAAAGCCAGTGTCAAACAAACCATCTGAACTAACCCTTCCTGTCCGTGTGCTTGTAGGCCTACTTTTGTTGTCCAATTGATTTAAAAATTTTTAACCCCCCCCCGACCCGAAATTGACCTGAACGAGGTCGACCCTTTCCAATGCTTACCACCGTAATGGACAGGCGTGTTCCATATAGTTTGTCTTTGAGTGATGTTGTTGAGTTTATTACTCATATAGATCAGCTTGATACTTAGGTTTTTAGACCTACAGTACTACACTCTGGTTACCCCAGAATTTTTTCATTTTTTATTTCAAGAAAGGCTCTTAGGTGATTTTAGGGGTCCCTGTGAAGGCGCAAGAACCCGAGGATTTAGACTTCAGCAACTACGAATTTTAAGGTAATCCTGAGTAACTTTTTTATTATTACAATGTGGTTAAGATATAATTTAGAGTGCTGCTGATAGCTATTTTTTGGTGTAGGAGAGAGACTTACGAAAGGGGTCAAGGGGCTTGCCCTCGGCTAAGGGTTGTGACCTGGGAACTACTGGGTTAAGTTAGGTGGGTTTGTGGTGTTTATATGATAGCGACAGTGTTGTGGGGGATCACAGGGGGGCATTACCCCCTCCCCCTTGTTAGGTCATTCGGAAGGTAAGGACACGGCTTGTAGGTCAGGTTAGGGGGGGAATTTTGGGTTAGTTGTCCATTTTTCTTGCACGTTTCCGACATTCATGCGCAGAGTGGTCCTAGTATGTAGATTGTTGGGAAAAGCATTTACAAATTAGTAAATTCATTATTTCATTCTGTTAAACTTCCCATGAAAAATTCAATAGGTGATGAATTTTACTCTATTTTCTGGCGATCGCGACTCTCTCCTAGTATGTTCTTTGTTTGGACAAGCATTTACAAAACTAGTGAATTTAATACTATTTCATTCTGTGATCATTCCCTTGAAAAAGAGCCGATTTTGGAAATTTTTTACTCAATTTCTGGTGGTATCAGGTCTGTCCCAACAAACTTCAAAGGCCCCCTATATTTTAATCGTACATTCACATGAATAGAAACAATAAGATACATGACACAATTCTTTAGAAAATTGTGTTAACATGATCTTCCTGATAATCTCTTGAAAAATATATTTATATCCAATAGGCAATAACACAATTATGTTAAAAAAAATATTGCCCAGCACATGAGGGCCAGAAACACTTTTTGGAATCTCTCGGTTCAACATTCATACAATTTTTGAAAAACCATTTCTTGCGCTGGTTACATCTTACTATGTTGTCGAGGCAATCAGGCATCAAACACGTACACCATAAATCTAACCTCTGTTCCTTGTATACCTGGGGTTTCCTTAATCAATAATCAATATATATGTATATATATATGTATATATATATATATATATATATGTATATATATATATATATATATTATATATATATATATATATATTATATATATATATATATATATGTATATAATATATATATATATATACAGTATGTATATATGTATATATATATATATATACAGTATACATGTATATATACATATATAAATATATATATATATATATATATACAGGTATATATATTTATATATATATATATATATATGTATATATATATTTATATATATATAGATATATATATACAGTATATATATATATATACACACACATATATATATATATATATATTTATATATATATGTATACTGTATATATATACACATGGTATATATATATATATACTGTATATATATATATATATATACAGTATATATATATATATATACATATATATATATATATATATACAGTGTATATATATATATATATATACAGTGTATATATATATATATATATACAGTGTATATATATATATATATACAGTGAACCCTCGTTTATCGCGGTAGATAGGTTCCAGACGCGGGCGCGATAGGTGAAAATCCGCGAAGTAGTGACAGCATATTTACCTATTTATTTAACATGTATATTCGGACTTTTAAAACCTTCCCTTGTACGTAGTACTGTTAACAAACCACCCTTTAATGTACAGAACACTTAATGCATTTACTACAGCACCCTAAACTAAAACAGGCACAAATATTAAAGGCGATTTTATATCATGTGTTTCCTAAACACCTAAAAAGCACGATAAAAAATGGCAACCAATGTTTTGTTTACGTTCATCTCTGATCATAATGAAGAAACAAACTCATTTAGTGTACACATATATGTACGTATAGGTTAGTTTTTGCATCGATTATATTGATTATACAGTACTGTATGTTGATTTTTTTATTACCAATGTTTTAGTTTACGTATTTTTCTTAGGACTTCCAAATGAAATCTTTTTCTTTATGACGCCGCCTGAAACGATGGCGTGTACGCTCAGTAAACAACCACGCTCAGAACAAACAAGGCATTTAACGCGCATGATGATAGTGATAAATAATGATACAGTACATACAGTATTTACAGTAAAAGCATTTACAAAATATGTTACCTTACAAATATAAATTATACAGTACTTGTACGTAGCAAAGCAGGAAAACAATTTGAGAGAGAGAGAGAGAGAGAGAGAGAGAGAGAGAGAGAGAGAGAGAGAGAGAGAGAGATTGTTTTACGTACGTAAATGTAAATTTTAAACAAAAAAAATATGATAGGTTACAACATGTAGACTTTTAAAACCTTCCCTTTAACTTAATGCATACAGTACGTACATTACTAAACTATAAAACAGGTTAAAGTAAAAAATAAAGATTGTTACTGTACTCACCACGAAAGAAGTTCAAGAAAAACTTGAATGATGATGGCGATGAATTTGCTGCATAGTAGAAATGATGATGATGAAGCTGATGATGTGTTCTACTGTGCAGTCAATGATAGTATTTTACGTCTCTTCAGACGGAGGTGTCTTTTCCTGGGACACCTCTTCAACTTCTTCAATTTCTTCCGAAGGCGTACTAGCAGGAGGAACTGGCTCTTTTTTGCGAGGCTGGAAAAACATTGTGATCGGAAGTTGTTGCCGCTGCTTCTTTTTGTGATCCAAGAGCATCCTGTAGGGAGTCGTGATGTCATCAACCTTGTTGCAGAATTGCATCGAGCGAACCATATCCTCGTCCCACTCTTGTAACATTTCTTTCGCCTCCTTCATATGGTTGCAGAACTTGGCAAGCCGTTCTAATGTTAAGCCCGTTTCTTCGACATTTTCTTGGGTCTCTTCCTGGGTACCCTCACTCTCTTCCTCACTTGCCGATTTCGTCAGGTCTTCGAGGTCTGCGTCAGTTAGGGGCTGGGAATGGCAGTCCAACAACTCGTCGACGTCTTCAGTCGTCATATCGCCAAACCCGTCACCCCCAATTATGGCAGCCAACTGCACAGATTTCCGTATTGCAGAGTGTTGGATTTCCGACGGAGTAAATCCCTTGTCGTCGTAAACAATATCGGGCCACAGCTTCTTCCAGCTCGCATTTACGGTTGCAGGTTTCATCTCTTGAAGTGCCTTTTGAATATTCTGCAGGCACGTGGCTATGGTGTACTGCCGCCAGTACGCCTTCAAGTTGAAGTCTTCATCCTCGTCATCTTGGGCAGCATCCACACACGCAACGAGGTCCGCCAAGGTATTCTTCGTGTAGAGGGCCTTGAACGCCCTGATAACCCCCTGGTCCATTGGTTGAATTAATGACGTGGTGTTGGGTGGCAGGAACTCAACCTGAACGCCCTCACGCGACAGGTCAGTTGCGTGTCCACCAGCGTTATCCATAAGGAGAAGGATCTTGAATGGCAAGCCCTTCTCTAAGAGATATTCATGGACTTGCGGGATGAAACACTGGTGGAACCAGTTGGAGGTCAGCATCTTCGTAATCCATGCTTTTTGATTATGCATCCAGTACACGGGAAGGAGATTCTTATTTTTATTTTTCAAAGCGCGAGGATTTTTCGACTTATAAATAAGCCCCGGCTTTAACAAAAATCCAGCAGCATTGCCACACATCACGAGGGTAACGCGATCCTTGAATGCCTTAAAGCCAGAGGCTTTGGCTTCCTCTTTGAACAGGAAAGTTCGCGACGGCATTCTCTTCCAAAACAAGCCGGTTTCATCCATATTAAAGACTTGTTCCGGCTTGTATCCACCTTCAGCGATAATGTTCTTGAAAGTCTGGTTCACGTAAGTTTCAGCAGCGGCAGTGTCAGCGGAAGCAGACTCCCCATGCAGGGAAACGCTTTTCAGGGCGAAGCGTTTCTGAAACTTCGCGAACCATCCTTTGCTTGCGGAAAAACGTTTCTGAGGCTGGGAATCAGTGGATGTCCCTGGTTGAGGATCATCTGCATCATCATCATCTTCAGCATGGTTGCCGTCGTCCTCTTTAGGTTCCTTTGCAGCAAAATTCTCATATAAGCTCAAAGCCTTTGTTTGGATGGTGTTCGTATCCAACGCTATGTTCTTCTTCCGGCAGTCGGCAATCCACACAGCTAAAGCACCTTCCATGCGTACGATCGTTTTATTACGCGTTGTAACGACTCGCTTCGCTGATCTGCTAAAGGTGATTGCAGCAGTCTTTCTAATGTTCGCCTCGTCCTTCTTGATGTAGCGAACGGTGGATTCGTTGATGCCAAAATGGCGGCCGGCGGCCGCGTAACTTCTACCATCTTTTAACATGTCGAGAAGCGTAACCTTCTCAGCTATCGTCATCATCCTTCGGTGGCGTTTAGGCTCACTACCAGCCTTACTAGAAGCAGAACGCTTGGGAGGCATTGTAACAGAAAGTTCAACAAAAAGTTCAAGTTAAAACAGTCGCACACAGCACAGATTAAACTTCACAAAGTTAAGAACGTCTACTCAGCAATACGCGGAAAGAGAAAGTGAACGATGCAGCCCCGCGAGAACTTTGATGCTGCGGGTAGAAGATGCGGGCAAAACACCAATCACAGGCTAGATAACAAAACTTGAGTTTTGATTCGTCATCTATCAGCGCTTGAACCAATCACAACCCGTCTTAGTACTATGGCGCGTTGGTTACTCATAGAAGATGCCCCCGCGCATACTGAACGTACGTAGATTAAGTACAATACCGTAATAATAATAAATAATGATAATAATACTGTACAGTAATAATAATAATAATAATGATTAATAATAATAACAATAATAATTTTATTAACAACAACAACAATAATAATAATAATAACAATAATAATAAAAATTTACGTACGCTATTTTACGCCTCTCTCTCTCTCTCTCTCTCTCTCTCTCTCTCTCTCTCTCTCTCTCTCTCTCTCGTACGCTTACAGTATTCGAAATGTGATTTTTGCAACAAAGAATATTATTGGATGCAGTACTGTACTACGTACGTATACATACAAAAGATTCATGGAAAAGAAGCACATCCATTACAGTACACACCATTCTAATATGGTATGACTGCATCTGATTTGCGTTTCATGTTCGATTTAATTTTACTACGTACTGAATTATCGTATGATCACATTCTCTTTTCGTGTTTTATTTCTTTCTGTGCTGAATTATATATCATATGTAATGCAATGAACAATCAGTAAGAGCAGATATTACTAATTACAGTATTAATGGAATTACAGGTAACAAAATATCGTATTTGGTTGTCTTCAGATTTCGCGGTATTTTCGAATTTTCCGGAAAATCCGCGATATGTATATATATATGGGTTATGGGAAAACCCCGCGAAGTGGTGAATCCGCGATTGTCGAACCGCGAAGTAGCGAGGGTTCACTGTATATATATATATATATATATATATATATATATATATATATATATATATATATATATTCGGGCTCAACCCATGTCGTCCTGATGGAAGTTCCTAAGGTAGCTTCCAAAGGGATATATTATACTACAGTGATAATCCCAGAGAATTAACCTTCAGGTTCCAGAATTCTAACTCCTGGAGCGAATATCCTTAAAATTTTCTCAATGATATCGCATAATATCAGAGAACGCATTCTTGACATGCCACATAGCAATCTGCACCCCTAATAGCGTTTACGCTTCGGGGGGGACGTGGCAAAAGAATAGAAGGGGTGCCGTAACAAGGTTACCCCCATTCCCGTACTACTATTGACCACCACCCCAGCGCCATTCCCAAGATGGCGGACATTCCTAATTTTGTAGCGATTTCGTTCCATGGTGTTCCCTGTTGATCTAACTTTTCGATCGATTTTCAAGGATTTCATTATGCATTCTCCAACTTCTTTCGCCTTCGGAAAGTTGAGTATTGGGTCTTTACAATGAATATTTTTTAGCTCCCTTTTCACAGTGAAATTTTAGTAATTTGTTGTGTTTAGAGCTAGCCTGTACCGGAGGCGCTATGAGCGCTGTCGTTCGTTGGGCATGTTATTTAGTTAGCAGTACGACTTCCTGGGTTTTAACCCTTTTACCCCCAGGCTCTTTGGAAATTTCCAACCCTTAACCCCCAGGGGGTTATTTTTTTCCCAGCACATTTTGCAGTATATTTTTTTTAAATTGTTCTAACAGCCTTAATTTTTGTCATAGAGAGGTCAGGTTGGTCTCATTCTCTTGGAAAATGCCTGATTTTTTTCAAAAAAATATAAAAAATATGAAAAAAAAAATTTTTTCTGGGCTTGAACCTGTGCCGGCCAGTGAATAAGCTCCTATTAGCACTTATTCTTAGGTAATTTACTGCTAAATATACCAGAGAAAAAATGTAAAGGAGTGCTAGGTTAACTAGCTCGCTCACCTATTGGTGTCGGTAT
Organism: Palaemon carinicauda; assembly: GCF_036898095.1. Taxonomy (NCBI): domain Eukaryota; kingdom Metazoa; phylum Arthropoda; class Malacostraca; order Decapoda; family Palaemonidae; genus Palaemon; species Palaemon carinicauda. The sequence goes on from NC_090751.1 coordinate 66,307,728, forward strand.
AAAATTGGGCGTATAATCCAGAGGTCCCGCACTATTTAGATTCATCCACGACAAAGACCCCAATAGAGGAGAGCCGTTCAACCTCACTCGGCACCACCAACTCTGCATCCGCTCAGAACTCAACTCCTTTTAGCACGCCTGTGTTGTAACCCGCTTTTTTGTGCTCTCGTGTTTTGCCTTATTTTTCACTGGATTATGGCTTCTTCATCAGTTTCCCAGGAGACACCGTCTAAGTTAAGTACCAAGCTATGTTTTGCTGTGTTTTGAGCAATCTAGATCGTTTAATATTTAAATTATAGGAGTTTATTCTCTTCGATCATCTCGGTCTTGCTCGATTCCGCTTACAGTTGGTACTCCTGTTTTGAGAGCTTTTAGTTTCACTCGCGGTGTTACTAAGTGTATTAATTTTATTATTAGTTTAAATTTTATATGTTTTATTGTGGATATTCATTATTTAGCGTTTAGAACCCTTGTGGTTCATATTTAGGGCCGATATCAGTTACGTATCGTAGATGGCTTGCCGACCTTCGTTACTGGGCGGCAATTTTATTATATAAGCCATCAGGTTGTTGTCCTTTGGGATTTATTTATTATGTTGCACGCCTTGCCCTAATTTTTTATGTGTATATTTATATATTTTTCAACGCTATTACTTTTATAATGAATATTTGTGCTTATTACTCCGTATGATCTGTGTTTGGGGATCGTCAGTTGGTAGCCCTGCTGCTTCGTATCACGTGATCCTCCCCCAAGCTCCCCCTCTCGCTAGGTGGGTGGCTAGGCTTCTCTCCCCCCTCCCCTAGGGGACCGTTGCCTTCCCTCCTTTTAGAGGGGGTAGTTCAGTGTTTATGGACTTTGTCCTCCGGGTGTCCCGGCGGTTTCGTCTCTGTCTAGACGGGTTGGCCACCGGTCAACAGAGTAGGATCCCGGTGCACCCTATTTTATATTTACCTATCACACTTTTATTATGTTATACGAAACCCTCCGGGTTCTGTTGGCGGTTCTTATCTACAGTTCCGCCCCCCTCTTAATTTATAACAGTTCCTATGATTATATATGATTATATCTGACAGATCACTATCCCGGAGTTCCTATATGTATTGGTTTATGGATGTACTTTTATTTCCCGGCCCGGGGCTTAACCTCGCTCCGGGAAATCAGACACCATGTGTCTTAATTCTTTGTTGCATCCTTCTTTATGATCCCGGCTCGACCGGAATGGATAGCTATACTCTAGTCTTAAGTTAGACTTATGTTTAGGCCCGGGTCCTCCGGACCCGCCCCTACTTAAGAGTATTACAGTTAAGCTCTAGTCTTAAGTTAGACTCATGTTTAGTCCCAGGTCCTCCGGACCCGCCCCTACTTAAGAGAATTACAGTTTCTCATATACTATTCTTTTTATAGATGGTGCATTGTCAGACGACGGCTTGTGCGGCTGTTCTTCATCAGCCTTGTGGCCACACTGTATGTAGGTCTCACGCCCTCTGCGGAGTTCAGCTGGAGGACATCGTGGTCTGGCACCCTGATAACTGTATGGTCTGTTTTGACCTCATCACCACCCTCGGATCTGATTCGGTGAGTCCCGTTGGCTATGTTGCCTTTCTAATTATTTTACCTTTTTTGGTATACATACACCATTTAGTAAGATTTCTATGGTCTTGAAGGACCGCCGGGAATCTTCCTTTTTGTAATTCCCACTATTATTTCAGGCATCCCCAGAGCAGAAGACTGCGGCTCGGGCCACCCTGAAAGTGTGGGTTGGGGGATTTGCCCGAAACGTGAAATCTAAACAGCCTTACGTCCTATCTGAAGACTACTGTGCCATGATCTACCCTAACGCCAAGTCTTCAGCCGCTGTGGCTAGGCATGTTGCGGCACCCATCATTGCCGACATTGATGCCACCATAGTGGGATTCATCGGCCAGGAACAAGATCCGTTGGATGCCCCCGGAGATCTGGAAGACAATGTGGCTTCCATGAACTTGGACGTTGAACCTATGTTGTTGGATGATCCGGATGCAGGTAGGGTGGTAAGTGAGGCAGGTGTTACCGGCGCTGAGATTCCTATCCTCAGCCCCGCTCTTTCTTCTTCATCTGATCTCTCTTCTTTCCATGGTTTTTCTGGGGACCGTGATTCGTCTCATCGATCACACCCGGTTCCCCCCAAAGATAAGTCTACATCGAGAACTTTGCCAAAAGCTCGTAAGCCCCACAGGGCTTCCCATAGTTCCAAGTCTAATACAAACCTGTCATCTAAGGCTTCCGGCTCCTCCTCTAAGTCTCACGACCCGGGAGTACAACCCGCCACTTCTGCTCCTAGCCCGGGCCTTTCCGAATCAGCCATGCTTCGTATCGTGTCGGAGATGCAATCTAAGATTGTGTCGGAAATGCAGGCCAAGATGGACACGATGTTCTCTAACATTGGTCAGAGACTTGGGGCATTAGAGCAAGGTGCTCCGGAGCGAGTTCAAAGCTCTCTCATCCCGGATGCCTCTAAACTTCCGCCGTTTACCAAGAATAACCCTTGGCGCATGACTCTTCATTCCCCATTCTCAGATGGGATGTTAACATTGGAAGGTCTTGGTACTCGTCCTCTAGAGGATTTTGAATTCTTTCCTCCTGGTCTCGCATTTCCATTTCATGGTTATGCCAGGCTTACCGAGGAAGCTCTGGTTCGGCTGGATAAGGTCCCCAAAGAGACTGTCATTTTCCCAAAAGAACAAGCCCAATCTGTTTGGGCTAGGTTCCTGAATGATATTGGTTGCACCAATACCATGTTGACGCCTTATAAGAGTTCTTTCACAATGTTCTTAATGGACAAGAACACCGTGACTCCATGCGTCAATAAGGTTGCAGAGCTTGCTTTTCAATATGCTCTGGAGGAGAAGCCCTTGCCTCCCATCCGAGAGGTGGATCCTATCTCCCTCCTTCTTCCTTCAGGTAATGAGTGTTGGGACAATGTCCATACCACTTTTACTTCTGGCAAGTTAACAGCAGACTGTGCTTCAGTTATGTTTAGTGAACGGCTTCCTATTCTTTTTATAGATGGTGCATTGTCAGACGACGGCTTGTGCGGCTGTTCTTCATCAGCCTTGTGGCCACACTGTATGTAGGTCTCACGCCCTCTGCGGAGTTCAGCTGGAGGACATCGTGGTCTGGCACCCTGATAACTGTATGGTCTGTTTTGACCTCATCACCACCCTCGGATCTGATTCGGTGAGTCCCGTTGGCTATGTTGCCTTTCTAATTATTTTACCTTTTTTGGTATACATACACCATTTAGTAAGATTTCTATGGTCTTGAAGGACCGCCGGGAATCTTCCTTTTTGTAATTCCCACTATTATTTCAGGCATCCCCAGAGCAGAAGACTGCGGCTCGGGCCACCCTGAAAGTGTGGGTTGGGGGATTTGCCCGAAACGTGAAATCTAAACAGCCTTACGTCCTATCTGAAGACTACTGTGCCATGATCTACCCTAACGCCAAGTCTTCAGCCGCTGTGGCTAGGCATGTTGCGGCACCCATCATTGCCGACATTGATGCCACCATAGTGGGATTCATCGGCCAGGAACAAGATCCGTTGGATGCCCCCGGAGATCTGGAAGACAATGTGGCTTCCATGAACTTGGACGTTGAACCTATGTTGTTGGATGATCCGGATGCAGGTAGGGTGGTAAGTGAGGCAGGTGTTACCGGCGCTGAGATTCCTATCCTCAGCCCCGCTCTTTCTTCTTCATCTGATCTCTCTTCTTTCCATGGTTTTTCTGGGGACCGTGATTCGTCTCATCGATCACACCCGGTTCCCCCCAAAGATAAGTCTACATCGAGAACTTTGCCAAAAGCTTGTAAGCCCCACAGGGCTTCCCATAGTTCCAAGTCTAATACAAACCTGTCATCTAAGGCTTCCGGCTCCTCCTCTAAGTCTCACGACCCGGGAGTACAACCCGCCACTTCTGCTCCTAGCCCGGGCCTTTCCGAATCAGCCATGCTTCGTATCGTGTCGGAGATGCAATCTAAGATTGTGTCGGAAATGCAGGCCAAGATGGACACGATGTTCTCTAACATTGGTCAGAGACTTGGGGCATTAGAGCAAGGTGCTCCGGAGCGAGTTCAAAGCTCTCTCATCCCGGATGCCTCTAAACTTCCGCCGTTTACCAAGAATAACCCTTGGCGCATGACTCTTCATTCCCCATTCTCAGATGGGATGTTAACATTGGAAGGTCTTGGTACTCGTCCTCTAGAGGATTTTGAATTCTTTCCTCCTGGTCTCGCATTTCCATTTCATGGTTATGCCAGGCTTACCGAGGAAGCTCTGGTTCGGCTGGATAAGGTCCCCAAAGAGACTGTCATTTTCCCAAAAGAACAAGCCCAATCTGTTTGGGCTAGGTTCCTGAATGATATTGGTTGCACCAATACCATGTTGACGCCTTATAAGAGTTCTTTCACAATGTTCTTAATGGACAAGAACACCGTGACTCCATGCGTCAATAAGGTTGCAGAGCTTGCTTTTCAATATGCTCTGGAGGAGAAGCCCTTGCCTCCCATCCGAGAGGTGGATCCGATCTCCCTCCTTCTTCCTTCAGGTAATGAGTGTTGGGACAATGTCCATACCACTTTTACTTCTGGCAAGTTAACAGCAGACTGTGCTTCAGTTATGTTTAGTCCCAAAGAGACTGTCATTTTCCCAAAAGAACAAGCCCAATCTGTTTGGGCTAGGTTCCTGAATGATATTGGTTGCACCAATACCATGTTGACGCCTTATAAGAGTTCTTTCACAATGTTCTTAATGGACAAGAACACCGTGACTCCATGCGTCAATAAGGTTGCAGAGCTTGCTTTTCAATATGCTCTGGAGGAGAAGCCCTTGCCTCCCATCCGAGAGGTGGATCCGATCTCCCTCCTTCTTCCTTCAGGTAATGAGTGTTGGGACAATGTCCATACCACTTTTACTTCTGGCAAGTTAACAGCAGACTGTGCTTCAGTTATGTTTAGTGAACGGCTTCCCCGTCTCCCGGAATCTCTTATTAAACAGGAGTATGATTCCCGCCTACGTGTTGGGCGAACTTTGAACTTGGCCACGTCTACGGAGTCGATAGCCTTAACTTATGATACTGAGAGTATCTTTAAGTCTCTCAATAAGGCTACTTTGCAGTCGTTATATTTCGATCTATATGACTTTGCTATTGCTAAACGTAGGTGCCGCAAACACGTCCTGGCTGAGGCGACTATTAGGCACGAGCCTAATAAACTTATCCGGTCCTCTTGCTGGGGTTCAAATCTTTTCCCTGAGGATCTTGTGGAGGAAGTCTTGGCAGAGGCTACTAGGGTTAATCAGAGCCTTAAAGCCCGTTGGGGTTTGACTCCTAAGCGGAAGTATGATCCCGCAAATTACCAAGCCCGGGGTAGGAAGAAGCTCCGCCCGTATACCTCCACCCAGTTCCGGCAACAGCAGAGTAGTTCGTCTGTTTTCCGTCAGCCTCTTCCTCCATCTCCTGCTGCTCCTGCACAGCCTTCCACCTCTCAGGCTCCTTCATCGGACGACTATGTCACCGTTCTGCTCCCTAAGAGCCAGCTTCCCGGTGCCTCCACCACCTCTCCAGCCTTTAACCAGTCTTATGAGGCTCAAGGCTCTTCCCAGAGTTATAACAGAGGTAGAGGCTACCACCGTGGTTCAAACCAGAACAGAGGTAGAGGTAGATTCTTTCGCAAGGGAAAGAACTTCCGAGGCGGACGTGGAGGCAACTCCTCAAACCAATACTGAGGTGCAGCGGGAAGGGGGGAGGCTTTATGCCTTCCGCAACAAATGGAGGTTCAGTCCCTGGGCTTTCAGTATCATCTCCAAGGGACTGGAGTGGAGTTGGATTCAAGGACCTCCACCTCCGAACAGATTTCATCAACATTCCACTCCGGACCTAGTCGAATTTGTCCAGGACCTGTTATAAAAGAACGCCATACAAGAAACGAAACACCTGAAGTTTCAGGGTCGGCTGTTCAGTGACCCGAAGAAGGATTCGGACAAGAGAAGAGTGATTCTAGACCTATCCCTTCTCAACTTGTCCATTCAATGCGACAAGTTTCGAATGCTTACCGTCTCGCAGGTGCGGACCTTACTTCCCCGTGGGGCCGTCACCACCTCTATCGATCTTACAGACGCCTATTATCACGTCCCGATAGCGAGACACTTCCGTCCGTATCTAGGCTTCCGCCTAGGGGACAAAAGTTACTCCTTCAAGGTGATGCCTTTCGGGCTCAACATCGCCCCAAGGATCTTCACAAAGTTAGCAGAAGTTGCTGTTCAGGAACTCAGAAATCAAGGGATTCAAGTAGTAGCCTATCTGGACGACTGGCTCATTTGGTCAGACACCTCCCAAAATTGCCTAAAAGCCACTTACAGAGTCATCCAATACCTTCAATCTCTAGGCTTCCAGATCAACTTCAAGAAGTCCCGTCTTCTTCCGAAATCAAAGTTCCAATGGCTCGGCCTGCAATGGGATCTTATATCTCATACTCTGTGTCTTCCCAAACCCAAGAGGTTAGAGATTGCAATGAACACCAAACGCTTTCTAAAAGACAAAGTAAGTTCCAGACGACTCCAAGAGAGGATCCTAGGGTCCCTTCAATTTGCTTCAGTGACGGATCTACTTCTGAAGGCAAAATTGAAAGATATCAATCATGTCTGGCGTTCGAGGGCGAACCGGAAGCTCCGGGACAGGAAAGTCCGCCTTCCTCCCATTCTCCGGGAAAGACTTCTACCTTGGACAAGGGCCAACAATCTGTCAAAGTCAGTTCCCCTTCGATTTCCGCCTCCGAAGTTAATCATTCACACGGACGCATCCCTATCAGGTTGGGGAGGCTATTCTCAGCTCAGGAAAGTTCAAGGTCTTTGGTCCCCCTTATTCCGCCAATTTCACATCAATGTGCTGGAGGCCATGGCAGTTCTTCTAACCCTGAAACGTCTCGCTCCACCCAAGAGACAACACCTTCGTCTGGTTCTCGACAGCGAAGTGGTGGTCCGCTGCCTCAACAGAGGCGGATCAAAATCAGGGCCTCTGAACCATGTTCTAGTAGCCATATTCTCCCTAGCAGCCTCGAACCGTTGGCATCTTTCAGCTGTCCACCTGGCGGGAGTCCGGAACGTAGTGGCAGACGCCTTGTCCCGGACCTCCCCTCTAGAATCGGAATGGTCACTCGATCTAAAGTCATTCCGGTGGATTCTCTCTCGGGTTCCGGGTCTCCAAGTGGACCTCTTCGCCACGGAGTCCAACCACAAATTGAGAGTATATGTGGCTCCCAATCTAGACCCTCAGGCTTACGCCACAGACGCCATGTCACAGAATTGGGACATCTGGGAAAGGATTTATCTCTTTCCCCCGGTGAATCTTTTACTGAAAGTCCTAGACAAACTGAGATCCTTCAAGGGACGAGTAGCCTTGGTCGCACCCAACTGGCCCAAGAGCAATTGGTACCCTCTCCTGCGAGAGTTGAGACTACATCCTCACCCGATACCCAATCCGGTTCTGTCTCAGATAGTACAAACACGCGTTGTGTACGCTTTCTCAAACATTCAGAGCGCCCTAACTTTATGGACTTCATGAAGTTTGCGGCCATGCATGGTGCCAATATCGATCCTCAAAACACCCTGTTCCTAGAATCAGATAAACGGGATTCCACCATCCGCCAATATGATTCTGCGGTTAAAAAGTTGGCTAAATTTTTGATAGACTCAGACGTACACTGTATGAACTTGAACCTTACAGTCACTTTCTTTAGAACTTTATTAGAATCAGGTCTGGCAGCCAATACTATCACCACTATTAAATCTGCCTTGAAAAAGATCTTCCTAGTGGGTTTTAACATAGACTTAACCGACTCTTTGTTAGCTTCAATTCCGAAAGCCTGTGCCAGACTGAAACCGGTTACTCGTCCTACCCCGGTTACCTGGTTCCTTAATGATGTACTCAAATTGGCTTCTGATACCATTAACAATTCTTGTGATTACATTCCCCTTCTCAGGAAAACACTTTTCCTGGTGAGTTTGGCTTCCGGGGCAAGAATTTCTGAACTAGCAGCTTTGTCAAGAGACCCGGGTCATATTGTGTTCCTTCCTTCGGGAGAGGTCCTTCTTTCACCTAACAAATTCTTTTTAGCTAAGAACGAAGACCCTCAGAACAGATGGTCCTCCTGGAATATTGTTCCCCTCACGCAAGATCCGTCTCTGTGCCCTGTTACTACTCTTAGGTCTTATTTATCCCGGACCTCCTCTAACTCCTCGGGGCCTCTATTCGTTAGAGAACAAGGCGGTACCATTACCATTAAAGGGATCAGGCAACAAATTTTGTATTTTATTAAACAAGCTAACCCTGACTCTTTTCCTCTTGCACATGATATCAGAGCGGTTGCTACTTCGGTGAACTTTTTTCACCACATGAATTTTACGGACCTTTCCAGGTATACAGGGTGGAAATCACCGTCAGTGTTCAAGAAACACTACCTTAAACATTTGGAAGCCCTTAAATTTCCTACAGTAGCTGCAGGGAGTGTAGTTACCCCCAGGTAACTCTCATATTAATTCTTTGTCATTTTATCTCCCCCTTACCTGCCTCATTTATACCCTATTTGTATTCGTTGGTTTTGCACCTGATTACTATTACTATATTTATAAATTTTTGACCTCTGAGTATCTGTATATATCATCACTCACGGCATTATTATACCTTACCTTTTTTGACAATTGTTCTACCAAGTGGATTTATGTTCTTTTTAAGATACCCTTATAGCTGTTTTTTGGCACTCATCTCTGATTAAAGCAACTTGTATTTCCCTTATGTTTATGTTTTTTCCTTTATTTTGCAAGTTTGGTGACATTTCTCTTGTATATATTCACTGGCCGGCACAGGTTCAAGCCCAGAAAAGGGATTTTGACGTAGGAAAAATCTATTTCTGGGCGAGGGACCTGTGCCGCCCAGTGAACCCTCCCAGCTCCTCTCCCTTGGAGTCCCCAAACTTTGGGTGCTAAGGAGTTGGGTTCTGAGCGGATGCAGAGTTGGTGGTGCCGAGTGAGGTTGAACGGCTCTCCTCTATTGGGGTCTTTGTCGTGGATGAATCTAAATAGTGCGGGACCTCTGGATTATACGCCCAATTTTATACCGACACCAATAGGTGAGCGAGCTAGTTAACCTAGCACTCCTTTACATTTTTTCTCTGGTATATTTAGCAGTAAATTACCTAAGAATAAGTGCTAATAGGAGCTTATTCACTGGGCGGCACAGGTCCCTCGCCCAGAAATAGATTTTTCCTACGTTAAAATCCCTTTATAGCATTTTTTTGCAAGGACGTACCGGTACGTCCATGGGGGTAAAGGGATGGGTTTTGCGAAACGTACCAGTATGTCCTTTGGGGGTAAAAGGGTTAAATAGCATCATATATCATTAATTACAGTAATTATTTAATTATGTTAGCTATTTAGGCAATATATTCTTGTAAAGATATTTACATTGTGCATATTTTTCCTTTCCATGTCGATCGTATAGTTAGAGTCTTGGAGAGCGAGGTAACCGAGATCTCGTCTCGCCTAGGTAACCTAACCTAGGCGTGTTATTATACATTTAGACATTCCCCGGTTACCCTTGTGTATAGTGATTTCAATTATGCAGAGATGGGTATCTCTTTAAATTGGATGAAACTTTACATCTCGCAAAAAAGGGAGATTTAAGGGTAATCCCTCTTCCCTCTGAGTGTAGCCTCAGACTACAACCTTAGTGGGTCGGCCTCGAATTTTTAATTTAGGCATGACTTTCCTATGGTTTTTTTCTGCCCTTCCCCTGTAACTGCAGATGCAGGTTTTTTGTGGTTTTGGCCAGAATCTCAGAGTATTTAGTCTGTGGTCGGTAGCTACCTGGCAAGATGAATAAAATTCTTTTGCTACGTTAGGCTACTGACATAGGAGGCTAGACCTCCCTAGGCCACTCCTGAAGGGTCTGTACGATATGACCCTTCTTCCTGTGACCTAGCAGACTAGTCCTGCGTTAGTGGACTCTAGGCTGAGGAATAGAATTCTT
>NC_090751.1:66430783-66433283 GCF_036898095.1 Palaemon carinicauda
TTATTATTATTATTATTATTATTATTATTATTATTATTAATGTTATTATTATTATTAAAATTGTTATTATTATTATTATTAATATTATTATTATTATTATTATTATTATTATTATTATTATTATTATTATTATTTTTATTATTTTTATTATTATTATTATTACTATTATTAATTTTATTATTATTATTATTATTGTTATAATTATCTTTATTATTACTATCATTATTATTATTATTATTAAAATTATCATTATTATTATTATTATTATTATTATTATTATCATTATCATTATCATTATCATTATCATTATTATTATTATTATTATTATTATTATTATTATTATTATTATTATTATTATTATTATTATTATTATTATCATTTTATTATTCTTATTATTATTTTTATTATAATTATTATTATTATTATTATCATTATTAGTAATATTATTATTATTATTATTATTATTCCAATCATTTTTATCATTATTATTATTATTATCCTTATTATTATAAATATTATTATCAATATCATTATTTTTATTATTAAAATTAACATTATTATTATTATTATTAATAGTAATATTATCATTATATCATTATATTGCTCGTATTTTTGTGAAATAAGAAGTTTCTTCAGTGATAAAGTTCAAGATGGCTGCAGCGCTACATGACGGAAAAGTTCTTAACAAACAGAATCCAGCTTTCAGGAAACGGTAAATAACCCAGATAATTTACCGTCTAATGAAATCGACTTTAATGACTTAAATAATGATCAGGCAAGGATTGATTCGGTACTAAGATTTTTGCTTAATTATGACAGTCGTAAAAAAACTGTTGGTCCCCCAAGGAAGAAGGCTGGTAGACATCGTAAAGCACTAGCCAATGAGAGTAAGGGTAGCAAACAACAAGATCCTGCTCGACTGGATGAAGTGGACGGGGGTCTAGAAGACATGGGAAACTTTCAAGACTTTCATCCCGGACTGTTATTTGACTATCTTATAAAGTTAAATGATTTCAATAAGAAACTTCTTCAGGGAATTAATGTTTTGAATGGCTAATAAGACTGGTACTCTGAAGACCGACGGCCCTGTTCTTGAAGTTTCCCGTTCTGCTGCTGTTGCCCATCGGGGAAATGTCGTAAGTAATGAAAATAAAGATAGTGAACTTGAAATCCGTGTTGATGCTATCGAGCAGAAATCTGTTTCTCACGTATTATTGTGTTCAGGGGAGATAATAACTGACGTTATTGAAAATCATCCTAATAATTTGAAGGATGTTGTAGTATCAAAATTATGTCAATCCCTGCCGGAAGTTGCTACTGGGAGTGATGTTGTTGGAGTAACCATATTTGGGAAACAAAAAAAGATGGTCAAAATTAATTGCTCATCGGAACAATGTAAACGTAAATTGATCTCATCAGCTCGTCGGTTGAAACCCGCTAATATTTATTTGGCCGAATTTCTTACTCCTCATCGTAACAAAATGTTTTTTGCTTTGCGTTCGCTGAAGAACAAGTATTCCGGTAAGATTACAGCTGCATATACAAGAGATGGCAATATCTTTTACAAACTTCGCGGTGATGATGGCTATAAAACTGTTCGCCACCCTCTGGAAATCACTGATCTTGAAAATAGGCTCTCAAGCACTGAATAATGCATGTTCGTGACTGGTCTTTGTAATGGATGAGTTTGTGTTGGACCCCGTTCCCCCTCAACTTAATTTGGGTGAAGAAGGTGATATCCCACATATCCACTGTTCGTACGACAGCCCAACCGACTTTAAAGCAAATTCTGTTCATTCGAGTGGCATTTTCTCAATGCTCACCTTTAACGTGAGGAGTTGTAGAAAGAACTTTGCAAGTTTTGCGGCACTTCTGTGTAACTTTGTTTTTAAATTCAGTCTTGGTGTTAGTAGAGACGTGGCTATCCGAGAGCTCTGACTGTGCATTTGATATAGGAGGATGTAAGCAGGCCAACATATATAGGGATAACTTTGGTGGAAGAATTAAAGTTTTTTATGATGAATTGTTAAACATAGAGGTTGTAAAGGATTTTACATTTGTCAATAATATTATGGAGGTCATCACATTTTATTTAATAGGTGCTAATTTTCGGTATCTTATTTGTTGTGTTTATCGCTCCACTGGTGCTAATGCTGTACTTTTTAATGAAATGTTTTTCAGTCAAGTGATCAGTAAATTCCCCGTCCATGATAAGATTATGGTCACTGGTGATTTTAATTTGAATCTTTTCAATCCACTAAAATTGACCTACATTGATGTGTTCATGAATGGTATGCTGGGTCATGGATATTTTCCTGCCATTACACTACCTGCTAAGTTTAATGAGTCTAACCAAATTACACCATTTTCTTTGATTGATCACATTTGGACTAATTTTAAAATAGGGACTAATCATTCATCTGGTGTTGTGCTGTTTTCTTTGACAGATCATTTCCCAATATATTATATGTTTGAAAATAATTGCAAAACCATTGTAAAG
>NC_090751.1:66480783-66678283 GCF_036898095.1 Palaemon carinicauda
CTATTATTATTATTATTGTTATTGTTTTTGTTATTATTATTATTTTGTTATTGTTGTTGTTATCATTACTATTATTATTATCATTATTATTATTGTTATTACTATCATTATTAATGCTAATATTATTATCATTAATAAAATTAGTATTATTATTATTTTTATTTTTAATAATATCATTATTAGAATTATAACTATTATTATTATTATTATAATTATTATTATTATTTTTGTTATTGTTGTTGTTATCATTATCATTATTATTAATAGTATAATCATTAATAATATATCATTATAATTATTATTATTATTATCATTATTATTATTTTTAATATTTTTATTTTTGATAATATTATTATCATTATTGAAATTATTATTATTATTATCATTATTATTATTGTTATTTTTTTAATATTATTATCATTATTAAAATTATTACTATTATTTTTATTATAATTTTTGTTATTGTTGTTATTATTATTATTACTATTATGATTATTATTATTATTATTGTTGTTGTTGTTGCTCTTGTTGTTGTTATTATTATTTTTCTTATTATTATTATAATTGTTATTATTATTATTATTATTATAATTATTATTATTGTTATTATTAATATAATTATTATCATTATTATTATTTTTATAATTATTCTTATTATTATTATTATTATTATTAATATTACTATTATTATTTTTCTTATTATTATTATCATTATTATTATAATTATTATTATTATGATTATTAAAAATATTATTATTATTTTCATTATTATTATTATTATTATTATTATTATTAATAATAGTATAATCATTATTATTAAATCATTATAATTATCATTATTATTATTAGTATTAATATTATTATTTTTATTATTATTAGTATTATCAAAATTATTATTATTATCATTATTATTATTACTATTATTATTATTATTATTATTATTTTGTTATTATTATTATCATTATTATTTTTATTACTATTATTATCATTATTGTTGTTGTTATTATTATTATTATTTTTAATAATATCATTATCATTATTAAAATTATTACTATTATTTTTATTATTATTAATATTATTATTATTATTATTATCATTATTATTATTATTATTATTATTATTATTATTATTATTATTATTATTATTATTAGAGAGTGCGAGCGATTGTCACAAATTTTATCAATGATCACTTACCAACACAAAGTGTATTTACCATATTAAGGCTTTGCCTCAGGCGCTATTGCATTCCTGAAAGGTTAACAAGTGCCTAGCAAACATTTATGGCATCCATACATTGAGCTATGAAGCCACACAAATTTAAAAACTTAAGAATGTCATGTGACATGAATAACCTGTGTAGGACAATTTTTGCAAAACATGACATGTCATGTTTGACTTTTAATGGATTAAGTAACCATTGTGAGAAGGCAAAAACTATCAATTCCTTCATTTCACGGAGAATAAGAGTCATTAAGTGGTAATCACTTTTACTAAGAATGGCTACTCAGTTTAATGTATCATTAAATCTTTTTTACTGAAAATTCTAGTTTTGTCTATTTTCAAAGTCTCAAGACTTGTATAAGACTAATTATCATCTAACCTTGTTAGGCATTTAATAACATAGATGGTCTTATATTTCATTGTTATTGGTGATGTATGGAGCTCAGCCAGTAGGTTACATCCCATGATCACTCCAGATGACGATGCATTTCTGTTTGCTTCCAAGGTCACTAGTTCATCATGGATTTATGTTAGTGCAATCACTAACACACGTTTTTATTACCTTTACGAGTCTGGCTGAGAAAAAGATTTGAATATTACGGTAGGTTATTAGTATTTAGTTGTATTTCAATTAGGAAACCAAAAGAGAAGTAATTGACAATCAAAATAAAACATTTTAAGAACATAAACAACATTAAAAAAAATTTCATATTTAAACTATAAAAACTTTAAAAAACAAGAGGAAGAGAAATAAGATAGAACAGTGAGCCTGAGTGTACCCTTAAGCAAGAGAACTCTACCCCAAGACAGTGAAAGACCATGGCACAGAGGCTATGGCACAATATAAGACCAGAGATCAATGGTTTGATTTTGGATTGTCCTTCTCCTAGAAAAGCTGCTTACCATAGCTCTCTCTACCCTTACCAAGTGGAAAGTAGCTACTGAACAATTACATTGCAGTAGTTAACCCCTTGAGCAAGGAAGAGTTGTTTGGTAATCTTGATGTTGTCAGATGTATGTACACAGAGGAGAATGTGTAAAGAATAGGCCAGACTATACGGTGTATGTGTAAGAAAAATGAAAATGAGCTGTAACCAGAGAGAAGAATCCAATGTAGTACTGTCTAGCCAGTCAAAGGTACCAATAATTCTCTAGCTATAGGCTAGTCTCTCCCCTCCTCTGTTGAACCTTGGGGGATGGCAGAGAACATCTTCACTCCAAAAATGTCTGTAAATCCACAAACAATCTCTTGTAAGTGAAAATAGTACAAAAATAACCTAATAAAAGGTATGGGTTATTCAGTTATTCATTATAATTTTTCTCTTGCTAAAAGCAACAAGATTATAAAATTTTCATTTAGGAGCAATGGACACTAACCAATTCCAAACCGCTAACTGACATTAGACAATTAAATCAAAATTATGTATTTATACTGTATACATACACACTGTAACACACTCATAATTTACCCTACTTGGGTAAAATGCTTCTAGTTAATTATTTTTGGAGGGTAACTCATAATTTACCTTACTCAGGTAAAATGCCTCTTGCTAATAATCTTTGGAAGGTAACTACTGAAAGTTACTAAAAATAAAACTGTGTAATGTTTATCAAGAAAATAACCATTAAACGCCGGCAAACGAATAGAACAATCATTCATATGTTTGGCATCTACTTTATATGAAAAAATCCTACGATATGTTAGTTGACATGTCACTGCAAGGGATTGCACTTGGAAAACTCTTAACTGCTTCACTACGATAACGTCGTAATACGTAAAAAACATGCCTGGTAATACTGGTGACGTCCGGATACGTCATTATTATTATTATTACAAGTTAACCCTTTCGCTACGAGGCCGTGGATTCGCTACTGGAGCTCTATACGAGATTTGTCATCCTCGGATATACTTTCTCATTTATCCTATAATACGCTACATTTCCATGTTTACTTGTTTTACGGCTGTTTGTAGGATAATTTTTCCAAAGTTTGCTTTATTCTCCAATGTATTTCACTCTAAACAGAAATGTTTTTCATTGGCAAGTGGTTATAGAATAATTTTGAAAAAATAAAGTTTTATGTACCAGTAATTACCTCTAAATAATGCAAAAGCACTGTGATTTTGCGTAAAAGAAAAAAAATTATATTCACTGAAGTTACTATGTAATAATTCCATGATAAATAGCCATCAAAAGATATAAAACTACTTGTCAGTAATAATGAACTTTACATTGTACAGAAATGTAATACAAATATCCTTTTATTTCATTTACACAAGAAATATTCTATAATTTATAATTATAAGGTACAGTAAAGCATTGCAATTTATGTGTAAAAAAACATTATACATTTATTCATGTGACTATGTTATTCCGTAATAATTCCAGGATAAATAGCCGTCGAAAGATATAAAGCTTTTCAGGAGTAATAATGGAATTTACGTTATACAGAAATATAATGAAAATATCCATTTGTTTCCTTTGACACAAGAAGAATTTTATAATGTATAAAATCATAAGCCATAAATACGATAAACAAATACGAGTCAACAAAATACTGTTGAGAGAGAGAGAGAGAGAGAGAGAGAGAGAGAGAGAGAGAGAGAGAGAGAGAGATTTAGTTCATAAGACATTAGGTTTGGTCGTTTGTTATTAATTCCACCTCCCGTGTGACTCTGATTATGAACTGGATCATTCCTGTTTTGGGTATATCACGAGCTTGGAGATACTGTGGACTGCGCATGTAAGAACATGATGAATATTGCGTAGAAATGGTAGAATGGCAATAAATGGAAATAACCACAACAGGCTAAGTTTTACTCGTAAAAACAAGGAACAATACTGATAAGAAATATATAAAAAATGAAGATGATATTGTAGAAATGACAGTTGAAAAAAAAAAGAATAAAATAAAACAAGATAAATCTCGTCTTCTGTCAACTTTTTCCTTTACTGGTAATGGTAAGCTTTCGTGAAGAAAGTTTCGTCTCATGAGTGGGACTTATATATAATCATGAATAAGGACTAGAATCGCAAGTAATTTGGCTGGTGGTAGGATGACGGTCTCCCAATTGGGGGGTGTCAAGGGGAAGGGTTGAATATTACTTAAGATATGGAATGTCACTATTGGCTAGAGAGAGTGGTGTGATTATTTCATGATAACATAAAAAGACTAAAATAGCTTTTACATATTCAAAAAATAAAAGCTAGAATCCCAAAACCTTTGTTAGTTGGCTGAAGACAAGAGGGGGAGGGGCTAATATTAGGGAGAGGAGATTCTTTAGTGAAATTTCCCCAAATGTGAACTTGTGTGATATACAGCCATGTCTATACTTTTTCGTAGCTTATAAAAATTATTATAATAATAATGATAATGATAATAATAGTAATTATAAGGATAATAGTAATGAAGATGACGTTATCTCCTGACGTCACTGTGTGTACTACCAGGCATATTTTGACGTGTATTGACGTCAACGGGGTGAAGGAGTTAAGCTACAAATATAAATCATAATGAGGTTAAAATTGTACTTGTATATCCTACAAAAGAGTACAGTATGGCACATGGTCGTACAGTATATCTCACAAAGTTTACACTCAGGAAATTTTACTAAAAAATCTCCTCCTCTTTCTGATATCAGTCCCTCCTCCTCCTTTCTCAAGCCAATCAACAAAGTCTTTGGGATTCTAGCCTTTATTTTTGATTATGTGAGAGCTATTTTAGTCTAGTTTTATGTTTCCATAAAGAATAACACCTGTCTCTCTAGCCGATGGCGATATTCCTTACCTAAGGCATTACTCAAAAGCCCCGACACTCCCAGCTTAGAGACGTAGGGATCCTCACATCCCACCCCACCACCAACTGAAACACTCGCGATTGTAGTCCATTCATGATTATGTAAGGTCTATTTTAGTGTATTTCTATGTAGACATATGTGTTCAAATCACACAAAAATTATTACGTAGCTCTTCAAACATCATCGGTTCTCTGCCTTTTACATAAGTCCCACCCACAAGTCACCAAAACGTTTTACCAGTAATGTGAGTTGTTCACACATGACGAGATTTGTCTTTTTCTTATTTTATTCCATTTCTCCCAACTATCATTTCTACAAAAATATCATCATCATATTTATTTCATATTAGTAATGTTAGTTGTTTTCATAAGTAAAATTTAGCCAAATGTCATTATTTCCATTTATTGCCATTCTACACTGTACAATATTTGTCATGTTCTTACATGCGCAATCTCTATTTCCAAGCATGTGAAATGCAGAAAAAATGAATTATCCAGTGCATAGTGATAGTCATTGCAAGATGGAATGACAGGAGAAAATACTAACCTTTTGTCTAAAGAACTCAATTCTCTCTCTCTCTCTCTCTCTCTCTCTCTCTCTCTCTCTCTCTCTCTCTGTGGGGGAGGAAATATGTTTCTTTTGTCATTAGTTTCTTTGTTTATTGTAAACCTTATAAATTATGTATTATAGAATACTTCTGCTAACGGAAACAAATGGATAGGCCTATATTCATTATATTTCTGTATAAAGTAAACTCTATTACCACTCACGAGTAGTTTTATATCTTTTGAGGCCTATTTATCGTGGAATTATTACGGAATAATATAGTCACTTTAATAGATATAAAGTTTTTTTGCACAAAAACTCAGTGCTATATCATTATTTAGAGTAAATTGTATAAAAAGAAATTCTGGAAAATTATTTAATAATCCCTTCACAATGAATGGAAAAAATATTTTGGTTGTTTAAGGTGAAATAAAATAGAAAATGAAGCAGTAAAAGAAATAAACACGTTATAAGCATGTATATCCGATGGTGACAAATCTCGTATATAGCTTGAGTAGCAGATCTGCAGCCTCGTAATGAAGAGGTTGATAAAATTAGAAGGGGAATAATATTTATTAAACTGAAATAGGAGATAAAATAACAAAAAAAAAAAAAAAAAAAAAAAAAAAAAAAAAAAAAAAAAAAAACTCCAGGCTGTCAAGAAAGCCATTGAGTGAAAAGTGACTTACAGTGTAAGAGCCACTGTATAAAAGAAACTATTGAAGGCATCTTCAACAGTAAACTAGTCCATCCATTATGTTAATGCTATTACAGAGAATAGTGAATAACTAATCATAATTAGATTCCTACTAACTAACTTAACAGTAGACGAATTCTCCCTAAATGAAGCTGAACAACACAAGTATTAACTTTACAGTGACTCGAGACATGTCGGGTTGGTACAAGTTAGTGTGCAAATAACTTTGTCTCCATTAGTAGCGATGGTTATTGGTGATGATATCATCGATAGCCAAATTAGTTCAGTGGAGGAGGTGCTGTGCCGAGTTAAATAGCAAGTAAACACTACGTATGTGCTTTGCAGGATAGACAGTATTTCTTTGGTATTTTGTTGTATTGGAGTTCTTGTTTTAGCCTTTTAAAGGAAAGTCCTTGGAAACCAATCAGCACTCAGCACAAAATATAGTAATCACGATTCAAATGAGCTAGTTTTATTTCATTCAAATAAACAACAATTGATCAAATCCTAAAAGTTGCGTAATTTAGTACCAAACGCACCTCAGTCATAAATGCCATCAAGGCTATAAAAGAACATTGTTCATTAATTATTATCACCAACATGTAAAACCATAAAAGGGACAGCATTATTTTATTCAACCATAAGTAAACAAGTAATTATACTACAGATACAAAAGGTAGAGTGAAAATACAGTAAATCTTATTTTAGTGTATCATCGAAAGAAGTGCTAATTAGTTCATACTAATTAATTGCACTAAATTTCAATGTCAATACAAGTACACATACAGTAGCACTAATCATCAACGAGTTACTGTACCTAGTTCCAGCTGCAGTGACCATGTTTCACAAATATATTCAATATTGTAAATTTTCAGAGCATTTAACCTGTCATATCACTCAATAAAAACATTTTTGTTATTTCTTTAGTTTTCTTTCACTTACTAAATACTATTTACTTCTTATAAGCAACCTTATCCTTCAGCCAATGCCTTGTTCATCTATCATCACCCAACTTGCATTTATTTTACAGTAATTTAATATCATTTAATAAGTTAACTATGAAAAATTCCAAGCATATACTGTAGTGCTCTTTCCACTCATAATAAATATTTATTCCATTTCCTTTCTACAAATCTTATTCAACATGGCAATACAGACTGTAAATGTATTACACACCATTGTAAGAAAGGAATTTTTACTATACAGACTGTAAATGTATTACACACCATTGTAAGCAAGGAATTTTTACTAACTCAAATATTGATGGTGTACTGTATACACTATTAAGTCCATACCTAACAAGCATGTATCATAGTTTCCTATACCACTCAAATAGGGAAAAACTGTACTGAAAAATATAATGTAGCCTAAGGTAGGTTCAGCATAACCAACAACAGCTGGGATAAAAAAAAGGTAATATAAAAACTGAAATATTTTCTTATAACTCCTTATAGCTTATTTCCTAATAGTATATCATCCCAATCACCTACAATTTGCATATTAACATCCAGGTATTGCATAGTCCATAGATATTCTACCTAGGGTACTGTAAACTTCATTAAAACATCTAATAAAGAGCACATTACAACCATCATATAATTCAATTTTCTATTTCAATCAATCTTTTTTTTTTTTTTAATGCACTATAATAATTGACTTAGCAAAATATTTGGTAAAAAAATTTGGGTTGGTCTTTCAATGATTATCCCATTATTTTTGTGTGTAATTTTCAAATTTACTTTCATGTGTTCAATACCATTTTAATGACAATGGGTCAAACAGTAACAAAATGGAGAGCTAGCTAGACTTTATAAATATATGCTGCCTAAATATTATACTGTACTGTACTATAGTTTAAATTTAATTTTTTCTCTACAGTACTTTGTACTTTGTAAAATTTTACATAACTACAAAGCAGGTAACTATGTATTAAAATTTCCTAAAATAAGCTTTATAAAAACAAAATTTCATTGTACAGCTAGCTTATGTTTATTTTTTTTTCGTACTTCCAACAAAATATTAGGAAAATGGCAAATTTAAAAACTAATTTGTATTTTGCCTTACTATACAAACCCCAGTTTTTTACCATAGGAGTATAATTACAGTGAAGACTGGAAATGCAGCCGTTAAACTTTTAACATGGTTTAAACAACCAGCAGGATAACCAGGGAATCTCAGGCATTTTATTGGATACGACATCCTGAGTTCCACCACCTTGTGAACCAAGAGATGGCTAAAGGTAATCATGGCCCGTGCAAATAGAGAAGAAAGATTTGAGCTGTACTTCAACTGTGCTGATAACAAAGCTAAACTGCACTTGCTAACAGATAAAGTTATATGATTGCTTGGTTCACCACATTCCATATAAAGTTATATGATTGTTTAGCTCATCACATTCCCCTCATAAGAAATAGTAGGAACAAACTCAAAGATGTTTACAAACCCTGTACCTGAAAGCGAAAGAATGCCAGTGACTCTTCACATTTATCCTAGACTAAAACATAACCTTAGCCCTTGATCTGCAGATACTGGTCCTGTTACCGAGCTGGAGAAGATAAACCACCTACTAAGCAGCTACGCAGCTACTACAGGACCTAGAGTAAATTTGTCCATTGTCGTGTGAGTCACATCTCAAAGGTAGTGGGCTATGAAGGTGGTCTTTTGCTTCCAGACCCCGACAATAAGAACCTGTACCACACAGAAGTTTCTCTTGAAAGCAAAGGAAGCTGCAATTCCTTTGATATTACGGGTTTTGATATGTTTTCCTCACGGAGGACTTTAAGGAGCGGGAAATTACTTCCCCAACTACAAGAAAATGGTATACTTCAAGACTTTCTTCTTAGTCTTCCCTGAGGTAACAAAAGGTTCTCCAGACAAGGCTTGGTTACCTTGGTAAGTTTAAGGTACCTCTTCATTGCCCTAACAGGACACAGTAGAAGCTGATGAGGATTATCATTTACCACACAAAAACTAAACACCTAAAATGAAGAAAACCTAGGTCTTAGCAATGAACTCAGGGACGAAGCTCAGAGAGACCTCCCTCCAACCCCCTTGAATGGGTGATGTAGAAAGATAGCCCGTAAAGTTTGAGCATTTCTTGTCGGATAATGACTCTGAAGGTGGAGAAATTAGAGGAGAGGGAAAGCTGATGAACGGGAGGAGGTACCCAGAGCGCAGGACTTAGATGTTCCAGTCCTCCACCCCGTATGACCGCCACCTCCTCCAGTTCCTCTGAAGGCCTCTCACGCCTGATCCTAGAGTTGTTGTTGTTGTTGTTGTTGTTGTTGTTGTTGTTACAAATTCTAGATTATAAAATATAAATTATAAACTATAAATTATAAATTATTAATCATGAATTAGTATTTATTATTATTATAGTTATTATTAATAATTATTATTAACTATTATTAATTATTATTAATTATTAAAAATTATTATTGATGATAATTATTAATAATGATTATTAATAATAGTTATCATTAATAGTTATTATTACTAATTAAAAATTACTAATTTACAATTGATAATTGATAATTACTAATTATTATTAATTGTTAATTAATAATTAATCATCAATAATTATTGATTAATAATTATTAATTATTATTAATTATGATTAACTATTAATAATTACTAATAATTATTATCTATTATCTATTATTATTATTATCATTATTATTATTATTATTATTATTATTATTATTATTATTATTAGAAGCTAAGCTAAAACCCTAGTTGGAAAAGCAAGATTCTATAAGCCAAAGGGTTCCAACATGGAAAAATAGCCCAGCGAGGAAAGGAAATAAGGAAATAAATAAACAATATGAGAAATAATGAACAATTAAAATAAAATATGTTAAAAACAGTAACAACATCAAAACAGATACTTCATATTATAAACTATAAAAATATTTATGTCAGCCTATTCACCATAAAAATATTCGCTGCAAGTTTGAACTTTTGAAGTTATACCGATTCAACGACCTGACAAGGAAGATCGTTCCCCACTTGGTCACACCTGGAATAAAACTTATAGAATACTGTGTATTATTGAGCCTTATGGTGGAGAAGGCCTGACTATTTGAATTAACTGCATGACAGGTATTACGAGCATGATGGAACTGTCTGGGAAAATCTGAATGTAAAGGATGATCAGAATTATGAAAAATCTTATGCAACCTGCATAATGAAGTAGATGAACAGCAGTGTCAGAGATTAATATCTAAATCAGAAATAAGAAATTTAATATACTGTAAGGGCCTATCCAATAAATTAAGATGAGAATCCGCAGCTGAAGACCAAACAAGAAAACAATACTCGAAACCAAGTAGAATGAAAGAATTAAAACACTTCTTCAGAATAGATTGATCACCAAAAATCTTAAAAGACTTTCTCAATAAGCCAATATCTTTGTACAATTGAAGAAGACACAGACCTAATTTGTTTCTTAAAAGTAAATCTGCTGACGAGAATCACACCTAAAATTTTAAACGAGTCATACAAAGTTAAAGGTTAAAGGTGTCTGGTTTCAGTTCCAGTTCCATCAGAATAGATGCTCACCAGAACGTCAGCCGGGCAAGCCCAACCCCCCACTGTGGTGCCCTACCACAGCAGTAGACTCCCCAGTAAACAGCTTAAACTCACGGCCCTAGGCGGGGATCGATCTCTTACCACGCGAATGCAAGGCAAACACGTTACCACTGCTGAGATCAAGATGTTGAGGAGCCACTGTCCTTGACCTACTGACAATCATACTTTTGAGTTTTGTTAGGATTCAACTTCATACTCCATAATTTGCACTATGCACTAATTTCAGCTAAATCTCTATTAAGGGATTCAGCAACCCCAGATCTACATTCATGAGATGGAATTGATGCACAGAGTGTAGCATCATCTGCATATGCAATAAGCCTGTTTTCTAGGTCAAACCACATGTCATGTGTATATAGTATGAAAAGTAATGCGCCAAGAGCACTACCCTGAGGAACACCAGATATCAGATTCCTGTACTCACTATGGTGCCCATCAACAACTCTTCGCAATCTATTACTTAAAAATTTGATAATGATACTAAGAAATGACCCACCCACTCCCAACTGTTTGAGTTTGAAAACAAGGGCCTCATGCTTAACAGGATCAAAGGCAGCACTAAAATCAAGGTCAAGTATATGAACTTCCTGACCACATTTAAGGGATTTCTGTACAACATTGGAGATTGTAAGAAGGGCATCACATGATCCAAGGCCTTTACAAAAATCAAATTGCAAACGAAGGAACAGATGATTACCTTCAGCAAACCTATTAAGAATTTTTGCCAAAAGACATTAAAAAACTGTAGATAATATGGGAGCTATGGAAATTTGGTGGTAATCAGCTGAACTTGAGCTACCACAAACATATTTACATAGTGGAGCAACATTAACAATTCTCCAAGTGCTAAAAGCTCCTATTCTTGCTAACTTGCACAAAATAACAGATAACTTTGGAGCTAAGGAATCTGCAGTCTTTATAAAAAAAACAAAAAACAAAGGAAAAATACCATTTGGATCTACACCTCCATAAGCATCAAGATCCAACAGGAGAGCTTTAACTTCATGAGATCAAAAAGCTAAAGTAGTTAGTTCAGCATCAGGAAAACAGGAATGAGGAAGTTAGAGTTTCTTATTACTCCGCTTACTGTCAAACACATCAGCCAAAAGGGTTGTCTTTTTCTTTGGACAGTGAGTGACAGAGCCACCTGGTTTAAGTAATGAAGGAACTGTTACATCTACACCAAAGAGTGCAGATTTAAGGGTAGTCCACCACTTATGTTTCTGAGTTGTACAGTATGAGAAAGGGTTGGGCAGGCTTCTTCAAGATGGATGTGTCCTACTGGTCCCTATAGCTGAAGATTTGGCGGGCGTAGGAGCGTGAGCTGGTGGTCTGGCTGTACCTGAGGTAGAAGGTTGCGGCTGCCAAAATGAAACAGCCTACTTCATTACCGGGTCCAAAGTCTCTTTCCACCAGTTCTACATTGCCGCAGCAATGTCCTCCGGAGGAAAGAGTGATGGGTACTCTAAGTATGCGTTTCTCAGACCCATCCGCTTCTTCCCTAACCTGTTATGGAACCTACAGGTGACAACTTCCCCCAGCTTCATGACCCAGTTCACCCACTGACTCGTCAGATGGAACATGAGGTACTGTACTTGACGGCCCTAGCTCCCGACAGGATGATGTTCTTCAGCGCCTTCCAATTCTCGTGGTTTGATAGGTCTTCCGTACTAGCCAGGTAGCCAACTGTATCCAACCAGTTGTTAATCCAAGAGGGGATCTGCAATGCATTCATAGCCGTGGCCTCCATATTTGAAGCCTCTGACTGACATAAGGAAACAGGGATGGAGGAGAGACTGTCTGAAGAGCACCCCAGAGTCAACTTCGCCACAGCTGGATCTAGGGAGAGAGGAGAATGGTCAGCATCTAGTACATCCTCTGCTTGGGTATGAGGATCGGAGTCAGGTGAGAGGATTTTTCAATGATCTTTGGGAATTCCTTTCCCCAGAAACCTGACCCCCTACCTTTCTTAATACGTCTTTCGCCAGAGTCTTCCATGGAAGTTCCAGTCTTGGTCTGGCAACCGTAGGAGGGCAGCACAACAGGTCGAAGACTCGCTCCTTAATGTCATAAAATAACATAGTTAATTACCATTTTCATTAAAAGAAAAGTGTTAATTTCTTTATCATTAATTTTACTATTGTAAGTTACTAATTGATGATTACTAATTATTTTCCAATTCTAAATAATATTTTCACCCATATTTCATGGACAAGATTTCCTTGACTTGACTCACACCTTAATGTGTGGGTGGCATTCCCTTCTTCTTTGCAAAGATGGAACTCAGAAGGGATGTCCAGAAGCGGCTCAGAGTTTATTCTTAATTAGTGTTTCTTTAACATTATGTAACCTCTTCCTATGCCTTCATGAAGACATCGAACTATCCGAGTATCTTACATAAGTTATTTTGTATGTTTAGCCAAATATATATGAGGGGTTTTATAAGAATACTAGGTTAGTTCTTGTTTCTTTGCATTAGGTGAATATCAGCAAGAATTAAGATAAACATAAGATGATTTCTTCATTTTGTAATTTAATTCCAGTGCCTTAAAGGCCTACCATTGTTGTTTTCTTAGAGAGAAATTATAAACTGCAGATAATTTTTTTAAGCTATCAGAGATTATGATTTCACCAGTTAGACAGAGGAGTCTTAGCACCTGCTGGAGAAATATCACCAGCTGAAACCTCAGACTCCCTGCCTAAGAGGCTCTCCTCCTGGTCGATGTCATCAACAAAAGAATCCTAGCTGCCCTGGCCCTGAGGCACGGTCCATGACGACAAATGATTACTGCATGGGTATTTGACCTTAAATACTTGGAACTGCTCCTTCGGTCTAGGGTCGTTGGGTGGAGCAGATTTTCATCTCGCCTTGAGATCCTTCCTTTCCCTCTTGGTGGTATCTGGGGTGGGAGAGAAGAACTCAAGTCTCACCCTTGGTTCTTGAGGTTTGATGGTGAGAGGAGGAGGGATGCACTGCCTGCGAGTCAGCTAAGATGTTCTGAAAAACGTGATGGGAATAAACTTGAATGATTCCATTACTGAGACCTCCCTAAGGGATAAGGAACCACTATGTGTCCAAGGTCAGGTGTCTCTATGGGTTGCGTTAACGGAACCTGATCCCGTTGACGTTTCCTTCGAAGCGTTAGGCAAAAAGAAAGGAGATGATAGCACTAGAAATGTGGGCAGAGAAGGGCCATATGCATTTGTTTCTTGTAGGCGAATAGTGCCATCTAATGCGAGGTTCTCAATAATCCAGAAGGGGTGTCAAGGCAGGGTACCATCTGAAATATCCAGAGAGGCAGGATTAGGGGGTAACTTACCTTTTCTCTGCTTATCTCTTGCAGGGAAAGACTCTGGTTCAACTGAACAGAGATATTTAGCTGAAGGAGAAGGACTCCGAGAAGGATACCTGGAATGCTAATCGGGTCATCTCGTCAAAGAGTGTGATGAAGAAGCACCGGAGTGAAGAAACTGAGCACAAGTACAGCGTGAAGACAACTGTCGTGTGAAGGCGAATAGTTAGAGCGCAGTGGATGATGAGAGCAAGATTGCGATGGCAAGGTAAGAGCATGAGGGTGATTGATTCATTGAATTTTAGTTTTCTGGCATCCTGACATCAAAGATGATTGATCCCAATATCATTTGTTAAGAATAATGAATAAAGGGACATAAAATTTAAAACCATAAAAGCAATGTCCTTTCAAAAGTCAAATAGCTTTCAGAACACCTTCTTTTGAAATAAATCTAAAAAATACCGCTAACATAGTACAACACATCTTGCCCAAGAATCTTGGCAAGGATGAACCTGCCATCCTCACCTCGAGCGTTGAAAAGATATCTATTTCTTAAGGTGCCAGAGCAGGTGCATTCAGTCAACAAATGCCTTATTGTCAGGGGAAACAAACTGTCATTGCAATAAGACGGATGTTGGCCAGTCACCAAAAATTTGTGCGTCAATCGAGTGTGTTCAATGCAAAGAAGACAAAGAGTATTCTCTTACTTTTGGGGTATCATTTTATATCTCCAAGGAGATGAACATTCATTATTTCTCTCAACTTATTTCCAGTGCTTTTGTCAATTACAGTATTATAAAACCAACTCCAAATGTTTGTTAAAAAATCAATACAGAGGATGGGATAGCTTCTTGGTAGCAATTCAGCTGCAGCATTCTTTGCTAGTAAATCTGCCTTCTCATCTTCAGGCACACCTACGAGTGTTAGAACAAAAAAAATTTGAACTGTTATACCTCACAGCCTAATAATGAAGAGCCCCTCTAAAGGGTTACTGGAATTAAAATCTTCTAAAGCTTTTAAGAAACTTCTTGCATCACTAAATATTGTAAAACTACCCTCCTCTTTTACCAATATTTTTTCAATAGAAGTTAGTATGCCATATAGTTTGGCAGTAAATATAGAATATACTATGGGTAGTATGCCATAAAGTTCAGCAGTAAATATAGAAGATACTAGAGGAAGTGCATCTCTACAATTAAAAACACTACTATATATTCCAAAACCATGGCCAGCATCAGATTTGGACCCATCAGTCTATAATGTATGAAAGCGAGGCACACAGTGGGAGGATGATGGCGAGGTGGAGAAGAGCATCTGGAGCATGAAGGTGAAATCCAACTGACTCATGATGGAGAATAGTAAGAGCGCATCGGAGAAGCTTGTCTGGAGTGACAAGGAGAAGAGCACCTATATCACGAAAGCGATGAACAATTGTAAAGAGATTGCCTGGGGTGAGATAGAGGAGAGCGCCTAGAGCGAGATGGAGGAGAGCACCTGGAGTGAGATGGAGGAGAGCACTGGCTATGATGACAAGGAAGGTTGACGTCCCATAACCCGAGGGTCTTGGAGGCAAACCTCTAGCAAGAGAAAGATGAGTAGCTGAAGGTCTAGTTGGAGGGCGTCTAGCAGGAGAGAGTCTTGATTTTGAAGAGATTGTCGTAGACTGCCTACAAGAGGATGGTCTAACATTTTCTCCGGGAAGGAGAATTCATGCCCAGGCTGAGAAACAGCCTTGTATCAGGAGAGCGCAAATCAGCTCTCTTAGAAGCCCACAAAGGACTACGTGCTTGAGGAGAAGCGTTAATAGGCGAGGTTCTCCAGCGGAAAGCAGAGCAGTCAGAGAGGAAGACATCGTAAGAAATGGAGACTCCAGTAAGAGCGATCCTATGGAGGCACTGACAGGAGCAAGAGCTGCCTGCTGAGGAGAAGACAACACCGGGGCAATGTTTCTCCTCTAAAAAGCATTGGAATTTCTCTTCCGCAGGGGAAACCAAACTGCCCATGGAATGCCACAGTAACCAAAGAGCGTCTGTCCTCTGCAAATGAAAAGAAGAATTAGAGGAACCACCTAGAGGAGGAAACGCCGTTTCAATAGGGGACACAGACTCACTGCCCGGGATTGTCCACAAGTAAAACAAACGTCACTCTTACCTGACCTCCCTCCGGAGGAAGTCGGAAGGGAAGAGTCCAAAGAGAGATCTCTGAGAGAAGAAGCAGCAGGCCGGCACTTCTTAGACTTCAAGGAAGACCCAGAAGGAAAAGAATCCTGTTAGGTTTCCTCCTTCCTCCTTCTGCCGAACAATACCCACTAGGAGGATGGTTACTCCCTACACTTTTCACAATGTGAGCCCTCAGAACATACATAACCCCAGTAAGCTCCGCACAACTGAGGAGGATAAACTTCCACATTACTCAGAAATGTCTCGTAGGGCTTCGGTGGGATACCAAGACATGAGACATGTCTGCATGAGGAAGCAAACTGCTAACACACAGCTGGAGAAAAAGAGAAAATAAAGGTAATACAAACCATAAAATGCCAAAAATATTTCCTGCTAATAGGAACAAGTTCACTCTATAATAGCTGAAATTTAATTGAGGTTAGAGTGAGCTGAATGAGCGGCTATGGCCATATTTCCAGCCTTCGCTGTAATTCTACCCCTATAATAAAGAACGGTGGTTTTTTTTATGTAGGAACAAATATTTTCACTATCCCTACATAAGGAACATAATCTAGTTTTTTAAAGGAGAATTTAAACTAATAGCAATTCCCTCTTTGATTCATGCACTATATATATGATTCCACATATTCATTAAGCATGCCTCAGACTCTGTCCTTATATTATAATGTATTTCCCAATTCTAATGAGGTACAAATATTAAAATGTTTTTCATGATTACACAAAATGTTAATAAATACAGTCATGTGGAAACAGTATTGTACAAACTATAAATGGTTTTAGAATACACCCTTCGGTACATATCCCAGACTATTAACAAGTTACTTGATATCTTGAAAGTTACTGCACCATCCACCTGGAGTCTGCATTTGGTCTTACTATTGTGCTACTTAATCTTGAATGTTCAGCTGCAAATGTTAACAGATGCGTCTCTAATGATATCTTTGGACCTGAAATATAAAGAGATTTTTCTAGGAAACCATTTGTCATAGAATGGTGTACAGGGTGCCTAATGAATAAGGATGATGATGATGATATTGAGCAAGAGTGAACAGG
Source organism: Palaemon carinicauda (assembly GCF_036898095.1). NCBI lineage: Eukaryota > Metazoa > Arthropoda > Malacostraca > Decapoda > Palaemonidae > Palaemon > Palaemon carinicauda. The sequence continues at coordinate 66,498,160 of NC_090751.1, forward strand.
AATCTCATAAATGCCTTTGCTTGCTTATGCAGTAATCTCAAATTGACTCAAAAAAATCCATCCCTTAATTAATAAATAAAAATAACCAGTGGAAAAGCTTTATCCATTGTTTAACAAATTAAAAACCCATGGAAAAAAATTTCACAAACTTTTTCTTTGAGATCCTAAAAATGTACATACTTCAAGTAAATCTCCAAATTCCAGGTCACCCTAATTAACAATAATATTGCACAGAATAATGTTCATCAACTTAAAATTCTACATTATTGTTTTACAAAAAAAAAAAATGATATTTTAATTATAAAATAAATTTTTGAATATACTTACCCGGTGAATATATAATAGCTGCAACTCTGCGGTTCGACAGACAACATACTCAAAACACTCGCGAGCGATCGCTATGCAGGTTGCGGGTGTGCCCACCAGCGCCAACTGTCGGCCAGATACCACTCTTGTATGTAAACAAAACCTTCAATTCTTCTCGTCCCGCTGCGTCTCTATTGGGGAGGAAGGGAGGGTCATTTAATTTATATATTCACCGGGTAAGTATATTCAAAAATTTATTTTATAATTAAAATATCATTTTTAAATATTTAACTTAGCCGGTGAATATATAATAGCTGATTCACACCCAAGGAGGTGGGTAGAGACCAGAGTTAATTATGTTTACAGCGTATAAGCTAAGAGTTTTTTCATTTTGACAGTTATCAATATAACAAAACCAAAATAAATAGGTACCTGGTAAGGAAGTCGACTTAGACGATTACTCTGCCTTGTAAGTCTGTCTTCCTCACGGAGCCCAGCGATCCTCTTAGGATGCTGACAGACTCCCAGGAGCTGAAGTATCAAGGGCTGCAACCCATACAACAGGACCTCATCAAACCCCTAATCTGGGCGCTCTCAAGAAATGACTTTGACCACCCGCCAAATCAACCAGGATGCGAAAGGCTTCTTAGCCTTCCGAACAACCCATAAAAACAATATTAAAAACATTTCAAGAGACAGATTAAAAGGATATGGAATTAGGGAAGTGTAGTGGTTGAACCCTCACCCACTACTGCACTCGCTGCTACGAATGGACCCAGTGTGTAGCAGTTCTCGTAAAGAGTCTAGACATCTTTCAAGTAAAATGAAGCGAACACTGACTTGCTTCTCCAAAAGGTCGCGTCCATGATACTTTGCAGAGATCTATTTTGCTTGAAGGCCACGGAAGTTGCTACAGCTCTAATCTCATGCGTCTTAACCTTAAGCAAAGATCGGTCTTCCTCACTCAAGTGTGAATGAGCTTCTCGTATTAACAATCTGATAAAATATGACAAAGCATTCTTTGACATAGGTAAGGATGGTTTCTTAACCGAACACCATAACGCTTCAGATTTACCTCGTAAAGGCTTAGTACGAGCTAAATAGAACTTAAGAGCTCTAACAGGGCATAATACTCTCTCTAATTCGTTGCCTACGATCTCTGATAAGCTAGGAATATCAAAAGATTTAGGCCAAGGACGAGAAGGCAGTTCATTCTTGGCTAGGAAACCAAGTTGAAGAGAACAAGTGGCTTTTTCTGTCGAAAAACCGATGTTCTTGCTGAAGGCATGAAGCTCACTGACTCTTTTAGCCGAGGCCAAGCACACCAGGAAAAGAGTCTTAAGAGTGAGATCCTTCAGGGAGGCTGAATGTAAAGGCTCAAACCTGTCTGACATGAGGAATCTTAGGACCACGTCTAAATTCCACCCAGGTGTAGCCAAACGACGTTCCTCAGAGGTCTCAAAAGACTTAAGGAGATCTTGTAGATCTTTATTGTTGGAAAGATCTAAGCCTCTATGCCGGAAGACCGAAGCCAACATGCTCCTGTAGTCCTTGATCGTGGGAGCTGAAAGGGAGCGAACTCTTCTCAGGTATAAGAGAAAATCAGCGATTTGGGCTACAGAGGTACTGGACGAGGATACAGATACTGACTTGCACCAGTCTCGGAAGATTTCCCACTTTGATTGGTAAACTCTAATGGTAGAAGCTCTCCTCGCTCTTGCAATCGCACTGGCTGCCTCCTTCGAAAAGCCTCTAGCTCTCGAGAGTCTTTCGATAGTCTGAAGGCAGTCAGACGAAGAGCGTGGAGGCTTTGGTGTACCTTCTTTACGTGTGGCTGACGTAATAGGTCTACTCTTAGAGGAAGACTTCTTGGAAAATCTACCAGCCATCGAAGTACCTCGGTGAACCATTCTCTCGCGGGCCAGAGGGGAGCAACTAACGTCAACCTTGTCCCTTCGTGAGAGGCGAATTTCTGCAGTACCTTGTTGACAATTTTGAATGGTGGGAATGCGTATAGATCTAGGTGAGACCAATCTAGGAGAAAGGCATCTATATGTATTGCTGCTTGGTCTGGGACTGGAGAGCAATAGATTGGAAGCCTCTTGGTCATCGAGGTTGCAAAGAGGTCTATGGTGGGTTGACCCCAAGTCGCCCAAAGCCTCTTGCACACATCCTTGTGGAGGGTCCATTCGGTTGGAATTACCTGACCTTTCCGACTGAGACAATCTGCTAGAACGTTCAAGTCGCCCTGGATAAACCTCGTTACTAGGGAGATGCCTCGATCTCTTGACCAGATGAGCAGGTCCCTTGCGATCTCGTACAGTGTCAGTGAGTGGGTACCTCCTTGTTTGGAAATGTACGCCAAGGCTGTGGTGTTGTCCGAGTTGACCTCCACCACTTTGTCTCGAAGGAGACTCTCGAAGCTCATCAAGGCCAGGTGAACTGCCAAAAGCTCCTTGCCGTTGATATGCATGCTCCTCTGACTTGAGGGCCACAGACCTGAACATTCCCGACCGTCCAGTGTCGCACCCCAACCCAAATCCGATGCGTCTGAGAAGAGAACGTGGTTTGGTTTCTGAACTGCTAGGGGAAGTCCCTCTCGTAGACTGATATTGTCTTTCCACCAATTCAGGCAAGTCTTTACTGTTTCGGAAATCGGGATCGAGACCGCCTCTAGCGTCTTGTCCTTTTTCCAGTGAAAAGCTAGATGGAATTGTAGAGGTCGGAGGTGTAGCCTTCCTAGCGATACAAACTGCTCCAGGGATGATAGAGTTTCTACTAGACTCATCCAATTCCTGACTGAGCAACGTTCTCTCTTCAACATCCTTTGGATTGCGAGCAGGGCTTGATCTATTCTGGGGGCCGACGGAAAAGCCCGAAAAACTGGATTGCGAATCTCCATCCCTAAATACAGAATAGTTTGGGATGGGATCAGCTGGGACTTTTCCAAGTTGACCAGAAGTCCCAATTCCTTGGTCAGATCTAAAGTCCAACTGAGATCCTTCAGACAGCGATGACTGGACGAGGCTCTGAGAAGCCAGTCGTCCAAATAAAGGGAGGCTCGGATACCCGATAAATGGAGGAATTTTGCCACATTCCTCATAAGCCTCGTAAACACGAGAGGAGCAGGACTTAGGCCAAAGCACAGGGCCCGAAACTGGTACACCACATTGTCGAACACAAATCTCAGAAAAGGTTGGGAATCTGAGTGAATGGGGATGTGGAAGTAAGCGTCTCTTAGGTCGAGAGAGACCATCCAGTCTCCCTTTCTGACCGCTGCTAAGACTGACTTTGTGGTCTCCATGGTGAACTTTGTCTTTGTGACAAAGACATTCAGAGCACTGACGTCTAGCACCGGTCTCCAACCTCCTGTCTTCTTCGGTACTAGGAAGAGACGGTTGTAAAACCCCGGTGATTGAAGGTCCGAGACTTTGACCACCGCTCCCTTCTCTAGCAACAGACACACTTCTAGTTTCAGGGCTTGTCTCTTTACTTCCTTTCGGTACCTGGGAGAGAGATCGATGGGGGACGTCGCTAGAGGAGGTTTGCGTACAAATGGGATTTTGTACCCCTCTCTGAGCAACCTCACAGACTGTTGATCTGCGCCTCTCTTCTCCCAGGCTTGCCAGAAGTTCTTGAGTCTGGCACCTACTGCTGTCTGAAGCTGCGGGCAGTCAGACTCTGCCACGCGAGGACTTGGCTCCTTTCCTCTTTCCTCTCTTCCCTTCGGCACGAGTACTTCCCCTGCTGGGGGCTCTGCCACGAAAGGGCGGAATAAACCTGGACGCTGGAGTGTCTATCCTAGGTCTAGCAGACAAGGCAGACGAAGGGGTCCCTTTGCGAGCCGAGGACGTAACCAAGTCATGGGTGTCCTTCTGCACTAGAGACAACGCTATTTCCTTAACTAAAAGTTCAGGAAACAAGAACTTAGACAAAGGGGCAAAGAGTAGCTCAGATCGTTGACAGGGCGTCACTCCTGCTGACAGAAAAGAGCAAAGAGACTCTCGTTTCTTTAGGACTCCTGACGTAAACGAGGAGGAGAGCTCATTGGATCCATCGCGGATGGCCTTATCCATGCAGGACATAATGAGTAAGGAGACATCTCTATCGGCTGATGAGATTTTCCTACTCAAGGCTCCCAAACACCAGTCAAGGAAGTTGAAAACTTCAAAAGCCCTAAAGATGCCTTTAAGTAGATGGTCCAGGTCTGAGGATGACCAACTAATCTTCGAGCGTCTCATGGCTAGGCGGCGGGGAGAGTCTACAAGACTTGAGAAGTCGCCCTGGGCAGAGGCAGGAACTCCCAAGCCGAGAACTTCTCCCGTGGCATACCAGACGCTCGATCTAGAAGAGAGTTTAGATGGGGGGAAGGCAAAGGCCGTCTTCCCTAAACTCCTCTTGGTTTCCAACCAATCGCCTAACAGCCGTAAAGCTCTCTTGGATGAGCGAGAGAGGACGAGTTTTGTAAAGGCTTACATGGCAGCAGGTACGCCTAAAACAAACTCAGACGGCGGCGAACGAGGAGCCACAGAGACAAAGTGTTCGGGGAACAACTCTTTAAAAATGAGCATGACTTTTCTAAAGTCCATAGATGGCGGAACTGCTCTAGGCTCATCAATATCTGAAGGATGATCCTCAGGCTGAGGGTCAGCAACGTCCTCATCCGAAAGTTCCTCGTCTGATAACTTATGAGACACAAGCAAAGGGGTTGACAATGCTTGACACGCAGCGTCCGCCCGCACTGGTGCATAAGTGGCGGAGCAGGACGCAGCGTCCTGAAACTGCTGAACAGTCTGGGAACTGTCAACAACAACAGGTGCGTGAGGACGCACAGCGTCCACCCGAGACTGCTTAGACCGCCTGGGTTGTGCAGTCAAAACAACTCTAGGTTGCGGAGGTTGACGCACCGCGTCAAAACAAGTCAACTCTGATGGTTGGCGAACGTCCTGAACATCACCAGGCGCATCAGCGAGTTGCCTAACGTCCACATGCGGCTGAAAATCCACACGAGACCGCATCGGGTGTGGTACAATCCCAACTGGTTGACGTGAGATGGGTACACCAACGTCAACAGGACGCACAACAGAACGCTTGGGTGGCTGAAGGCCAGGATCTCCATGAGATAAATGGCTAGGTTCAACGGAAACCTTCTCTGCGTTGTAGTCTTCCATAAGGGACGCAAGCTTAGACTGCATGCCCTGCAGTATAACCCATTTAGGGTCTACAGTAACGGGTGCGGTAACAGACGGGGTTAGCGTCTGAGACGGCACAACTTTGCCTTGCTTAGGCGGCGAGCAGTCATCCGATGACAGCAACGGGTCCGAACTGTCCCAATGGCTACATCCAGGACGTTGGACCTGTCCTGAAGGGACCGACTTGCGTTTCAGAGGCCTAGAAACCTTGTTCCATGGTTTCTTGCGTGAAACGCCTTCGGAAGACGAGGTAAAAATGGGCTCTCTCGTCTTATGGTAGGGGCGATCTTGACGAGATACGCCTGATACCATAGAGGGAATGTCTGTTCGCTGATCAAGGCCTCTCGAACCCATAAGTCGTACGACATTGCTTCTCCCCTGGGCTTGGGAGCTTGCAAGAGGTCCCGGACTAGGTGAACGACAGGCACGAACAGACGAACCCTCGGTCGCAACACTGTTCACAACACTTTGCGTAACACTAATCACTTTCCCACTTTCCGCCGTGGCACTATGGCACTTAAGCTCCTTCACTTCAGCCATGAGTTGATTACGGTCACTTGCTAACGCTTCAACGCTCTCCCCCAAAGCATGAATAGCACGTAACATGTCTTGCATAGACGGTTCCTGAGTGCTAGAAGTGGGGTTAGGAACAACCACTACAGGGTAAGGATTAGGTTCAGGGGCATGTGGAGAGGAAAAATCTACGGACCTAGATGAACTTCTCCTTACCCTATCTCTCTCGTGTCTGCGTGTATACTTATCATATTCGATCCAATCGAATTCCGAAAGGCCCACGCATTCCTCACACCGATCTCCCAATTGACAGGTTTTACCCAGACAATTGGAACAAACAGTATGAGGGTCGAGAGAAACCTTTGGAAGACGCCTATTACAGTCCCTAGCATTACACTTTCGAAATCTAGGTACTTGAGAAGGGTCAGCCATTTTGAATTAGTCAAAGAAAATTCCAAAAACAATCCAAGTCATCAACAAATAATCCGATTCAATAAAGAGTTCAAGAGTTTATGTTGAGGAAAAAACACCTGTACTGCGAAAGCTCAAACCAAAATAAAGTACTTCACCAAATATGATGGGAAAACTCCAGGTTCTACAGCGAGTATAAATACGTCTTGTCGTCAACGTCGACAGAGAAGAATTGAAGGTTTTGTTTACATACAAGAGTGGTATCTGGCCGACAGTTGGCGCTGGTGGGCACACCCGCAACCTGCATAGCGATCGCTCGCGAGTTTTTTGAGTATGTTGTCTGTCGAGCTGCAGAGTTGCAGCTATTATATATTCACCGGCTAAGTTAAATATTTAAAAAATAAATATTCAAATAAGAAGATTACTTATTTCTATACTCACCTAATGTTCATAATACTTCTTTCAAAGCTAGGTTTACATCATTTACTCTAAAACTTAATGTTTACTGATTTATTTTCCTTCAATAATCTTTGGCTTCTAATACAGTAGACAATCTGGGGTTTAATGGCAATAACTACGGCTTGGGTACAGCCCAGAAACTTTACCTTTCAGTCTCAAAGTAAAAAATAAATCCCTATCCTCCTGACAACACTGGTCAGTGGGGAGGATGGCAGGCATGTATATGAACATCAGGCGAGTATAGAAATAATAAATTTTACTATTAAAATTCTCATTATTTCTACGAAACTCCTTGATCTTCACAATGCCCAATCTCAGGTTCAGTGATGGGAGGGATACGATAAGTAAAGTCTCAAAAACGGATTTTGAGCGAAGCGAAAAATCTATTTTTGGGTGAGGTAGCCATGTCGTCCTGATGGAAGTTCCTTCGTTAGTAGCTTCCTAGGTTATATTTGACTACAGTGATATATCCCAGAGAAATTACCAAAGGTATCCAGAATCCTAACTCCTGGAGCGAATATCCCTTGAAGATTTTTAATAAGGGATATCGCATAAAATCAGAGGACGTATTCTTGACACGTCTCATAGCTATCTACACCCCTAATAGCGGTTTCGCTTTGAGGGGAAAAAGTGGCAAGAATATAGGGGAGCCGTCATTAAGGCAACGCTCCTACTGTACTATAAATAGGCGCCACCCCGCCGCCTCGTGCCGCCATCTAGCCATTCTTTGTAGCTTTGTAGGTGTAACAGATACAGTATATTAGGGAGGGAATCGTTATCCTTTGTCAAAAGGAGGGCAGGTCCATCAGGACGACATGGCTACCTCACCCAAATATAGATTTTTCGCTTCGCTCAAAATCCGTTTTTTGGGCTCAAGCCATGGCGTCCTGATGGAAGGTTCCTTTTTGGTAGCTTCCTTGGGTATAAGACTACTAAGATATTCCCAGAGAATTTAACCACAGGTTATCACAGAATTCTAACTTCTGGAGCGAGTATCTCAAATGTTTCCCTTTAAGACATCGTAATACAACAGGGGACGCGCATGTCTGAACGCGCCACATAGCTATCTTCACCCCGAACAGAGTTAATGCTTCGGTGTGTAAGGGCTGAGAATAGCTGGGAGCCGTTCCACAGCTAATCTCACTCGTGGCTACTACTGATACTCGAGACGTAAACAAACGGACGCCATTGCTCTAATGACGTCACGCCCGTCTTCATCCTTTGTTTAGTAGCTGCCCTACTTAGACGGATTTTCCCTGTGTTAACTTTATCGTTTTGCATCTTCGCTATGTCGTTACCTTCAGCCTCGCCTTCTTCTGGAAAGTTGAGTACAAGGTTCCAGTATTGTTTAATTAAGCTCTGGCCGTAAAGTAAATATTACTTTTCGAGATAATTGCTGTTTTGTGGCAGAGCTGTGCCTCTACCGGACCCGCCATTTTATGGCGTCGTTGTTGTTTTGCATGTCTTATTTAGTTAGCCACAACAACGTTTCCGGCCTTATATACTAATCGATTACATTAGTTTATTTAGTCTTCATAGCTAGGAACTTTTATATCGTGTTTAGACGCTTTTTATCGGTCATCGATTGACCTCATACCAGTCGGCTACTATAGCCCCCAGGCCAGGAGCCTACATACAAGTGTTCATGCATGATTTATTAGTGATCCTAGACTAAGTTATGAAGATAGTGGCATTATTTTACAATACTTTTGACAGTGATGCAAATGTTTTCGCCTTCAGGGACCTTATAGGGGATAGGCTAGTCAGTGACTCTTTCTAGCCTAACCTAATGATAGGACCCCTATATGCTTCCTTCATCCCCTGCCTTGGCATTCCCTCTATTTAGCCTTGATTCCTTTTCTGAGTAAAGGGATTAATTGTCTAATAGAGTATATATCGCCTCTCTGTCCTCCCTAAAGGAATGAACCCCCTTTAGGGTTGCGTCCGAGAGTGAGGTTAGGCTAGCCCTACCTCTATGGCTAGGATAGTCTATGACTTTCCTGCGATAGCGATATGTCTTCTTCCTTTCCTAGTTCAGGACTCTTAGCCCTGCTCTAGGTTAGGTTAGGAAGGTTTCTCTGTTCCATGCTGAAACTGTACTCTTGCACCGTTTTAGCTGATCTGCCTGATCTTAGGTTAGGGAGTGTCCTCCCTTTCCTTAGTGGCCGCTCTGGTACAGAAACCCTTCCTGGGAAGACTTCTCTCTTCTCCCTCCCCACCTATCTCTTGTATAGCCTAGCCTATGCTTAGGTTAGTTTATACCCATCTGTCCCCTGTCCTACAACTCCTCCTTAGGGTGGAATAGTAGGGCTACCCGAGCTTCCTTGTGCAGTCCGCTCTGGTACATATACCTTCATAGTGTCCTATAAGGTTAGTTACTAGTATTGCTCTGCATATGGGAGTCTCCCCCCCCCCCTTCGGGTGTTCCCTAGCCCTCCCTTGGGCTACCTTGCTCCCGGTCCCTAGTGACCCCTGCTCATGGATGTTAGAGCCTGCCTCTATCATGGGTACACCCTCTCAGGGAGGGGGAGGGATGTCTGGAGTCCTGATGGTACTTCCTACATCCCTTCCCCCCTCCCCCCTGTCTCTCTCCCTATCCGGGTGCCGGTCTCTTGCCGCCTCTACTGTCGGCAATACCTGCCTCCTACTTGGTGACTCTTCCTAACCTTGCCGCCAGCCCCCCGTGTACCGAGGGACTGCCGGCTGCCGCCGGCTACTACCGGCGGCTCTCCTACTCCTAGCTCGTCATCCGCTTGCCGGTCGGCCGCCGGAGTGCCGGCATATACTGCCGGCAACCCGGTACAGCTTTAACCATCCTTATCCCAGTCACCAATCCGGCATCCTCCGACTGCCGGAGCCGCCGCTCCCTTCCGGCGTGCCGCCGTTGAGCCGGCGGCCGCCATCCTGGTTTTTGACTGACTTTGAACATTGTCTGTCCTAATGCCAGAATCTATGCTGGAGCGAGCTCCGGCATGCCGGCGGCTTGCCGGATGCCCCGGAGGCGTCAAGAATACTTGCACCCCCTTCCTGTAGCTATCATAGGACAATGATAGCCCTATATCGCAAACAGATAGGCTGTTTCTGCTATTAAGATCAGTACCTAGTACTGCTCTATTAGTGATCATGCTGTCTCTTTGCATTCTTCTAATTCCAGCATGCTATGTGCATCTTAGCACGGCTGGTTGCCAGAAGCAGTTACCTTTTAAAAGAGGCCTTCTGGCCCTTAACTGGGAACCGAATGAACTCGGTCCCAATCTTGCCCTTGGATTTTTCCATGGAATTCCAAAATACTTGGAGCTCTAAGGAATTATATCCGGTGCCCTCGGTCACTCGGATTATCCAGGGACCAAGCTTATGGTAACCAGCCGGGCGAGATGCATGGAGCATGTTCTCCTTTACTATTTTCATTCTCTATGCATCACACCTTCATTAAGTTAAAATTAATAATTAATATTAACTTAGTTTAAGAGCCATTCTTATGACTCCCCCATACTCATTTTCTCTTTCTTCCACAGGAGGAGCAGATGAAGTGTGATTTCGCCTTCTGCGCTGTGAAACGCCCGCAGTTTTACGGGCATACGGCTTGCAGGACTCACGCCCCTTGTGCAGACAAGAAAGGGGATTTGAAGTTTTGGAATCCACTGGACTGTACGGTCTGTCAGGCTCACCTAGTTGAGGCCTTCCATAATCCTCCCTCAGCGGAGATTAGAGACATTTCTCGTGAAAAGCTGCGCAAGTGGGTGCGTGGCTTCCAGAAAAATGCTACCGGACCGTACCTGGCCACCGAAGAACTGAGGTCACTATTGTTCCCTAAGGCCTCCCCTGACTCAGTGGTACCCAAAGACGTGATCCCCACTGTCCAAATTACGGTGGAACCTGATGTAGTCATGGCTCAGTCCATGCACGAGTGTCGTTTGGATTCCGAAGATGACGAACAGATTTCGGATGTCTCGGAAGACACGGAGAAAACGCTTATGGCTCAAGGAGCCGAAGATGACGAAGACAAGGTGGAATACACCGAGTCGGAGCAAGAGGTCGCTCCCCCGTCCATCCCCCCTCCTACTCCTACACCGACGGAAATGTCTATTCCGTATACCTCCTTGACTCCGGATCCTTCTTCTTCCACTCAAGAATTGATCCGACTGATTAGAGCCGTCATGGACGACAGGCTGAAGGAGAACCAGGAGTCCATCAGGTCGATGATAGGATCCAGAGAGCCGAAGAAGATTTCGGTCAAGGATCTCCCCGCTTGCTCTCATGCCAACCCGTGGAGGTATGCAGAGCATATGGTTATTGCGACCGGCAGGATCTTTGTCAGTGATAAGATCGGCACGGTCCCTTTGGAAGATGTGGAGTTCTTCCCAAACTTTGAGGCCTACCCGGACTGTTACGTCCGGCTTCGTTCCGAACCTGCCTCGAAGGAAGAGACCGAACCTAAGGAAGAGATAGTGTTCGATCTCGCAAAGGCCCAGGCTATGCTAGCCTCTGCATTCAAGAGTAGAGGCTTTACCTGCTCTAAGCTTCCGGCATTGAGCAAGAAGCACCCTACTTACGTTGCACCTGAAACTGCGGTTCTTCCATTCTTGGAAAAGGCCTTAGCTGCATGCCTTAAAGCGGCGGACGAAGGGAAACCCTGCCCTGCATTGGAGGAGTGCAGACCCTTCTCCATCGTGACCCCCCCTGACGCTCGACACTGGAAAGATGTTCAACATACTTTCGTCGTGGGAAGGCTCGATCCTGACGTCGCCGGACGTCAGTTTAATGAAGACCTCCCTAAGCTCAATGATCACCTCCTTCGTCGGGAACAAGACACGAAGGAGAGGCTTGCGGCATCTCTTTCTCATCAAGTCCAACTTGAAGTTATGGCCTGTGACACTAGAGTACCAGACCACTACATGGTACTCTCCAAATCCCACTTACTGACTGTAATGAAGGACTTGTACCACTTCATAAAGGCTCGAAGAGCCTGTCGTGAATTCGTGTTCGCCGGTGCCACCGTGAAACACGAACCCCGGAGGCTGATTTCCTCCAACATCTGGGGAAAACACCTCTTTCCTTCTGACCTTGTGAAGGAAATCACTGACAGAGCCGCCACGGAGAATAGGAACCTTCCACAAGTGGGGCATGTCCAGGAAAAGGAAACCCTCTCAGGACGACGGACCTCAGCCTAAGAGGAAACCCCAAAAGCCAAAACCCCAGCAACGTCAGCAAAGACGTCAGTTTCCGGGACCCGCTACCTCCCAAGTGGTTGCCCAACCACAACAGACCTTCCAATTGGTCCCCCAACCGGTGTTGTCACAGTCACCGGTCTTCACCCCTGCCTTTGAGCAACAATCAACTACCTTTCGTGCCAAAGGTAGAGGCTCATTCAGGGGTGCAAGCAAAGACGCATCTCGCCGTCCCTCCAGAGGTAGAGGAGGAAAGGGAGCTAGCGGCTGAGGCAGCAAGTCCTCGGGACAACCGAAGCAATGAAGTGCTTCCGGTGGGAGGAAGACTCCGCCAATTCCAGGATCGTTGGACCTTCGATCCCTGGGCACACAGCATCGTCAAGAAGGGTCTAGGCTGGAGTTGGACTCAACCACCCCCAATCTTCCAGCAATTCTTCCAACAATCAACCCCCCTTCTGGAAGAATATGTTCTAGACCTCTTGAACAAGAAGGTGATAAGGAAGGTAAAGTCCACCAGGTTCCAAGGGAGACTGTTTTGTGTTCCCAAGAAGGACTCAGACAAACTCAGAGTCATTCTGGACTTATCCCCCCTCAACAAGTTCATAGCGAACAACAAATTCAAGATGCTGACGCTTCAACAAATAAGGACCCTTCTGCCTCAAGGTTCCTATACGGTCTCTATAGACCTGGCGGATGCCTACTGGCACGTTCCAATGAACCATCACGCTTCCTCCTACCTAGGATTTCGACTCCAAAGGAAAAGCTACGCCTTCCGGGCCATGCCCTTCGGCCTCAACGTGGCCCCTCGGATCTTCACAAAACTGGCGGATGCCATAATACAACAACTCCGCCTAAGAAACGTCCAGGTGATGGCCTACCTCGACGACTGGCTAGTCTGGGCTCCATCGCCCGAAGAGTGTGCAAAGTCTTGCAACGAAGTTACCCAGTACCTAGAACACCTGGGATTCAAGATCAACGAGAAAAAATCTCGCCTCTCTCCAGCTCAGAAGTTTCAGTGGTTGGGAATCCACTGGAATCTTCAGTCACACCGCCTTTCCATCCCCCAGAAGAAAAGGAAGGAAATAGCAGGGTCTGTCAAGCAACTACTGAAATCCAAACGCATTTCAAGACGACAGCAGGAACGAGTTCTAGGCTCTCTACAATTCGCCTCAGTGACAAACCCAGTGCTTCGTGCACAGCTAAAGGATGCCGCGGGAGTCTGGAGACGCTCGGCATCCATCGCTCGAAGAGACCTCAAGAGACGGCTTCCAAACAGACTGCGACGCCTCCTAAAGCCGTGGTCGGAAGAAAAGGCCCTGAAAAGGTCCATTCCTCTCCAACACCCTCCTCCATCACTCAACATCCACACGGATGCCTCACTGGAAGGTTGGGGAGGTCACTCCCACCAGAAACAGGTTCAAGGTACCTGGTCTCCACTATTCAAGACGTTCCACATAAACATCTTGGAGGCCATGGCGGTCCTTCTAACACTGAAGAAGTTATCCCCGCCGCCCTCGATCCACATCCGTCTAACCCTAGACAACTCGGTGGTAGTTCGTTGTCTCAATCGCCAAGGCTCAAGATCGCCCCAGATAAATCAGGTGCTTCTCCCAATCTTCCGTCTGGCAGAGAAGAAGAAGTGGCACCTGTCTGCAGTTCACCTACAAGGATTCCGCAACGTGACAGCGGATGCTCTATCTCGGACAAACCCGATAGAGTCGGAATGGTCTCTAGACGCAAGATCGTTCTCCTTCATCTCTCACCAAGTCCCAGAACTTCAGATAGATCTCTTTGCAACGAGTGACAACAATCAACTTCCTCTGTACGTAGCCCCGTACGAGGACCCCAAAGCAGAAGCAGTGGATGCCATGTCACTGGACTGGAACAGATGGTCCAAGATCTACCTGTTCCCTCCCACCAACCTTCTGTTGAAAGTCCTCTCCAAACTGAGAACCTTCAAAGGGACAGCGGCCCTAGTGGCTCCCAAGTGGCCCCGGAGCAACTGGTACCCCCTGGTCCTGGAGCTGCAGCCCAAGCTGATCCCTCTCCCGGGCCCAGTTCTCTCTCAACAAGTACAGAAGTCGACTGTCTTCGCTTCATCATCGAAAATCAAGGACCTTCATCTCATGATTTTCTCTCCCTTGCCGCAAAGAAGAGGTTTGGGATCTCGAAGAAAAGTCTAGACTTCCTAGAGGAATACAAGACCGAATCCACGAGACGGCAATATGAATCTTCCTGGAGGAAATGGGTCTCCTTTGTCAAGACAAAAAATCCTAAAGAAATCACGATTGATTTCTGTATGTCCTTCTTTATTCACCTTCATGGACAAGGATTAGCAGCCAATACGATTTCAACCTGCAAATCGGCCTTGACTAGACCAATTCTATATGCTTTCCAAATTGACCTGTCCAACGACATCTTCAACCAATTGCCAAAAGCATGTGCTCGCCTACGTCCAGCACCCCCACCGAAACCGATCTCCTGGTCACTAGACAAGGTACTCCATTTCGCCTCCAACTTGGACAACGATTCATGCCCCCTCAAGGATCTGACTCAGAAAGTTATATTTTTATTTGCTCTCGCCTCGGGAGCTCGAGTCAGCGAAATAGTGGCATTATCAAGAGAAGAAGGACACATCCTGTTTGCCGATTCAGGAGAAGTGACCCTCTCCCCTGATCCGACGTTTCTCGCTAAAAATGAATTACCCACCAAAAGATGGAGCCCTTGGAGAATATGCCCCCTGAAGGAGGATGTCTCTCTATGTCCAGTAGAGAGCCTCAAGGTCTATCTTCGCAGAACTTCGAACTTTGGTGGAGGCCAACTCTTCAAAGGAGAAACATCGGGCAGCGACCTGTCACTGAAACAATTAAGAGCGAAAATCACCTACTTCATTCGCAGAGCGGATCCGAACAGTACACCCGCTGGTCATGATCCTAGAAAAGTGGCATCTTCTCTGAATTTCTTTCAGAGCATGGACTTTGAAAGCCTTAAAAACTTTACGGGCTGGAAGTCCTCGCGAGTTTTCTTTAAACACTATGCGAAACAAGTGCACGAAGTCAAACATTTTGTGGTAGCCGCAGGTAGTGTTATGAAACCTGCACCTAACTCTGCGTAGAACAGTGAGTTACTTGGGACTCTAACTCTTCGGGTGCCTATGTTGACCCTCGAGCGATTCATAGTGATGTCGAAAAACACTTAGTGCTTTTATAACTGTTCTTATCCCAGGTGAAATGTCATAGTGTCACACAAGTGCCGCATGCCTTGAGCATGATGTGTTTTAATTAAAGACTTGCGTTCCTCGAGAACGAGTACCTACTAATATCCTGAAATTCCTTTTCAGATTCAAGAGCAAGCCTTTATTTCTATGTACATTATTATTACTGTAAATGAACTTTACTTTTTGCTGTAAATTATTTAATTTCTGCATTTGTGAAATAAAATTTCTATTTTATTACTTGTGCGTCTCTATCAGCTCCTACTTACTATGAAATACATACCTGTCATAGTTTTATTTATTCCTCCTTTCTTATGGTTATGAAGAATTTAAGATGTCTAATCCTAAATTATATTCACCCTGACTAAGTAAGGTTCCTACACGAATACTTACTTCTGATACCCAAGAGATGAACTCTATACACAGTGTCCAACCACCACTGGTCTAATTTCAGAATGTTCCTATACAAATACCAAACATTCAGCTTCATCTCTAAGTTCTTCAAGTTCTTCTCTCAGGATGAATAGCCCTTCAATACCACTTTGACGTCGGCATAGCCCATGGGAACTTCACTGCCAAGGGGGGCAGGATACTTCGTCCCTATGGTTCTTTATCTAAGATTACTTTGCTGTTTTGTCAATGCCTAGGCACTTAATACTGGGGGAAAATCTACCACGATACATTGATTCTCTGGTACTCTTCCATCAGGACGCCATGGCTTGAGCCCAAAAAACGGATTTTGAGCGAAGCGAAAAATCTATTTTTGGGTGAGATAGCCATGGCGTCCTGATGGACCCTCCCTACTACTTCGTCCAGTTTTGTTCCCACCCTGTGCTACTGTATCATGGTGATGGGCAGCAACTGGCTTCAGGATGAAGACGGGCGTGACGTCATTAGAGCAATGGCGTCCGTTTGTTTACGTCTCGAGTATCAGTAGTAGCCACGAGTGAGATTAGCTGTGGAACGGCTCCCAGCTATTCTCAGCCCTTACACACCGAAGCATTAACTCTGTTCGGGGTGAAGATAGCTATGTGGCGCGTTCAGACATGCGCGTCCCCTGTTGTATTACGATGTCTTAAAGGGAAACCTTTGAGATACTCGCTCCAGAAGTTAGAATTCTGTGATAACCTGTGGTTAAATTCTCTGGGAATATCTTAGTAGTCTTATACCCAAGGAAGCTACCAAAAAGGAACCTTCCATCAGGACGCCATGGCTATCTCACCCAAAAATAGATTTTTCGCTTCGCTCAAAATCCGTTTTTTGGGCTCAGGCCATGTCGTGCTGATGGAAGTTTACCAGAGCATTAATGTACAGTATCTGTGGATTTTCAATAATGCCGTTCATCTCAAGATAAGTTTTCCTTTTGGCCCTCAGGACATAGAGACACTTGACGTTACCGTTAAAAACGTCATTCAACTGATCATATCAGATGTCAGTGCTTCCTGCCCCCTACAGGGAAGAGTCTGGGTAGACTTTAGGAAAAAACCCGAGGATTGTGAGTTCAAGGAACAGACTAGCAAACAGTTTGTATATTAGTGTCATCATATACGTTAAGCATAAATTGTACTTAGATGGAATTGATCTGTGTAGGTTACTGAAGAACCTCCCAAGTCTGTATGTTGATAGAGACAGATAGGTTTATACGCATGTAGGAAACCTTAGTTCAGTAAGATAAACAGTTTAGTACAATAAGACCTTACCTGGTTGCTCGGAACAGTAATAATCTCAGTTCCTGGTCTTTTCCTAGATAATAATAGGATTAAAAGATGCTCTGACATATATATAAAGTCTAGAATATTTGGGGCGAAATGAGATGCAAAGATTCCTACTATTGTTTATTACAAAAGTAAAAATAGAAATCAAGGTCGTAACAATCAATTATAATTTCAGTTTATGCTGAATGAATCTGCATAGGAGCATAATTGGTAATAACAGAAATAAATAAAGTTTCACCTGAAAAAGGGAACACAAGCCACTCTATGGGAAATATGTAAAGATTTCACTATGTATTCTGTTGTTACAAGGAACACTATGCATATAAATATGCATGGCACATGTGTTACCTTAATACCGGCTCTCCTATATTCTTGCCACTTTTTCCCCTCGAAGCAAAAACACTATTAGGGGTGTAGATAGCTATGAGACGTGTCAAGAATACGTCCTCTGATTTTATGCGATATCCCTTATTAAAAATCTTCAAGGGATATTCGCTCCAGGAGTTAGAATTCTGGATACCTTTGGTAAATTCTCTGGGATATATCACTGTAGTCAAATATAACCTAGGAAGCTACTAACGAAGGAAATTCCATCAGCACGACATGGCCTGAGCCCAAAAATAATCGTATCCGGACAATTATTCGAAAACAATTATTCAAAAACAGTTGTTCGATATTAATTATCTGAAAACCAATTGTTCGACACAACAGTTGTTCGAATTAACAATTCTTCGAAAAAAGAAAGCTATAAAAAGTTTTTCAAAAAATAATTATTTTGGAAACACTCATTTTGATTTTGTTATAAGAATAGAAAAAAAATTAGTATTAAAGGATATATAGAAAAGGACACAATGAAATTATATATCCATTATCTCGAGGGCCATATCTCCCTGGAACTCCGGTGCACTGCGGAGCATTCCTATTTTTGTTGCACTAGACTTAAATTCATTGTAGATCAAAAAATTTGATTACTTTAATATTACCGTTACGGACTCCGGTTCTTTACGGAATACCTCGAACCTACTAACACATTTACATATAGACTCTATCACCCTCCACTTTTGGCCTTAACTCCATTAGTGTTATGCATGCCAATTTTTCTCTCTTACCTTTTAGGTTAGTTAGATCTATTAAGGGAGTTGGCGTACTTATAATATATTTTTATTTTACAGAAAGTCTGCTGCGCCTCCAAAGGTTGCCCGGCTACCTTCGCGGATCCGGTGGGCCACGACGTCTGCCGGTCCCACGCTCATTGCGCGATCTACTGTACTTCGCCCGGGAAGCAGGCCAGACTCTGTATATGGTCTGGTTCCCAGAGTCCTGCTCGCTCTGCTACGAGCTCTCCTCCATCCTTCTCAATGATGAGGTAAGATGTCTCAATAATTATTATTCCTATTTTATTTATTGTTTTTGGGAATCTCGGTCATGGACGAGTTTATTCTTTCGCAACCTGAGTCTGTTGTTTCACACATCTCCCATTTCGCGTTTGTTCTAAGTTTACCCTCCTTTTCAGGCTAACGAGGAGTCCCTGAAGACGGCCAAGACCAGCCTACAGACCTGGGTCTCGGGCTTCGACAAAAACGCCCCTCAAGGTTGTCCATACCTGTTGGATGGGGACATGGCCTCCCGTCTTTTACCCAAATCCCCCTCGGCCGCCGTACCCAACAAACTCGCTGCACCGCTCATGGAGGCCATTAGGACAGCTTTGCCAGCTTCGGAGGAGCAACAACTTTCCGGAGATGTGTCGGCATTGGATATTCACCTCGAGCCGATGGATGACCAGGTTAGTGGTGTAGAGAATTTGGCAGGCTCCTTTCTCTCTCCTACTCCTTCTTCTTCTTCTTTCCTGTGCTTTGACAAGACCTCGGCTTCACCTTGGGATGGTTCCTTATCGGTCCGTCCTAAGGTTAAGCCGCTCAAGAAATCAAAAAACAAACCCAGCACATCATATACGTCTCCAGCTTTGTCCCCGGTCCCCGGACCTTACACTTCCCCCGACATCTCAGTACCTACTAAGACCCCTCCTCCTTCTAAAGGACAGAGGGGTAAGTCCGCTAAAGCCAAGGCATCAGCTCCGGATAGCCAGTCTGATCCCTATTCAGCTGCTCTATTGTCTAAGGTCCAAGATATGATGGACGTGAGACTGGAAAAGCACTCTTCCTTTTCTGGGTCGACCTGTGACGCCCGGTGAAAAGGGTCCTTCTTATCTCTTTTCTGATGTAAATACTTCCAAATATACCAGAGAAAGTTAAAGCATGGAATGCAGAAGTTACTACCCTCGCGCGAGCACCCTAAGGGCGTCGTGTATAAAGATAGGGCGTGTGAAAACCACTATTCACAGGTCATCTTCCATTTAGATCAATCTTGATCAAAAGGGGGAGCCGCCCTAACGGCACTAACCGAACCCACCTGATCCACTCAGCGACGCCCGCCTCGAGCGCCATCTACTCATCCTTCTTTTGGACTTGTACTAACGACGATTGCTTTGCTTTGTGTCTCATTTTTTAGCTGTTTTTTGTGGATATCTTCACCATGGCTGAAGCTCTCCTTACCCCTACGCCAATGTTAAGTACCATAGATTGTTTTGACAGTAATTTTAGTACCGGGCAAGTTTGTGTTAAGTTACAGGAAGTGTTTTAATGCGTTCGGCTTTTTGCCTTCCCGAGGCCCACGCGGCCATTTTTGTTGTTTACGCTCAGTGCGTTTCAATTTTGCTTATTTTGTTGCCCTTTTGGTACTTTTGTCTTGCTAGGTTCATTTAATCTTATGCTAAGATTTTAGGCTGCATGCCTCATATGTTAAACCGATTTATCATTATTTTTGTTGGTACTTTTTAGTCGTTTACAAGTCCGTTTCCTGTTATCGAAGGATAGCGTTCGGGGTTTTATTACAGTTTAGTACCGCCACTTTGGTCGGCATTTTTCATTACGATTCAATATGTTTTTGACTGTTTTATACCATTCCCCTTTCGCTATTCTTCGTTACATTTCTTTATTATTTCATTCGGACAGATGTGTTTTATTTATTGTGGAGGTTCGTGCTTTGTTAGATTGATCGTTGTAACCGCCGAGTGCGAGAGGCTGGAGTTCCCGTTTTCTTTACTATAGATTCGGGTTCTCCCTCTCTCTTATCTCCCCCTTCTGGGAATTCTGCGTCGTAGACGAGTTTTTTATTTACAAGGTTACTTCGTTCTTTCTAGGCTTTTGGTTTGTTATTAGATCCTTTTCGTGTTATAGAGTCTATTATAGGTTAGTTGGCCTGCCTTGCGCTGCCTCCTGTTCCCCCTCCCCTTAGTCCCACCCTCCCCGCTCCGGCCTGGGAGTTGGGTCAGGACATCCTTCGGACTCCGCCATGAGTTTCACTATAGGAACCAGGAACGCTCGCTTACCTAATCATCTAGTGCGCCCCTTCGACAGGGAATCCTCCCCTCGTTGGCTCTCCGCACCTTGACTCCGGCTACGGCCCTTTATTTCACACGAAAATCAGATATATCTCCTTCCCCACCTTTTTGATTTACTCTCCGGAGCATCCTGCCGGAGATCAGTTGGGAGATAAGTTACTAAATTGTTATTACTGTATCCCTTAGTTGGGTTAAGGATCTATCTCCCCCCCCCCTCCCGGCCGGGCCTCCGTCGCCCTACGGCGCTCTCCCATTCCATAGGCTATACTCTTACTAGTAATTACTACGGAGCTCTGGCTCCTCCATATGCATATTCTATAGCAGATTCTCTCATAATATTCATCTTTGTAGTAATTACGGTGGAGCTCCGGCTCCTTATATTACACGACCTCAATTATGCACATCAACTAAAATCTCCCTTGACTTTACTTATTTTATATTTTGTATTAGTAAAGCCCCCGGGAGACTTTGTACTTATTTTATCTTTTTATTACAGAAAGTGCGCTGTGCCGCCAAGGGCTGCTCTGCTACCTTTCTGAATCCGGTAGGCCATGACGTCTGCCGGTCCCACGCCCATTGTGCGATCTCCTTTGTCCGGGAAACTGGCCAGCCCGCTTACATGGTCTGGTTCCCGGAGGCGTGCACGCTCTGCTATGAGCTGTCCTCCATTCTCCTCAATGATGAGGTAAGTTTCTCAATGTTATCATGCATGCTATATTTTAAGGTTCCGCTTTATATAGTTTGTTGATGTAAGTTTTTCTCAGTTCTCATTCATGCTTTTATATGGAGACTCAGCTACTTATAGATATTATCTTAATCCCTGCTTTCGTAAAAGTTTGCCGTCTGCCGTTCTAAGTTACCCCCCTTTTTCAGGCTGACGAGGATTCGCTCCGGACGGCCAAGACCAGCCTCCGGACTTGGGTGTCTGGTTTTGGAAGGAATGCCCCAACCGGTTGCCCCTACCTCCTCGATACAGACATGTCCTCCCGGTTGTTTCCTGGTTCCTCCTCGGTCGCGATACCATTTGAACAAGCTGCTCCCATCATTGAGGGTATCAGGGCGGCCCTTCCAGTAGAAGAGGAACACCAGCTCTCCGGAGACATCTCCACCCTCGACATACACACCGAACTGATGGATGAGCAGGTTAGTGGTGTGGAGTTGGCAGAACCCTTTCTTTTCCCTACACCTTCCTCTTCTTCTTCTTTCCTCGGCTTTGACAAGCCTCAGGCTTCTCCTTGGGAGGGTTCCGTCTCGGTCCGTCCCAAGGTTAATCCGATACGCAAAAACAAACCCAAAATCAGTACTTCAGCTTCGCCACATTCCGTATCTCCGGTCCCAGGACCTTCCTCAGCCCCTGATATTCCAATACTGTCACGAACTCCTCCTCGTCCTAAAGGACAGAGGAGTAAGTCCGCAAAGTCCAAGGTTTCAGCTGTAGGTAGCTCCTCGGACTTCCAAATAACCATGGAATTAATTCAGGACATGATGGAATCGAAGCTGCAGAGACACTCGGGGGTCATATCGGAGCTAAAGGACTTGGTGGCTAGCCTCATACGTGATAAGTCTCAACCTGCTCCGCCCCTAGTTCCAGATACATCTAAGCTACCACCCTTTGATAAAAATAACCCTTGGCGGTTCGCGAGACATGCCCCTTATTTGGATGGCACGCTTATGCTAGAAGGCTTGGGGACCGACCCTCTAGACGATCTGGAGTTCTACCCTCCAGACCTCCAGTTCCCCTTCAATGGCTTTGTTCGCTTGAAGGAACATGCCCTAGTACGGATGGATAAGGGCCCAAAGGAGACGATCATATTCCCTAAGGAGCAAGCCCAAGCTGTCTGGGCCCGTACTCTCGCGGAATGGGGATGCGTCAACTCTAAGTTGACTACCCACAAAGGAGCGTATACGATCTTCATCACTCCTCAGTCCATCCCGTCTCCTCTTACTGACAAGATCGCTGAATTGACTATTCAGTCAGTTAAGGACGGCATCCCCATGCTGACCCTTAAAGAAACGGATCCCACCTCTCTCCTCGTCCCAGGCACCTCGGCGCTCTGGCACGATGCTCCATCTACATTTACGGTGGGTAAATTAGACCCGGACTGGGCTTCCTCTCTCTTCTCGGAGAGATTCCCCAAGCTTCCGGACCACTTATTGAAAGTGGAGTTCGAGGCGAGAAACCGGCTGACTAGGTCACTCAACTCAGTAGTATCATCAGAGTTGATAGCTTCCCTCTACAGCGACGAACCTCTCTTTCGAGTGCAGGCAAAGAACCTCCTGCAGTCGTTCCAGTCAGACCTTCACGACTTCTGGACTGCGAGAACTAATTGTAGGAAACATGTTCTCGCCGAGGCGTCTATTAGGCATGAGCCTAATAGACTCATCGCCTCCTCCTGCTGGGGAAAAACTCAGTTTCCCCCAGGAAGAAGTCGATAAGGTTCTTCAAGACGCAGCGAGGGTTAATCAGAACCTTCAGGTTACATGGGGCCTCTCAAATAAATGCAAATTTGAGAACATGCCTCGACAACCCTTTTCAAAGAAAAAGCAAAGGTCCTATGCTCCATACAAGACTGGTCGTGGCCAGCTTCATCATTCTGCAGGCCCTCACTCTTTAACTCCCTCTATGTCTAAATCCGCCCCTCCTCAACAGATTGTCTTCGTCCCGGCTCCTCAGGGTACACAACCAACTTCTGCGGCATCTTGGATGACCTACCCTGCCTTCAATCAGGCGTACGAAACCTCAGGTTCCTTTCGAGGATACCCTAGAGGTGGCAACAGGGGTAGAGGTCAGTTCCGTCAGCGAGGCGGACCTAGAACCAGAGGTTTCCGAGGAGGACGTGGGGCTAAGTTCAACCCCACGCAATGAAGTGAATCCGGTAGGGGGGAGATTGTACCAGTTTCGGGACCAGTGGACCTTCAGTCCTTGGGCCCACAGTATAGTCTCCAAAGGCCTGGGCTGTAAATGGGCACTAGGTTCTCCACCTCCGATAGTGTCCTTCTTCCAGAAGCCCACTCCCATCCTAGAGGAGTACACCAAGGACCTATTGAAGAAGAAAGCAATAAAGAGAGTACGAACACTGAAATTTCAAGGTTGTCTGTTCACGGTTCCAAAAAAGAATTCATCGGCGTTGAGAGTGGTCCTGGACCTGTCCAAACTGAATTCTTACATTCTTTGCGACAGGTTCCGCATGCTGACTATCTCTCAGGTACGGACCTTACTTCCCCGTGGGGCCGTCACCACCTCTATCGATCTTACAGACGCCTATTATCACGTCCCAGTAGCAAGAAACTTCTCTCCTTACCTCGGCTTCCACCTAGGCAAGAAATCTTACGCGTTCAAAGTAATGCCATTCGGCCTCAGCATCGCCCCCAGGATATTTACAAAGCTAGGGGAGACGGTGCTAGAACAGCTCAGGAGCCAGGGAATCATGGTGATAGCTTATCTGGACGACTGGCTCATCTGGGCACGGACGATTCAAGACTGCCACAAGGCTACAACCAAAGTGGTTCAGTTTCTGCACAAGGTAGGATTCCAAGTCAACTTACAGAAATCTCGCCTACAACCAGCAAGCAAATTCGAATGGCTAGGCATCCGCTGGGACCTCACAAGTCACGAACTGTCTCTTCCTCCCAAAAAGGTCAAGGAGATAGCTTCGAAGACAAGACACCTCATCAGGAACAAACAGGTTTCAAGAAGAGCCTTAGAAAGAGTTCTAGGCTTACTCCAATTTGCTTCAGTGACAGATCTCTTATTGAAGGCCAAATTCAAAGACATCAACCGAGTTTGGAGAAGAGAGCTACAACCCGATTACGAGACAAAATATTGAAGATCCCCTCAGTCTTAGTTCGACGACTCCGACCATGGTCAAAACCAGAGAACCTTTCCAAATCGCTCCCTCTGCAATTCCCTCCTCCACGAGTGATGATTCACACAGACGCGTCTCTCAGTGGTTGGAGGGCTATTACAAACACCAAATGTTTCAGGGCTCTTAGTCCCCTGCGATGAAACAGTTCCACATCAACGTGTTAGAGGCCATGGCAGTGTTGCTGACCTTAAAACGACTAACCCCTCCACGATCCACTCACATCAGGATAGTCTCTGACAGCACGGCAGTAGTTCACTGCATAAACAGAGGCGGATCAAAATCTCCCAATTTAAATCAAGTCCTGGTCACAATCTTTACCTTGGCAACCGAAAAGAACTGGTTCCTGTCAGCCACTCAGATCGCAGGAGTCCAGAACGTGATAGCAGAGTCACTATCCAGGACAAAACCACTAGAATCAGAATGGTCCCTAGACAAGAATTCATTCCGGTGGATCTCCAGACTGGTTCCCAGTCTCCAGGTAGGCTTGTTCGCAACACAGCTCAACCACAAACTTCCCTGTTACGTGGCCCCGAACCTGGACCCTCAGGCTTGTGCTATGGACGCATTAACCCTGGATTGGAACCGTTGTAAGAAGATTTACCTATTTCCTCCAGTGAATCTTCTGATGAAAGTTTTATCGAAGCTACGCTCCTTCCACGGAAAGGTGGCTTTGGTAGCACCTCAGTGGCCGAAAAGCAGCTGGTTTCCTCTCCTCCTAGAGTTGAAACTTCACCCATTCCAGATCCCATTCCCAAGGCTGACGCAAGTGGTCCAAACACAGACTGTGTCAGATTCCTCAAGGATAGCGCAAACCCTAACTTGTGGATTTCATGAAATTTGCAGCCCATAAGGATGCAAATATTGACCCGGAAAATGTACTCTTTATTGAATCAGAAAAGAGAGACTCCACGCTTAGACAGTATGATTCGGCAGTTAAGAAACTAGCGGAATTTCAAAAAATTCAGAAGAAACTCGAATGACCCCGAACCTGGCCATTTCGTTCTTTCGGTCCCTTTTTGACAAGGGTCTCACAGCTAGTACTATAACCACGATCAAATCAGCTTTGAAAAAGATCTTCTATGTGGGTTTCAATATTGACCTAGCAGATTCCTATTTTTCATCCATTCCAAAAGCCTGTGCTAGGCTCCGACCTTCTGTTCGTCCACAAAAGGTCTCGTGGTTTCTGAACGACGTTCTCAAGCTCGCGTCAGACACTGATAACGAATCCTGCTCTTACATATCGCTTCCTAGGAAGACCTTATTTCTCACAGCCATGGATGGCCTCAGGTGCTAGAATCTCAGAATTAGCAGCTCTCTTCCATAATCCTGAAAACCTTGATTTCCTCCCATCAGGAGAAGTCCTACTCTCTCCAGATAGAGCTTTCTTAGCCAAAAATGAGGACCCACAAAATAGGTGGTCCCCCTGGAAAATTATTCCTCTACCCCAAGATGCTTCTTTGTGTCCTGTCGCTACGCTTCGGGCCTTTTTAGCTAGGACTGCATCACGCTCTTCTGGCCCCTTGTTTGTTAGGGAACAAGGGGGTACTATTTTCATCCAAGGCATCAGACAGCAAATCCTTTATTTTATCAAACAAGCTAACCAGGAATCTTTTCCCCATGCACATGATATCCGGGCTGTCGCCACCTCCATCAATTACTTTCAGAACATGGATTTTGATGACCTTAAGAAGTACACGGGTTGGAAATCCCCGATGGTTTTCAAACGCCACTATTTGAAGAACTTGCAGGCCCTTAAGTTTCCTACTATTGCCGCTGGGAGTGTCATCTCCACTGATTAATTTCTTACCTTTCTTCTTTTCGTCCTCCTCTCGTCCTTCTCCCTCCCCCCTGCCACTCTCACCCCGATGCCTCTCACCTCGGTCGGTGTTTTAGCCTCATTGCTATGTTATGTCGGTGGGTTAGCCCCATTATTATATTATGTCATGTTGCCTTGGTTATGTTGGTAGCTTTTATTTTGGATTGTATATATTTTTTGGTATCCAAGGGTATTGTACAGTTTACCATGTTTTTGTACCCATTTTTATTATGTTTTGCCTCTTGCCATTTTTGATTACCATTTGCTACCTATGTTTCTGGTCTGACCAGTATGACGTTCTTGAGCTTTTGTACAATATACTTTACTTGTTTCTACATGGCATTGTTTAATTCTTAAGGATTTGTTCATTGGTATGTGACAGTATGTTCCTTAATATATAACCTCCAGTTTCATAATGTTTTTACTTTACCTGTGTTTTGATGTTTATGTCTGTTGCATTACGTTCCTTAATATAGTAACCTCCAGTTATACATAACGTTTATTACTTTAACCTTTTGATTTTGATTTGTGGGCTTGGAAGGCATTCTCTGGTACATTTTCACCGGGCGTCACAGGTCGACCCAGAAAAGGGATTTTGACGAAGGAAAAATCTATTTCTGGGGAGATACCTGTGACACCCGGTGAAATCCTTCCCTGGTTTTTTCCCCATCCCTTTCCTTTCCAAGCCATCTCATATAGAAGGATGTGTAGATGGCATTCGAGGCGGGCGTCGCTGAGTGGATCAGGTGGGTTCGGTTAGTGCCATTAGGGCGGCTCCCCCTTTTGATGAAGGATTGATCTAAATGGAAGATGACCTGTGAATAGTGGTTTTCACACGCCCTATCTTTATACACGACGCCCTTAGGGTGCTCGCGCGAGGGTAGTAACCTCTGCATTCCATGCTTTAACTTTCTCTGGTATACTTGGAAGTATTTACATCAGAAAAGAGATAAGGAGGACCCTTTTCACTGGGCGTCACAGGTATCTCCCCAGAAATAGATTTTTTCTTCGTCAAAATCCCTTAATGACGGAGCTTAAGGATATGGTCGCAGGCCTTATCCGCTCCGGATCTCACCCAACTCCAACCATAGTTCCTGACACCTCAAAGCTTCCGCCGTTCGATAAGAACAACCCTTGGCGGTTTGCTCGGCATGCTACGTACTTGGACGGTACCTTGACTCTTGAGGGATTAGGTACCCGCCCATTGGAGGACCTGGATTTTTACCCCCCTGACCTCCAGTTTCCTTTTAACGGGCTTGTGCCCCTGACGGAACATGCACTAGTCAGGATGGACAAAGTCCCCAAAGAGAGAGTAATTTTCCCGAAGGAACAAGCCCAAGCTGTCTGGGCTCGTACCCTTTCGGAATGGGGCTGCTCTAACTCTAAGCTGACCCCTCATAAAGGTGCGTATACCATCTTTACGACACCTCCGGATGTTCCTTCTCCTCTCGCAGACAAGGTAACGGAGTTGACCATCCAAGCCGCAAAGGACGGCCTCCCTATGCCAACCCTTAAGGAGACGGACCCTACCTCTCTCCTTATGCCAGCTTCAAGGGACTTTTGGCAGGATGCTCCGGCGACCTTCACAGTAGGTAAACTCGACCCGGATTGTGCCTCCTCCCTCTTTTCAGAGAGGCTGCCTAAGCTCCCGAATCACTTGTTGTAGACGGAGTTTGAGACAAGAACTAGACTGGCCAGATCCATTAACTCCCTTACATCCTCGGAGTTGATATCCTCCCTTTATAAGGAGGAACAGATCTTCCGGGTACTGGCGAAGAGTCTCCTGCAGACTTACCAGATAGACCTACATGACTTCTGGACAGCCAGAACTAACTGCAGGAAGCATGTTTTGGCGGAGGCTTCTATTAGGCACGAGCCTAATAGGCTTATTAGGTCTTCCTGTTGGGGCAAGAATCTTTTCCCACAGGAAGAGGTGGATAAAGTCCTTCAGGAAGCAGCCAGGGCTAACCAGAACCTCCAAGTTAGGTGGGGCCTTTCTAGCAAATGCAAGTTTGATCCAGTTATGAGGCAACAATACCCCAAAAAGAAGCAGAGATTCTACTCTCCCTACAAACCTAGTCGTGGCCAACATCGCCAATCTCCTGTTCCACCACAGACTTCAACCCCTTCTACCTCCAAGTCAACTCCTCCTCAACAATTCATGATTGTTCCGGTTCCTCAAAGCGCTCAACCTGCTCCCATGGCTACATGGATGACCTCTCCAGCTTTCAATCAAGCTTTCGAAGCCTCCGGGTCCTTTCGAGGATACCCTAGACAGCCCGGGGGCAACAGGGCTAGAGGTCAGTTCCGTATACGAGGCGGACCTAGAGCCAGAGGTTCAAGAGGAGGTAGAGGAGCGAAAATCACCCCTAATCAGTGAGACAGATCAGGTAGGAGGGAGACTATACCGGTTTCGAGACCAATGGACCATCAGTCCTTGGGCCCACAGTATAGTCTCCAAAGGTCTAGGCTGGAAGTGGTCACAAGGTTCTCCACCTCCATCAGTAACCTTTTTTCAGAATCCCACTCCACTTCTGGAAGATTACACCAAAGATCTCCTGAAGAAGAGGGCGATAAAGAGAGTACGGAAATTGAAATTCCAGGGACGACTGTTCACAGTTCCGAAAAAGAATTCGACCACCTTGAGAGTAGTTCTGGACCTGTCCAAATTGAATTCCTACATTCTTTGCGACAAGTTCCGTATGCTGACTGTCTCTCAAGTACGGACCTTACTTCCCCGTGGGGCCATCACCACCTCCATCGATCTTACAGACGCCAATTATCATGTCCCAGTGGCAAGAAACTTCTCTCCCTACCTCGGCTACCGGCTAGGCAGAAAGTCCTACGCGTTCAAAGTGATGCCATTCGGCCTCAACATTGCCCCCAGGATATTCACGAAACTAGGGGAGACAGTGTTAGAACAGCTCCGGAGCCAGGGAATTATGTTGGTAGCTTATCTGGATGACTGACTCATTTGGGCACAAACAGCTCAGGAATGCCACAAAGCTACAGCCAAAGTGATTCAGTTCCCGCAAAAGTTAGGCTTTCAGATCAACTTAAAGAAATCCCGCCTGCAACCTGCAAGTCGGTTTGAATGGCTCGGTATTCACTGGGATCTTACAGATCACAAACTATCTCTCCCTTCCAAAAAGGTCAAAGAGATAGCCTCAAAGACAAAACGGTTCATCAAGAACAAACAGGTGTCAAGACGATCCTTAGAAAGAGTTCTCGGCTTACTCCAGTTTGCCTCAGTAACAGACGTCCTACTGAAAGCCAAACTCAAAGACATCACCGAGTTTGGAAGAAGAGAGCAACAATTCGACTAAGAGACAAAGTCTCAACAATCCCCTCAGTATTAATAAAGAGACTCCGCCCATGGTCAAAACCAGAGAATCTATCCAAGTCAGTTCCTCTGTAGTTTCCCCCTCCTCAAGTGACGATTCACACAGACGCGTCTCTCAGTGGCTGGGGGGGCTACTCTCAACACCAGATGTTTCAGGGATCCTGGTCCCCCACTATGAAACAATTCCACATAAACGTGTTGGAGGCCATGGCGGTATTTCTAACCTTGAAAAGGTTATCCCATCCAAAGACGTCTCATGTCAGGATAATCTCAGACAGCTCAGCGGTAGTCCACTGCATAAACAGAGGCGGATCAAAATCTCCCAACCTGAATTAGATCCTGGTAATGATTTTCACCTTGGCAACGGAAAGGAACTGGTTCCTGTCAGTCACACACCTGGCAGGAGTCCAGAACGTTATAGCGGACACCCTATCCAGGACAAAACCACTGGAATCAGAATGGTCTCTAGACATGAATTCATTCCGGTGGATATCCAGGCTGGTTCCGGGTCTCTAGGTGGACTTGTTTGCGACAAACCTCAACCACAAGCTTCCTTGCTATGTAGCACCCAACCTGGACCCTCAGGCTTATGCCACAGACGCATTAACCCTGGACTGGAACCGTTGGCAGAAGATTTACCTATTCCCTCCGGTGAATCTTCTGATGAAAGTATTATCCAAACTGCGCTCCTTCAAAGGAGCAGTAGCTTTGGTGACTCCCAACTGGCCATAGAGCAACTGGTTTCCGCTTCTTCTAGAGCTGAAACTTCGCCCCTTCCGGATTCCACTCCCCAAGTTGACACAAGTAGTCCAAACTCAGACTGTGTCAGATTTCTCAAGAATAGCGCAAACTCTAACTTTGTGGATTTCATGAAATTTGCAGCCCACAAGGATGCAAATATCGACCCGGACAATGATCTTTATCGAATCAGACAAGAGGGACTCAACACTTAGGCAATATGATTTGGTTGTTAAGAAACTAGCAGAATTTCTAAAGAATTCAGAGGCTACCCGAATGACCCCTAACTTGGCCATTTCGTTTTTTAGGTCCCTATTTGACAAGGGCCTAGCCGCTAGTACTATCACTACAATTAAATCAGCCCTGAAAAAGATTTTTCAGGTGGGCTTCAATATTAACCTAGCAGATTCATATTTTTCATCCATTCCAAAAGCCTGTGCTAGGCTTAGACCTTCTATTCGTCCACAAAAGGTCTCATGGTTTCTAAACGATGTCTTAAAGCTAGCATCAGACACCGATAATGAATCCTGCTCCTACATTTCGCTTCTTAGGAAGACCCTGTTTCTTACAGCCATGGCCTCAGGTGCCAGAATTTCAGAATTAGCAGCTCTCTCCCGTAATCCTGAAAACCTAGATTTCCTTCCGTCAGGAGAAGTCCTACTCTCCCCAGATAGAGCTTTCCTAGCTAAAAATGAGGACCCTCAAAATAGATGGTCCCCTTGGAAGATTATCCCTCTTCCACATGATGCTTCTCTATGTCCAGTAGTGACTCTTCGGGCCTTTTTAGCTAGAACTGTTACATGCTCGTCTGGCCCCTTGTTTGTCAGGGAACAAGGAGGTACTATCTCCATCCAAGGTATTAGACAGCAAATACTTTACTTCATCAAGCAGGCTAACCCGGATTCCTTTCCACATGCACATGATATCCGAGCAGTAGCAACCTCCATCAATCATTTTCAAAATATGGATTTTGATGAACTTAAAAAGTATACAGGTTGGAAATCGCCTATGGTTTTCAAACGCCACTATTTAAAGAACTTACAGGCCCTAAAATTTCCTACTATTGCAGTTGGGAGTGTCATCTCCCCAGAGTAACCTCTTACCTTTCTTCCTTTTTCGTCCAACTCTCTTCCTTCTCCCTCCTACCTGCCACTCTCACCACGATGCCTCTCACTTCGGTGGATTGGATTTAGCCCCATAATATCTCTCGTTATGTCATTGTTGCATTGTTCTATTTTGTCGTTTACCTTATGAGATGTATATAGCCTTATCCTCAGGTATTCATACCGCTTATGCCATTTCATTCTATGATTTAGGAATTGTGATTATACTGTATTACATTGCTTTACTTCACTCATGGGTATTCATATCAATATTACTATTTTTATACTTAAGGTTTTTGAGATTTGTGATTATTGTGTTACATTTCTTCATTTAATTTAGTAAACCTTCCACATGTACATGACGTTTTTATTTCCTTTTTATTTTTGATACTTACGGGCTTGGAAGGCATTCTCTTGTATATTTTCACCGGGCGACACAGGTCGACCCAGAAAAGGGATTTTGACAAAGGAAAAATCTATTTCTGGGGAGAGACCTGTGTCGCCCGGTGAAACCCTTCCCTGTTTTTTCCCTTCCCTTTCCTTTCCAGGCCAATAATCATACAGAAGGATGTCAGATGGCGCTAGTGTCGGGCGTCGGTGGAGTGGTTTATGCTGGTATGGTTAGAGCCGCTGTAGCGGCTCACCCCTTATATTGACGAAGGAATTCTCTAAATGGAAGACGACCTGTGAATAGTGGTTTTCAAACGCCCTATCTTTATACACGACGCCCTTAGGGGTGTTCGCGCGAGGGTAGTAACCTCTGCATTCCATGCTTTAACTTTCTCTGGTATATTTGGAAGTTATTTATATCAGAAAAGTGACAAGACGGACCTTTTCAACGGGCGACACAGGTCTCTCCCCAGAAATAGATTTTTCCTTTGTCAAAATCCCTTAATTAAATGATGTTATCAAAGCAAAATATCTGCAAGGTCACAGACTGAAATGATATGAAATCGCACGTAAATAATCGATCACATTCTGATACTCGAAGAATTTATTAGTAAGCGAATTGAAGCATTCTGCAGACCTCTGATATTTCTTTTTCCTTGTGTTACACTCGATCCTACCTAATAACTTTTCGATCTTAATTTCAGTTAGGGCTTGTTCTATTCTTAGTGCTGCTAAGAATTTCCAGATAGTTAGATGACAACCAGAGACTTGTTGAAGAGATGTGCAGTGCCATCCTTCAATTATGTTGTTTGTCTTTGGCAATTCTGTTGTACACTTTCAAAGCAAGACCACATTTCAATTTCAAATTTAGGTGGACGACGCGTATTTCTACGGTTAGGCCGCCCAATCCAGGTATCTTCATAGTAGTCCACTATGCAAACCTTCGACTGGATATATATTTTCATCTATTAGTGCGTTGAAAGTTTCGACGACTCGATCTGGAGAAACGAAGGCAAGGGCTAGTAATATGCGAATATTTAACGATAACTTGGCATCTGTTTCATACCTTCTCTTGAGGCCTAATTCATAAACTTTTCTATATACACACTGACACAAATGACAAAAACACTCGTAATGATTACTAGATGGCAATTTGTCCTCAACTGCCTTTACTATAGCGGGCTCAAAATCTGCATTTACAGACTCAACATCTAAAGTCGGTGCTATTGTTTTAACAGTTCTAAGCAAATATCTGTTTCTCCTTTCTTATTCGGTAATACTGTAATGCATAAGCCAAAGGTAGGACATAGCTGATTTTCATTCCATGAATTGCTTAAAGCTGCTCAAAAATACCTGGCACAGTTTTGAAGGTAACATCCATAAAATAATGCTTGCATGAAGCAAGCACAATGAGATTCTTCAAGTTGAAAATACCAGCATTCTGTCTTCTACTCCTCCGGAATCGAATATCAAGAAAGATTCGCCCTTGCTTGTTCTCATATCTTGTTCTGATAGTATTAATTCGTTTCGATGATCAACAGTTGATCTACATTGTTCTTCCTGCCTCACTCGATTGATTGATCGCTTTATGCTGCTGGTTTGTGGTAGAGCAGTTGCAATACAACCACTTAATTCTGCAGCTGCGTGAGACATGAAAAAATGAGGAGAATCTCGTGTTGTTCTTGTGTCAGTCTTCACTTTATATAAAAACTTCTGTACCTCAACATCTGTCGAATTTCCAGTGTGATTATGTTCACCGGGAATAGAACTGATTGAGCCATCAACTGTTATAGCGTGGTCTTTGCACTTTTCAGCAAAATGTTAGCATTTCCAATAGACCTTTGACCTTACTTGCTTGTCCTTCATAGTAATAGCAATGCTCTTCCTTTCTTGCTTTGAATAGATTCTGCCATGTCATTTTGCAATTGGTTTATCCTTTAAAATAAAAATATCTTTTTGGGTTTTCTTGGAAAATATGCATTGACAATGAACAAAGTATATACTAATGGTTAGAGTACTATCAAGCAATGTTTAATAGTTTATAGCTTTCTTTTTCGATCAATTGTTAATACAAACAACTGTTATGTCGAACAATTGGTTTCCGAATAATTAATATCGAATAACTGTTTTAGAATAATTGTCCTTGTTTACCAGCTGAGACTTCCCTCTTAGTCTGGTATCATGGTAAATACCAGTCACCAAAGTCCATTTTAATGTGAGCCTCCAAACTGCATTCCCAAATACTACCTGACAATCAAACTATCCACCTTTTATAAATGATACTAAACACTGTATTTTAAATGAAAAACAATTAATCACAAAATTAATAATCTTATATAATTAACAAATAGAATTTTAATAAAATGTCTTATTATTACACTCACCTGATGTTCATATTGATTTTTTTACAGATGTTCGGTTTAATTGACATTTACATGTAAATTTAAACATTTTAAAAAGTTTTCCCGTTTTCTCTCCCTTCAATGCATACTTGCCTTTAATAAAGGATGGAACATTCTAGTGGTAAGTGGTAACTAATGTGTCAATGTCTCTGTCTCTCAAATTTCAAAGGCTAAGTTATCCCTATCCTATTGATACCACTAGGCAGTGGGGAAGAGGAAGGGCATGTGAACATCAGGCGAGTATAGAAATAAGACATTTTATAAACATTTTTTAATAGAATTGTTTATTTCTATGAAACTTCCCTGATGTCCATATTGGCGACTCCCATACCCTGTTGGAGGAGGGATGCCAGTGAAGGAATGAGATAGGATAAATTTAATCAAAAGTAATATACTACCATAGTTAAGGTACACTAATCTGTTCTAAATTACTTTGAACAAACCACCTAAAAACAGTTTGAAATACAGGACTCCAGATTGTCTGCTAAAGGTATTTGAATTATAGGACTGTATTAGTCTATAAATGATATTTCTTGGTCTAACTGATACTTTTGACTAGTACTAAATCAATTATCAAATTAAAACCCCATAAACTTGCAGATGAGTTAAAAACTAACTGAACTAAATCAATTAGACCAAAGGCTCCGCACCACTCAGAGGCCTAGAGCCTAGCACTCTTCATAAGCAAACCAGGATGCTTTAAGAGAATACTTATCAAAAACCAACTTGTTATGCCAATGAGCTGGTGCTAAATCTCTTACCAAAGAAAGGTTTCTACAAAATTTAATCAAAGTAGCTGCACTATTAAATTCATGTAAAGTATCTCCACTTTTGAACCTTTTATTATATTTGGATCTAAATCTTTGTGGACTGCTATGATAAAATTTCAAACTATGAATGATGTTGCACTTTTTGT
Source organism: Palaemon carinicauda (assembly GCF_036898095.1). Lineage (NCBI taxonomy): Eukaryota > Metazoa > Arthropoda > Malacostraca > Decapoda > Palaemonidae > Palaemon > Palaemon carinicauda. The sequence continues at coordinate 66,533,112 of NC_090751.1, forward strand.
CATAAGATGATTAGGGACCCTAAACACAAAATAAATTAGGGACACTACCTATAATACCAAAATTTTTTTTCCAATTGATATTGAATGGCTGTTACTGGGCAGAGTTTTCTGCTGAAATGCTTTATTCACTTTTAAAACAGGAATGTGGAAGATAGTCACACTCTTAGCCTTAAAATTACAAATTTGGAAGTAATTTTATTTTTCCTAATGATGCCAACATGTAGCTATTTATAGGGGATATTACTCTCGTCAAAGCAGAAAGATGAGCCATAAGACTTTTAGTGAGAGTTAACCATCTACCCGCTAGTTAGGGGGGGGGGGTTAGTTAGCTACCCCACTCACTAACACACCTGGGCCGAGTAACCATTTTGCTTGGAGGTAAGACTTATAGGGGGATAGGTACTGGCAGGCCAATTTGTATAAATAGCTAGAGGTTTGTATCATTAGGAAAAACACAAATTACTTCCAAATTTGTCATTTGTTCCATCACTAATACAAACAACGTTATTTAAAGGTGATGACTTACCTTTAGGAGGGTGGAACTTCGTGCCAGCTGCCTTCTTGGCATCAACCCGGGGTTTCCCTGTACATGCTCCATACATAAGTAGCAGAAACCCTATATCTCGCTAACATGGTCCGCAGCTTAAACAAGCTGTTTGCTTGTGATACTAGCAATGTGACTGCCTAAGTAAGTTCTTCGAGTCATAGGAATCTTCCAGGGGTACCATGGCATTACCAAATACCCATATCGCTATGGGTATGGGGACGCAACAAGTATTATTTCAATACCAGGCTACACAAGGAAAATGGCTTTACAAGCAGATAGGCAAGGCCAGCTTTGCAGAGGTCCCTGGGTGCTGATTCCCCAAGAGAGATGAAGATGAAGGAAAGAAAGAGGCATTCACTACAGACTAATCCCGGGTAACTTTAGCCCTCAATCCTCTGCTACTTATCCATCAAGAAGCTTGAGGTGTTTAAACCACTTGACGTGCAGCTACCAGAGGACCAATGAAGAACGGCTTCATGTTCCTGTGGTCGCAACATGCAGGTAGTGGGCAGTAATGGTCGTCTGACGCTTCCACATGCCCACTTGCAATACCTGCGCCAAAGAGTAGTTTCTTTTGAACAACAGGGACATTGCAATGCCTCTGACGTCATGAGCTCTGGATCGCTGAGTTAGAGGGGGGTTGGGATTCAGGGTAGGGTCAATGACACTGCGTATCCAAGCCGATATGGTGTTCTTGGTGATCCTCCTCTTGACCTTCCCGTGCTGACACTCGGAGGCGAGATGCTGATGTTCTTTTGAGGTAACAACTCAAACTCCTTACTGGACATAGTAACAGTTTATCTAGATCATCAATTACAGTATGAAGACTCCCAATCTGGAAGGGCCCAAATCTAGGATCCGCTACTCCCGGATATTGAGTCTTAGCAATAAACTCAGGGATGACGCTACGAATTACCTACCCCCATTATTATTATTATTATTATTATTATTATTATTATTATTATTATTATTATCATTATTATTATTATTAATTGCTAAGCTAAAATCCTAGTTGGAAAAGCAGAATAGTATTATCCTAGGGGCTCCAACAGGGAAAATAGCACAGTGAGAAAGGAAATAAGGAAAAATAAAATATTTCAAGAACAGTAACATTAAAATAAATATCGCCTATATAAGCTATAAAAACTATAACAAAACAAGAGGAAGAGAAATAAGATAAAATATAGTGTCCGAGTGTACCCTCAAGCAAGAGAACTCTAACCCAAGAAAGTGGAAGACCATGGTACAGGGGCTATGCCACCATACAAGACTAGAAAACAATGGTTTGATTTTAGAGTGTCCACCTAAAAGAACTGGGCTATGTCACAGGAAAGACCAAGTAATCCACTAACTCTCTTGGCTGAAGACGAGGTTAGTAGGAACACCGTCTTCAAAGAGAGGTGGCGATCTGCTGCTGGTGTAATGGTTTGTAGGGAGCACCATTCAGAGACTGAAGGGCGCGAGCCATGTTCCAAGGAGGAGGTCTAACTTCTGACTCGGGGCGTGCAAGCTTGTAGCTACGTACGAGGAGAGAAAGTTCCAACGAGGAAGAAATATCATCTCCTTTCAGTTTAAAGGCAAGGCTTAAGGCTGAGCGGTAGCCTTTTACTGCTGAAACCAAGAGGAGCATTTCCTCCCGAAGGTGCACAAGGTACTCCTCTATTGTTGGAATAGTGGCATCGAGGGGAGAGATACCCCTTCAACGACATCAACCACAGAAAACAGTCCACTTAGCCTGGTAAACTCAAGCTGAGGATTGTCGAAGGTGTCCAGCTATCCTTCTCGCAACTTGTTGCAAAAATCCTCTCTGAGTGACGAGGTGCTGGATAGTCTCCAGGAGTGAAGTCGTAGCAAAGCTTTGGCTTTGTGAAAGATGTTCTCATGTTGCTGTTTGAGTAGATCATGTCATGCAGGGAGTTCTCCCGGAAGCTCCGTCATGAGTTGCAGAAGGTCTAGGAACCACTCTACATGATGCCATAGCAGAGATATAAGAGCCATAGAGAGATTATCGGATGCTCTGATCTTGTTGAGTACTCTTCTCATCAGAGAGAACGGGAGAAAGGCGTAGACGTCAATGTTGTCCTACCGTTGTTGGAATGCAACTCGTCAGAGAGCCTAGGGATGTGGGACTGGTGAGCAGTAAGTGGTAGCCTGAAATTCAGGGACGTCACGAACAAGTCCACAGCTGGAGAACCCCACAAAGTCCCGACTTTGCTGGCTACTAGACTATTCAAAGAACACTCTGAGCCCACTATCTGAGTTGTTCTGCTCAGATTATCTACAAGCACATTCCTCTTGCCCAGGATGAAGTGGGCCAATAAGGACACAAAGTTGTTTTCTGCCCATCTCAGTATCTATACTGCTAAATGGCTTTAGAGGTGCAAAAAAGTACCACCTTGTTTGTTTATGTAAGCCACTACAGTATTGTGGTGTTGTCGCTCATCAACACCATAGAGTGACCCGCCAGGAACTGCTGGAACTATTTGAGGGCTAGAAAAGCTGCCCTCATCTCCAAGGTTGGTACCCTTTGGACTCAGACCAGAGGCCTGAGGCCTGGTGCAGCATATGGGCAGCCACCCTTCTTTTGATGCATCTGGAGAGAGCATCAATTCCATGGGGAGACCAAAAAGGTTAACACTCCTGCGGAGGTTCTCGTCTGCCACCCACCACTTAAGGTCGGTTTGCTCTTCTAGTCCTCAGGGAACATTAGAATGTCCAGGGAATCACTGGTCTGATTCCACCTGGATTTCAGCTGCCATTGGAGAGATCAGATCCTGATGCAGCCAGGGATGATAGGTGACCTATGAGACACAACCACACTGGGCTGGTAGCTGTTCTTGTCTGAGGAAAGGTCTTGCTACCTTCCTCAGCCTGTATAGCCTGTCGTGTGATTTAAAGATTTTCTGTTGATTGGTGACTATGATCATACCTAGGTATATCAATCTTTGAGAGGGAAGCAGGAATGACTTCTTGAGGTTTACCACAATCCCAGAGCTTGGCAAAATGCTAGAGTCTGTCTCGGTGTTGAAGAAGGGTTGCCACCGAGTCTACTAGGATCAGCCAGTCGTCCAGATATCTTAGGAGACAGAAGCTGACCCTGTGAGTCCAAGATGACATTAGGGCAAACACTCTTGTGAAGACCCAGGTGTAGTGGGAAGACCAAAGCACAGTACCTTTAACTGGTAATGGGTGTTGTCAAGTATGATTCTGAGATACTTCCTTGAAGATGGATGCATTGGGATCTGGAAGCATATATCCTTGATATCCAGTGTACACATGAAGTCCTGTGGTCTTACAGCTTGTCTGACCACATCTGCCATCTCCATGCTGAACCGAGTTTTTCTGATAAACTTGTTCAGTGCTGAGAGGTCGATGACTGGTTTCCAGCCTGCAGACGCCTTTTTCACAAGAAGGAGTTGACTGAAGAAACCTGGGGACCTGCTGAGGACCTCTTGGTGAGCGCCCTTCTCCAACATGGCCTGGACTTCAGCCTGAAGGGCCAGCTATTTTGTGAATCCCTTCGCATAGGAGCTCGATGTGGAGGGAGAAATTGAATGAACGGGACGCAACACCCTGAACAAATCATGGAGGCTGTCCAGGGTTCGGCCCCCATCTGCAGCCACCTCTGCCAGAAGTGTTGAAGGCATCCCCCCACTGGTGGATAAGTGGGAGGATTGCCCGTCCTAGCGGGAAGAGTCTCGGCCACTCCCTCTGCTACCCTTACCTCCACGTGAGGATTTAGAGCCCTTCCGCTCTCTGGCTGGAAAGGGCTTCTTCGACACTCTTTGAGACGTTGAAGTCATCGTCGTTGAAGTCCTATTCGTCAGCGGTTTTGTTAGCTGCTTTTGTTTCTTCTTTGGTGGAGGAGACCAATATGGCCAAGATATAAGGACTTTATGTAGGATGGAGTCTTGATTAGACTTTCTCCATATTTCCGCCAGCTGCTCGACGTCTTCCTGCCTAAACAGAGAGGAACCGTCGAGAATCGAGTTCCTCAGTCTTGTTACCTCTGCTTGTAGGACCTGTCGATGGAACCTTTCTATTACCGAGTCCCTTTGCCAAAGGATCGTGTACACCCACAGGTTCACTACCTGGTGGGAGAGGAACTCAATGATTCTAGTTTCCGATAATAGATAAGTATCCATCAAATGCCTCGTGGTCTCCTTAGACCAGTCCTTTGTCCTGATGAGGTGTCCTACAGACCCCAACCAGAAATCTAGTCATTAGGTACAGTAGCCTGCAGGGCGTACTTCGTGACCTCCTCCTGGTTAATGATCTCCTACGCCAAGAACAAGATAGAGAGTCTGGGGTCTCTCAAAGGAGCCTCATCTGGTAAGAGACTCTATTGAGTGGTTGAGAGGAAAGGCTGGAATGGGCTTGTTGGAAACATAATAACTCATCTGCTGCACAAACGGCAACACAAGAAGCTTAGAAGAAGAGCCCGTCAGAGGAAGCTGGAGGAGTCAGCGATCTGGGAGAATGCCTTCCGTCGGGGACTCGTCAGCTCCTTAGACCAGGACAAACCTGCACTGGTCTTGGGAGGCCTCTAAGTCCCATAGACATGGTCCAGCACCATGTCTTTACTCTCTTGAGGGGCCACCACTGGATTGGACTTGTTGATGGCCCTCATGCAGGCCAAGACCTGCCAGAAGGCATGCTATGACTCCTTCTACTCTGCCTCTGTTAGCTTAGGACTTGCTGTCTTTGGGAGATAGTCATCCTCGTCGTAATCGTCTTCCACCCCTGAGCTCTCACCAATAGGAGCCTGGGGTGGGTGGAAGTCGTATCTTGGAGAAGGCATGTTGCTTGTTGACATCCTTGCTGGACCTGGGGAGGATTGTCGAGGCTTCTCTTGCACAGGCCTTGGTGCCTTAGCCAAGGTCTTAAGAACCATTTTCGTGTTCTTTGATTTCTTACGGGATGAAAAATACTCCTTGTTGGACAAACTCGTTCAAGGCTGAGAGGTCTACGACCAGTTGCCAGCCTCCAGATACCTTTTCTACTAAAAAGAGTTAACTGTAGAAGCCGGGAGACTCATCTAGGACCTCTTGGAGAGTGTCCTTCTCTATCATGGTCTGAACTTCGACCCAAAGGGCCTGTCTCTTAGCGGATCCCCTTGCATAGGAATTCGACATCGCTGGATGTAGGGTTAGAGGAGGGAGAGAGAAAGTGAACGGGACGTGGTATCCCACTCTAAGGTCGATGAACGACCGAGGTACACCCCCATGGAGCATCCACCTGTGCCACCTGCTCTGCAGGCATATCCCCACCACTGGACTGGTAAGAAAAATGCCCCCCAAGGAAATTCCCCCTAAGGGTAGTTCCCCTAATGGGAATGGTCAGTACAGATAACAGAGTCATCACCACACTTATACTTACATGTAATATGTGCAGTAACAACAAAAAACGGAATTATCCAGGTCATAGTGTTACACATAAGGTGGGGTAGCAGAGGAATGAATGATCTTATTTGTCTAATGAACTAAAACAATCTCTCTCTCCCTCTCTCTCTCTCTCTCTCTCTCTCTCTCTCTCTCTCTCTCTCTCTCTCTCTCTCTCTCTCTCTCTCTCTCTATCTGTGTGTGTGTGGGGGGGGGGGGGCAGAAATATCCCTTTTGTCATCAGAAGAGTCATCACATGTATGCCTTATAATTATAAATTATTATATACTCCATGAGTCAAAGGAAACAAACCGATATTCTCTTTACATTTCTGTATAACGTAGGGCCCATTACCAAAGAGTAGTTTTAAATCTTTTGATAGCCATCTATTATTATGCAATCACATAATCACTTCTCAATGAAAATAAAGTTTTTTTTTCACATAGAATCACAGTGCTTTACTATCACTTAGAGTAAAATAATATAAAACTAATCCTGAAATGTTTTCTTTATAATCACTTCATAAAGAATAGAAAGAGTTTTTGAGTTGTTTGGGGGTGAAATAGAATAGAAAATACAGCAAACTTTTGTAAAAACAAATAAATATGGAAATGTAGGGTATCATAAATGTAGGTTATTATTCGAGATTTGGTGACAAATCCCTTATGCAGCTACTGACGGGGGATACTATACCTTGTAGTGAAGGGGTTATACGTACACAAACAACTCCACCTAACTGTCTCTACCTATTTGCCATCCTCCCCTCCTGCTCGGAGTGGAGCTCAGGGTAAAAACTCCTATGTTAGGGGAGTAGCTACGACCCTCTCATTCCATAAGAATCTCTCTATAGCGAAGGTACTCTAGGCAGGCACGTGGAAATGTCAGACGACGTTTACTGCCCATTACCTGCAGGAATTGACCCACAGGTCCCAAGATACCTTTTCACTAGGACCAGTAGTAGCTACACAGCAGGAGGTATAGTGACCTCGGCTCCTTTTACAGGACTTTAGCATCAGATCGAAGATGGAGGTTACATGTTAAAATGGGATGACAGTGAAGATTAACTGGTCCTTTCCTTTCACTTTCATCTTCCCCTCTATTGGGGCACAGCATCAGAAACACTGACAGCTGGAACTGAACTATTTCCAGGCAAACGCCACTTTATTGGTAACTCTTTTATTACATGATAGAGAAGTGTCATTCCACACACTCCTTACAAGGGAGTGTGTGTTGTAACCAGGAAAACCCTCTCATATACATATACCTCATAGGTGGAACCAGGAAAATTCATTAATATACATATGCCTTGTCATTAAAACACAGAAACTTTCTGTTCCGCTTTCTTTGTTCTACGGGCCACGGATCCACTGGTATTGCCAAACCACCGGAGCACGAGGTGTAAAAGAATCATACCTCTGCAACATTTAAAATTGTCGGAGTTCTTGGTAACCAGGGATAAATTTCCAGCTAGTTGGAAGGGGCCTTCCCCCACCAAAGGATGAGTCTCCTAAGTAAAGAACTCATGTTTGTATACTGTAGTTAGGAAAGATAAAAATTATCTCCAAATTCATTATTTTATATAAAGTTATTCCTTGATAAAAATACATACCTGAGGAAATTAGAGTTGTGTCATTTAATGCAACTGCTTCAACAAAGGATTTTATCAGATGATAATCAGCTCCGCCATGCCCCCATCCTAGAGGTGACTCCTGCTAAAATTAACAAAATTACATTGTACTGACTGTCAGCACATTATATTATGATTACATGAACAAATAATCTAACTAATAGGGGCTAATCATGACGTGTTTGAGAAATGAAAACTTCTCAAAGGTTTCACTTGAATAACTCATTACAAGAAACGATGTAAATACATTTTATTACTTGTCTTTAGTTAGTTACATCTTTGCTTTGGGGATATTGATCCCTATTTGCACTTAGGACAACAGACAAAGGAAATCCTAATAAATATTTGTACAAAGACCTTTAGACCAATGTAAATTTATAAAAATATTTTAATGAATCTGAATAAATAACAAATTGGAACTGCAGTTCACTTTGAAGTTTTACGTGATCACAATGACAGCTTATCCTAAACCCCAGTAATCTGGTTAATTTGCTTTTAAAAAAAGTAAGTTTATCTTCTTAATTAGGAATAATTTATTAAAGACTAAAAGCAAATGATTCAAACATTAACTGAATCTATATTGAGTAGCATAAACATTTCAAGTTAACAACATTATGAGATGGAGTCTGCCTAACTGTGTCAATTTACTAAAAACTGGTATTCACCTATAATGGACGAAGAACTATTTATCTTTGTCAAAAGAATCTTCACCCCTTAAAAGGTACTGTATTAATGAAAACAAGTGCTTATCTAATTACCTATAAATATGTGAGCCTATCTTTTCCAGTACCTGCTAAGTACCAAGAACTTTGAACTTAAATATGAAGGAGTAATGGATCAGATATGGGCATACTGGACAAGATTGTGGTAATTCTTACTTCACAGCGATGAATTTTGTTGATTCTAGTTAAAAAGTCAAAATGATCAATTTCATGACCTTTCGATTCATCCCAAACAAGTTGCCCAAGTGTTCCATAAACCTCAGTCTTCCGGTTGCATAACTGTTTCGTAAAGGCTATCATGGTAAGGGTTGCTGTAGATCCATCGCTAAATTCAAAGTTCACAACCTACGAACAAAAAATTATTTACAATTTCATATTGGAAATTCATACCTTGATTACTCAATCAAAATACCCTAAGGCCTATTCATTGTTTAAACACAAGACAAAATTAATTTCTTTATATGGACAGTTATGTGCTTTATATCTAATCTAACACACTTAAAGTGAACTGATAAGTCAGTAAAATCGATGGCACTGTAAATCTCCACTTCAGAATCCTGCATTGCTTTTCTGTCTGCAACTTGTATTTGTTGAGAAGAAAGAGGGGAGACAAGTTTGAGAAAATGTAACTGGGAAGACAAGAATTGTTCAATATTCCTTTTGCTTACTATTTTGAAGAGCCCAAAACTAAATGAATTTGTACATGGGTAGCCATCCACACCTGCAATATTCTACTGTACTCTAAATTTTATCTGCTCATCAACAAAATTATATAGTATTCTAAAACTTGAACTTTCTTTTAATCCACAAAATGGATTATATTTTTTAAACAGTGATACAGTTCTTGAAGGCATGTAAAAGAGATTATATTTGGCAAAGTTAGTAGCATCAGGTTACATTCACTAAAGTGAACTTTGGAAAAGCAAGATGCTATAAGCCCTAGGGCTCCAATAGGGAAAAATAGCACAGTGAGGAAAGGGAATAAGGAAATAAATAAATGATGAGAACAAATTAACAATAAATCATTCTAAAAGCAGTAACAACGTCAAAACAGATATGTCATATATAAACTATAAAAAGAGGTATGTCAGCCTGTTCTACATAAAAATATTTGCTGCAAGTTTGAACTTTTTGAAGTTTTACTGATTCAACTACCCGATTAGAAAGATCATTCCACAACTTGGTCACAGCTGAAATAAGACTTTTAGAATAATGTGTAGGATTGACCCTCATGATGGAGAAGGCCTGGCTATTAGAATTAACTGCCTGCCTAGTATTACGAACAGGATGGATTGTCCATGAAGATCTGAATGCAAAGGATGGTCAGAGTTATGAAAAATCTTAAGCAACATGCATAATGAACTAATTGAATGATGGTGCCAAAGATTAATATCTAGATCAGGAATAAGAAATTTAATAGACTAAAGTTTCTGTCCAACAAATCAAGATGATAATCAGCATCTGAAGACCAGACAGGAGAACAATACTCAAAACAAGGTAAAATGAAGGAATTAAAACACTTCTTCACAATTGATTGATCACCAAAAATCTTGAGACTTTCTCAATAAGCCATTTTTTTTGCAATGTAAGAGGACACAGACCTAATGTGTTTCTCCAAAGTAAATTTACTGTCGAGAATCACACCTAAAATTTTAAGAGTCATACAAAGTTAAAGAAAAACTATCAATACTGAGATCTGGATGTTGAGGAGCCAATGTCCTTGATCTACTTACAATCATACTTTGAGTTTTGTTAGGATTTAACTTCATATCCCATAATTTGGACCATGCAGTAATTGTAGCTAGATCTCTATTAAGGGATTCAGCAACCCCAGATATACATTCAGGGGATGGAATTGATGCAAAGAGAGTAGCATCATCTGCATATGCAACGTGCTTGTTTTCTAGGCCAAATTACATGTCATGTGTATATAGTATGAAAAGTAATGGGTCAAAAACACTACCCTGTGGAACACCAGATATCACATTCCTATACTCACTATGATGCCCATCAACAACTCTTTGAGATATATTACTTAAACAATCAATAATAATGTTAAGAAACGACCCACCCACTCCCAACTGTTTGTGTTTGAAAACAAGGGCCTCATGATTAACACAGTCAAAGGCAGCACTAAAATCAAGGCCAGTCATATGAACTTCCTGACCACAATCAAGGGATTTCTGCACAGCATTGGAGATCGCAAGAATGGCATCACATGCTCCAAGGCCTTTACAAAAGCCAAATTACAAACTAGGGTATAGATGATTACCTTCAGCAAACCTATTAAGACGTTAAGACGTTTTGCCAGAAGACATTAAAAAACTTTAGATAATATGGGAGTTATGGATATTGGGTAGTAATCAGTTGGACTTGAGCTACCACAAACACATTTACATAGAGGAGTAACATTACCAATTCTCCAACAAATGCTAAAAGCGCCTCTTCTTGCTAACTTGCACAAAATAACAGGTAACTTTGGAGCTAAGAAATCTGCAGTCTTTATAACAAACAAAGGAAAAATACCATTTGGGTCTACACCTCCATAAGCATCAAGGTCCATCAACAAAGCTTCAATTTCACGAGATCGAAAAGCTAAACTAGTTTGTTTAGCCTCAGGAAAACCGGAATGAGGAAGTTCAAGTTTTTCATTACTCTGTTTACTGTCAAAAACATCAGCCAAAAGGGTTGCCTTTTCTTTTGGACGGTGAGTGACTGAGCCATCTGGTTTAAGTAAAGGAGGAACTGTTACATCTACACCAAAGAGTGCAGATTTAAGGGTAGGCCACCATTTACGTTTCAGAGCTGTACCAGAAAGGGTTTCTTTCATGGTTAAAATGTATTCCTTTTCAGTTGAGGCATAAACTCTCTGAGCAAAATCTCTAAGCTGAGTATAGTTATTCCAGGTCAAATCTGATCTATTACCCTTCCAAAGATGATAGGCCTCCTGTTTCTCCAAATAAGAACGTCTATAATCATCATTGAACCACGGTTCATCCTTCACTTGGTACCTTAGCACACGAGAAGGGATACGCCTATCAATTATGTTGACTAGATTCTCATTCAAAGGAACACAGGATCAACACTACTATATAATTGTGACCAATTCAAGCACAAAAGTTCATGCAAAATCCCATTCCAGTCTCCTTGAAATTACATATAAATTTTACAAGAGTATGATACATCAGGGACAGGCTGCTCAGTCTTCACTACTAATGAAATCAAGGCATGATCAGATGTCCCGACTGGAGAACCAACCTTTCTAGTTATAACGCCAGGGGAGTTAGTGTATACAAGGTCCAAGCAATTACCAGACCTGTGAGTAGCTCACAGCCTAATTCAGAGGCAAAGTCTAAAGCTCTTAAGCCATGGCGATCGGTAGGAGAGATAGAACTTAACCACTCCCTATGGTGAGCATTAGAATCACCAACAAAGACAAAAGAAGCCTTTCAATCATCTTCTTGTATCTTAACCATAATGTTAAGAAGACAATCGAAGATAGAATCATCCATGTCTGGATTCCAATATTATTATTATTATTATTACTATCCAAGCTACAACCCTAGTTGGAAAAGCAAGATGCTATAAGCCCAGGGGCTCCAACAGGGAAAAATAGCCCAGTGAGGAAAGGAAATAAGGAAATAAATAAATGAGGAGAACAAATTAACAATAAATCATTCTAAAATAAGAAACAACGTCAAAACAGACATGTCATATAATAAACTATCAACAACATCAAAAACAAATATGTCATAAATAAACTATAAAAAGACTATGTCCGCCTGGTCAACAAAAAAGCATTTGCTCCAACTTTGAACTTTTGAAGTTCTACTGATTCAACCACCCGATTAGGAAGATCATTCCACAACTTGGTCACAGCTGGAATAAAACTTCTAGAGTACTGCGTAGTATTGAGCCTCGTGATGGAGAAGGCCTGGCTATTAGAATTAACTGCCTGCCTAGTATTACGAACAGGATAGAATTGTCCAGGGAGATCTGAATGTAAAGGATGGTCAGAGTTGTGAAAAATCTTATGCAACATACATAATGAACTAATTGAACGACGGTGCCAGAGATTAATATCTAGATTAGGAATAAGAAATTTAATAGACCGTAAGTTTCTGTCCAACAAATTAAGATGAGAATCAGCAGCTGAAGACCAGACAGGAGAACAATACTCAAAACAAGGTAGAATGAAAGAATTAAAACACTTCTTCAGAATAGATTGATCACCGAAAATCTTGAAAGACTTTCTCAATAAGCCTATTTTTTGTGAAATTGAAGAAGACACAGACCTTATATGTTTCTCAAAAGTAAATTTACTGTCGAGAATCACACCTAAAATTTTGAAAGAGTCATACATATTTAAAGAAACATTATCAATACTGAGATCCGGATGTTGAGGAACCACCGTCCTTGACCTACTTACAATCATACTTTGAGTTTTGTTAGGATTCAACTTCATACCTCATAATTTGCACCATGCACTAATTCTAGCTAAATCTCTATTAAGGGATTCACCAACCCTAGATCTACATTCAGGGGATGGAATTGATGCAAAGAGAGTAGCATCATCTGCATATGCAACAAACTTGTTTTCTAGGCCAAACCACATGTCATGTGTATATAGTATGAAAAGTAATGGGCCAAGAACACTACCCTGTGGAACACCGGATATCACATTCCTATAATCACTATGGTGCCCATCAACAACAACTCTTTGAGATCTATTACTTAAAAAATCAATAATAATGCTAAGAAACGACCCACCCACTCCCAACTGTTTCAGTTTGAAAACAAGGGCCTCATGATTAACACGGTCAAAGGCAGCACTAAAATCAAGGCCAATCATACGAACTTCCCGACCACAATCAAGGGATTTCTGTACAGCATTGGAGATTGTAAGAAGGGCATCACATGCTCCAAGGCCTTTACGAAAACCAAATTGCAAACTAGGGAAGAGATGATTACCTTCAGCAAACCTATTAAGACGTTTTGCCAGAAGACGTTCAAAAACTTTAGATAATATGGGAGTTATGGAAATTGGGCGGTAATCAGTGGGACTTGAACTACCACAAACACATTTACATAGAGGAGTAACATTACCAATTCTCCAACTAGTGCTAAAAGCTCCTCTTCTTGCTAACTTGCGCAAAATAACAGATAACTTTGGAGCTAAGAAATCTGCTGTCTTTATAAAAAACAAAGGAAAAATACCATTTGGGTCTACACCTCCATAAGCATCAAGGTCCATCAACAGAGCTTTAATCTCACGAGATCGAAAAGCTAAACTAGTTAGTTTAGCCTCAGGAAAACAGGAATGAGGAAGTTCAAGTTTTTCATTACTCTGTTTACTGTCAAAAACATCAGCCAAAAGGGTTGCCTTTTCCTTTGGACAGTGAGTGACTGAGCCATCTGGTTTAAGTAAAGGAGGAACTGTTGCATCTACACCAAAGAGTGCAGATTTAAGGGTAGACCACCATTTATGTTCCTGAGTTGTACCAGAAAGGGTTTCTTTTATGGTTAAATTGTACTCCTTTTCAGTTGAGGCATAAACTCTCTGAGCAAAAGCTCGAAGCTGAGTATAGTTGTTCCAGGTCGAATCTGATCTGTTACCCTTCCAAAGTTGATAGGCCTCCTGCTTCTCCAAAAAAGCACGTCTACAATCATCATTGAACCACGGTTTGTCCTTCACTCGGTACCTTAGCACACGAGAAGGGATACGCCTATCAATTATGTTGACTAGATTCTCATTCAAAGGAACACAGGATCAACACTACTATATAATTGTGACCAATTCAAGCACAAAAGTTCATGCAAAATCCCATTCCAGTCTTCTTGAAATTACATATAAATTTTACAAGAGTATGATACATCAGGGACAGGCTGCTCAGTCTTCACTACTAATGAAATCAAGGCATGATCAGATGTCCCGACTGGAGAACCAACCTTTCTAGTTATAACGCCAGGGGAGTTAGTGTATACAAGGTCCAAGCAATTACCAGACCTGTGAGTAGCTCACAGCCTAATTCAGAGGCAAAGTCTAAAGTTGTTATGCCTGCCACAAACTTTTATTACCTGAATCTCATGACATCCATATTTATAGCAGGACTTATGAGAAGTAGGGTACTCGGTCCTAATATACACCGCCATTCCTCTTGCCCTAGGGATGGAATCACGTTTCAACATTATTGGCTTCTTATAAAACAGTTATAAGGAGCTCAGATGAGTGCCTCATATTAGAAACCAAAGTTTCTGAACACAAAAAAATATCATACTGTCTGGACGTAACTGTAAGGTCTTGGATATTTGCATGAAGACCATGAATATTGCAATACAGAAGATGACATTGACGAAATCTAGGACGTACTGGTCCAGGATTTCGCTCAATGTCTTCAGACAGCATAAGAATCAATAATAATAGAAAAGGGACATCATACTTAAAAACTAGATTAACAAGACCCATAACAAAAACAATATGTACAGAATTATAAATAAAGTGATTGATCAAACCCCTAGACTATAGTAAAAAGTTAGAAAAACTGGTCAACATGGAGGTGCCGATACACCATGCAAGGCTAAATACCCTCCCAGATAGCCACTTCAACTGATGGGAGGACAATAAGAATGGTTTTGAGAAGAAAAAGAACCAGATAAGAAAAAGACCTCTTGATAAACCACCAGGCATCCATGGCCCTTCTGTTAAGCCTGCCCAACATGACAATTTGTCCTAAATTGTAATTTTTCTAGCTATACAAACCCGTAATCATTTAATATAGGAATTCACTTCAGCTCAGCTGAAACAGCCGGAGAGAAAGAAAAGCAGGAGGCTGTGCTGATTGGTTGGCTGGTGGTATGGGGAGGAGCTTAGCTCCCCATCCCCCACCGCCAGCCTGCTTTCCTCATTCAAATGCTTTAGGCTTAATGTGGAACATGAAAGGGGTGGTAGAGGCAGGTATTTATATTAAATGATTACGGGTTTGCATAGCAGGGAAAAATAGAATTTAGGACATATTGTCATTTGTTCCAACGCGATATACAAACCTCGTAATCATTTAACATAGGAAGACTCACTGGTTAGAGGGAGATCTGCCTTTGCTGCTTGTGGACAGCTAACTGCCCGGATATACTATAGACCTGGTCTTGAATGAGAGCAGAGGACTAAATCCACCCATCCCTGTCACTTAATAAGACATGATGATGGTGGGGTCTAAGAGACTGGGAGCCGCTGCGCGATGTGTAAGACTATCGTGCGACCAGAGAGCGTGAATGTAAGAGACACTCGACCTTAGGGTCACAGTGACTGGATAAAACTCCAAAACCAAAAGGCAAAGGGCTTATCATCCACCGTCTTCCCTGCCTAGCAGAAGACGGGGGGAGAATACTTGTAAACAAACTCTAACAATCTTACCTGGAAAGACTTGTCTCTATGTACGGAACTCCAAGGGAGGAGACAGAGAGAAAGGTGGATCACCTGCAGCCTGCTTTCACACTGCCAAACAGATCATAAAATCAAGACAAGAGACTTCCCTTTCCCAGAGGAACTGGAAAGGTCAGACAAAAGGTTGAGCTGCTACCACAGGGCCAAGAACAAAGGTGTCCAAGGACTTGTGCGTAAACTCCCTCAAGTAAAAGGCCGTGATGGTGGGGTCTAAGAGACTGGGAGCCGCTGCGCGATGTGTAAGACTATCGTGCGACCAGAGAGCGTGAATGTAAGAGACACTCGACCCTAGGGTCACAGTGACTGGATAAAACTCCAAAACCAAAAGGCAAAGGGCTTATCATCCACCGTCTTCCCTGCCTAGCAGAAGACGGGGGGAGAATACTTGTAAACAAACTCTAGCAATCTTACCTGGAAAGACTTGTCTCTATGTACGGAACTCCAAGGGAGGAGACAGAGAGAAAGGTGGATCACCTGCAGCCTGCTTTCACACTGCCAAACAGATCATAAAATCAAGACAAGAGACTTCCCTTTCCCAGAGGAACTGGAAAGGTCAGACAAAAGGTTGAGCTGCTACCACAGGGCCAAGAACAAAGGTGTCCAAGGACTTGTGCGTAAACTCCCTCAAGTAAAAGGCTGTGATGGTGGGGTCTAAGAGACTGGGAGCCGCTGCGCGATGTGTAAGACTATCGTGCGACCAGAGAGCGTGAATGTAAGAGACACTCGACCCTAGGGTTACAGTGACTGGATAAAACTCCAAAACCAAAAGGCAAAGGGCTTATCATCCACCGTCTTCCCTGCCTAGCAGAAGACGGGGGGAGAATACTTGTAAACAAACTCTAGCAATCTTACCTGGAAAGACTTGTCTCTATGTACGGAACTCCAAGGGAGGAGACAGAGAGAAAGGTGGATCACCTGCAGCCTGCTTTCACACTGCCAAACAGATCATAAAATCAAGATAAGAGACTTCCCTTTCCCAGAGGAACTAGAAAGGTCAGACAAAAGGTTGAGCTGCTACCACAGGGCCAAGAACAAAGGTGTCCAAGGACTTGTGCGTAAACTCCCTCAAGTAAAAGGCCGTAAAGGTGGTCTGGCGTTTCCCAACGCCAGCCTTTAGCACTTGGCCCACTGCAAGATTTCTCTTGAACGCGAGTGTGGGGGCAATGCCCCTGATCTCGTGAGCTTAAACCCTCGCTGGTTTTTGGACTCTTGAAGAAGTCTCATACGCCCTGCGGATGGTCTCACGGATCCAGGATATCGTGTTCCTCGACACCTCCCTCTTGGTTCTGCCGGTGCTAACGAAGTCGTCGACATTCAGGTCTGAGATGCCGAGTTCATTTAAGATAGCGCCGGAGACACATGACGGGACAGAGAAGCCTCTCAACTGAACCCCCACATCCGGTAAGGAAGGAATAGTGAAGGCCTCGAACCTGGGATCGTGGATCGCTGGGTTCTGAGTCTTGGCCCCAAACTCTGGCACAAAACTCAAGGAGATCTCCTTCCAACCCTCTGCATGAGTGACATTACAGGAGATGCCGTGTAACTACCAGACTTTCTTCGCCGATGCTAAGGCTAGCAGAAAAAATAGTTCTAAAGGTCAAGTTTGTTCCAACGCGATATACAAACCTCGTAATCATTTAACATAGGAAGACTCACTGGTTAGAGGGAGATCTGCCTTTGCTGCTTGTGGACAGCTAACTGCCCGGATATACTATAGACCTGGTCTTGAATGAGAGCAGAGGACTAAATCCACCCATCCCTGTCACTTAATAAGACATGATGATGGTGGGGTCTAAGAGACTGGGAGCCGCTGCGCGATGTGTAAGACTATCGTGCGACCAGAGAGCGTGAATGTAAGAGACACTCGACCCTAGGGTTACAGTGACTGGATAAAACTCCAAAACCAAAAGGCAAAGGGCTTATCATCCACCGTCTTCCCTGCCTAGCAGAAGACGGGGGGAGAATACTTGTAAACAAACTCTAGCAATCTTACCTGGAAAGACTTGTCTCTATGTACGGAACTCCAAGGGAGGAGACAGAGAGAAAGGTGGATCACCTGCAGCCTGCTTTCACACTGCCAAACAGATCATAAAATCAAGACAAGAGACTTCCCTTTCCCAGAGGAACTGGAAAGGTCAGACAAAAGGTTGAGCTGCTACCACAGGGCCAAGAACAAAGGTGTCCAAGGACTTGTGCGTAAACTCCCTCAAGTAAAAGGCCGTGATGGTGGGGTCTAAGAGACTGGGAGCCGCTGCGCGATGTGTAAGACTATCGTGCGACCAGAGAGCGTGAATGTAAGAGACACTCGACCTTAGGGTCACAGTGACTGGATAAAACTCCAAAACCAAAAGGCAAAGGGCTTATCATCCACCGTCTTCCCTGCCTAGCAGAAGACGGGGGGAGAATACTTGTAAACAAACTCTAGCAATCTTACCTGGAAAGACTTGTCTCTATGTACGGAACTCCAAGGGAGGAGACAGAGAGAAAGGTGGATCACCTGCAGCCTGCTTTCACACTGCCAAACAGATCATAAAATCAAGATAAGAGACTTCCCTTTCCCAGAGGAACTGGAAAGGTCAGACAAAAGGTTGAGCTGCTACCACAGGGCCAAGAACAAAGGTGTCCAAGGACTTGTGCGTAAACTCCCTCAAGTAAAAGGCCGTAAAGGTGGTCTGGCGTTTCCCAACGCCAGCCTTCAGCACTTGGCCCACTGCAAGATTTCTCTTGAACGCGAGTGTGGGGGCAATGCCCCTGATCTCGTGAGCTTAAACCCTCGCTGGTTTTTGGACTCTTGAGGAAGTCTCATACGCCCTGCGGATGGTCTCACGGATCCAGGATATCGTGTTCCTCGACACCTCCCTCTTGGTTCTGCCGGTGCTAACGAAGTCGTCGACATTCAGGTCTGAGATGCCGAGTTCATTTAAGATAGCGCCGGAGACACATGACGGGACAGAGAAGCCTCTCAACTGAACCCCCACATCCGGTAAGGAAGGAATAGTGAAGGCCTCGAACCTGGAATCGTGGATCGCTGGGTTCTGAGTCTTGGCCCCAAACTCTGGCACAAAACTCAAGGAGATCTCCTTCCAACCCTCTGCATGAGTGACATTACAGGAGATGCCGTGTAACTACCAGACTTTCTTCGCCGATGCTAAGGCTAGCAGAAAAAATAGTTCTAAAGGTCAAGTTTGTTCCAACGCGATATACAAACCTCGTAATCATTTAACATAGGAAGACTCACTGGTTAGAGGGAGATCTGCCTTTGCTGCTTGTGGACAGCTAACTGCCGGGATATACTATAGACCTGGTCTTGAATGAGAGCAGAGGACTAAATCCACCCATCCCTGTCACTTAATAAGACATGATGATGGTGGGGTCTAAGAGACTGGGAGCCGCTGCACGATGTGTAAGACTATCGTGCGACCAGAGAGCGTGAATGTAAGAGACACTCGACCCTAGGGTCACAGTGACTGGATAAAACTCCAAAACCAAAAGGCAAAGGGCTTATCATCCACCGTCTTCCCTGCCTAGCAGAAGACGGGGGGAGAATACTTGTAAACAAACTCTAGCAATCTTACCTGGAAAGACTTGTCTCTATGTACGGAACTCCAAGGGAGGAGACAGAGAGAAAGGTGGATCACCTGCAGCCTGCTTTCACAATGCCAAACAGATCATAAAATCAAGACAAGAGACTTCCCTTTCCCAGAGGAACTGGAAAGGTCAGACAAAAGGTTGAGCTGCTACCACAGGGCCAAGAACAAAGGTGTCCAAGGACTTGTGCGTAAACTCCCTCAAGTAAAAGGCCGTGATGGTGGGGTCTAAGAGACTGGGAGCCGCTGCGCGATGTGTAAGACTATCGTGCGACCAGAGAGCGTGAATGTAAGAGACACTCGACCTTAGGGTCACAGTGACTGGATAAAACTCCAAAACCAAAAGGCAAAGGGCTTATCATCCACCGTCTTCCCTGCCTAGCAGAAGACGGGGGGAGAATACTTGTAAACAAACTCTAGCAATCTTACCTGGAAAGACTTGTCTCTATGTACGGAACTCCAAGGGAGGAGACAGAGAGAAAGGTGGATCACCTGCAGCCTGCTTTCACACTGCCAAACAGATCATAAAATCAAGATAAGAGACTTCCCTTTCCCAGAGGAACTGGAAAGGTCAGACAAAAGGTTGAGCTGCTACCACAGGGCCAAGAACAAAGGTGTCCAAGGACTTGTGCGTAAACTCCCTCAAGTAAAAGGCCGTAAAGGTGGTCTGGCGTTTCCCAACGCCAGCCTTCAGCACTTGGCCCACTGCAAGATTTCTCTTGAACGCGAGTGTGGGGGCAATGCCCCTGATCTCGTGAGCTTAAACCCTCGCTGGTTTTTGGACTCTTGAGGAAGTCTCATACGCCCTGCGGATGGTCTCACGGATCCAGGATATCGTGTTCCTCGACACCTCCCTCTTGGTTCTGCCGGTGCTAACGAAGTCGTCGACATTCAGGTCTGAGATGCCGAGTTCATTTAAGATAGCGCCGGAGACACATGACGGGACAGAGAAGCCTCTCAACTGAACCCCCACATCCGGTAAGGAAGGAATAGTGAAGGCCTCGAACCTGGAATCGTGGATCGCTGGGTTCTGAGTCTTGGCCCCAAACTCTGGCACAAAACTCAAGGAGATCTCCTTCCAACCCTCTGCATGAGTGACATTACAGGAGATGCCGTGTAACTACCAGACTTTCTTCGCCGATGCTAAGGCTAGCAGAAAAAATAGTTCTAAAGGTCAAGTTTGTTCCAACGCGATATACAAACCTCGTAATCATTTAACATAGGAAGACTCACTGGTTAGAGGGAGATCTGCCTTTGCTGCTTGTGGACAGCTAACTGCCCGGATATACTATAGACCTGGTCTTGAATGAGAGCAGAGGACTAAATCCACCCATCCCTGTCACTTAATAAGACATGATGATGGTGGGGTCTAAGAGACTGGGAGCCGCTGCACGATGTGTAAGACTATCGTGCGACCAGAGAGCGTGAATGTAAGAGACACTCGACCCTAGGGTCACAGTGACTGGATAAAACTCCAAAACCAAAAGGCAAAGGGCTTATCATCCACCGTCTTCCCTGCCTAGCAGAAGACGGGGGGAGAATACTTGTAAACAAACTCTAGCAATCTTACCTGGAAAGACTTGTCTCTATGTACGGAACTCCAAGGGAGGAGACAGAGAGAAAGGTGGATCACCTGCAGCCTGCTTTCACACTGCCAAACAGATCATAAAATCAAGACAAGAGACTTCCCTTTCCCAGAGGAACTGGAAAGGTCAGACAAAAGGTTGAGCTGCTACCACAGGGCCAAGAACAAAGGTGTCCAAGGACTTGTGCGTAAACTCCCTCAAGTAAAAGGCCGTAAAGGTGGTCTGGCGTTTCCCAACGCCAGCCTTCAGCAATTGGCCCACTGCAAGATTTCTCTTGAACGCGAGTGTGGGGGCAATGCTCCTGATCTCTTGAGCTTAAACCCTCGCTGGTTTTTGGACTCTTGAGGAAGTCTCATACGCCCTGCGGATGGTCTCACGGATCCAGGATATCGTGTTCCTCGACACCTCCCTCTTGGTTCTGCCGATGCTAACGAAGTCGTCGACATTCAGGTCTGAGATGCCGAGTTCATTTAAGATAGCGCCGGAGACACATGACGGGACAGAGAAGCCTCTCAACTGAACCCCCACATCCGGTAAGGAAGGAATAGTGAAGGCCTCGAACCTGGGATCGTGGATCGCTGGGTTCTGAGTCTTGTCCCCAAACTCTGGCACAAAACTCAAGGAGATCTCCTTCCAACCCTCTGCATGAGTGACATTACAGGAGATGCCGTGTAACTACCAGACTTTCTTCGCCGATGCTAAGGCTAGCAGAAAAAATAGTTCTAAAGGTCAAGTTTGTTCCAACGCGATATACAAACCTCGTAATCATTTAACATAGGAAGACTCACTGGTTAGAGGGAGATCTGCCTTTGCTGCTTGTGGACAGCTAACTGCCCGGATATACTATAGACTTGGTCTTGAATGAGAGCAGAGGACTAAATCCACCCATCCCTGTCACTTAATAAGACATGATGATGGTGGGGTCTAAGAGACTGGGAGCCGCTGCGCGATGTGTAAGACTATCG
Organism: Palaemon carinicauda; assembly: GCF_036898095.1. Classification (NCBI taxonomy): domain Eukaryota; kingdom Metazoa; phylum Arthropoda; class Malacostraca; order Decapoda; family Palaemonidae; genus Palaemon; species Palaemon carinicauda. Next base: position 66,554,968 of record NC_090751.1, read on the forward strand.
TGCGACCAGAGAGCGTGAATGTAAGAGACACTCGACCCTAGGGTCACAGTGACTGGATAAAACTCCAAAACCAAAAGGCAAAGGGCTTATCATCCACCGTCTTCCCTGCCTAGCAGAAGACGGGGGGAGAATACTTGTAAACAAACTCTAGCAATCTTACCTGGAAAGACTTGTCTCTATGTACGGAACTCCAAGGGAGGAGACAGTGAGAAAGGTGGATCACCTGCAGCCTGCTTTCACACTGCCAAACAGATCATAAAATCAAGACAAGAGACTTCCCTTTCCCAGAGGAACTGGAAAGGTCAGACAAAAGGTTGAGCTGCTACCACAGGGCCAAGAACAAAGGTGTCCAAGGACTTGTGCGTAAACTCCCTCAAGTAAAAGGCCGTAAAGGTGGTCTGGCGTTTCCCAACGCCAGCCTTTAGCACTTGGCCCACTGCAAGATTTCTCTTGAACGCGAGTGTGGGGGCAATGCCCCTGATCTCGTGAGCTTAAACCCTCGCTGGTTTTTGGACTCTTGAAGAAGTCTCATACGCCCTGCGGATGGTCTCACGGATCCAGGATATCGTGTTCCTCGACACCTCCCTCTTGGTTCTGCCGGTGCTAACGAAGTCGTCGACATTCAGGTCTGAGATGCCGAGTTCATTTAAGATAGCGCCGGAGACACATGACGGGACAGAGAAGCCTCTCAACTGAACCCCCACATCCGGTAAGGAAGGAATAGTGAAGGCCTCGAACCTGGGATCGTGGATCGCTGGGTTCTGAGTCTTGGCCCCAAACTCTGGCACAAAACTCAAGGAGATCTCCTTCCAACCCTCTGCATGAGTGACATTACAGGAGATGCCGTGTAACTACCAGACTTTCTTCGCCGATGCTAAGGCTAGCAGAAAAAATAGTTCTAAAGGTCAAGTGCCTGTTTGAGGCCCGGCTCAAGGGTTCATACGGAACACGAGTAAGCGACCCAAGAATTAAGGCGACATCCCACTGGGGAACTCTAGGTTCCCTCGGGGAACGAGACTGTTCGAAGCTCTTAATGAGTATAGAAATCCCCAGGGCATTGGAGATACCTATGCCCTTCAGATGAAACACCATTGCAAGGGCAGACCTGTACCCTTTAATAGCAGAAACCGAAAGGAGCTTATCTCTGCGAAGAAAGACTAGGAAGTCTGCAATCTGAGTCAGAGAGGCTCCGACTGGAGAGATACACCTTCCACTACACCAATCACAGAAGACCAACCACTTCCCCTGGTAGACTGAGGAGGAAGATCTTCTAAGGTACCCGGACATGTCTCTCGGAGTGAGTCGCGAAAAACCTCGCGTTCTGAGGAGATTCTGGATAGTCTCCACGCGTGAAGTCTGAGCGACTGCTCTGCCTGGTGGTACTTGTTCGGCAAGGGTTGCCGAAGGAGATTGGGCCAGTGTGGTAGCTTTTGCGGTGCCTCGACCAGGAGCGACAACAGATTGGGAAACCACTCCATGTGTGGCCATAGTGGAGCAAGGAGAGTCATCCTGAGTCCTGGAGCTACTAGAACCTGGTACAGAACTGTGCGAAGCAAGCAAAAGGGGGGGGGGGGAATGTGTAGTAACCCAGTAGATCCCAAGGATGTTGCCGTGCATCCTCAAACGCAGCCATGGGATCTGGTACAGGAGAGCAAAACACAGCAAGCTTGGCGTTGTGCCGTGTTGCAAAATGTCGATGCATGGTTCTCCCCAGAGGTCAAGTACTCTACTCCCATCCCAAGGGTGAAGAGACCATTCTGCCCCTATTACCTGGTTTCTGTGACTTAGGGCATCTGCCCGAACACTTCTCTTGCCTGGAGTATACCTGGCTGAAAAGATTACGTGTTGACTCTCTACCCACAGAAACACCTGCCTTGTAAACTGTTGCAAGGGACGTAAGAACGTGGCCCCTTGCTTGTTGACGTGCACGACCACGGACGTGTTGTCGCTCATCAGCACTACTGATTGCTCTCTCCAATGGGCCTGGAAATGAAAGAGTGCTCTCGAGACCACCACCATTTCCAGCACGTTGATGTGCAGGTGTTTCTTCTCTCCTGACCACACACCTGACACGACCAAGTCGTCCAGGTGTGCACCTCAACCTTCCGTGGACGCGTCTGTGAACAGACGGAACTGAGGTGGAGGAGGGTTTATGAGAAAACCCTCTCATGAGGTTCTCCTCATTTAGCCACCAAAGGGGATCCTCCCTTACCTCGCATTCCATGAGGACCGGATGAGAGGGAGGATCGGTGGCTGCCGACCACTGCTCCTTCAGACACCACTGAAGTGAGCGGAGATGGATCTGCCCGAAAGGAATGAGCTTCTCCGGTGACGAGAGGTGACCTAGAAGAGCTTGCCACTGGATGGCTGGAATGCCAAGTCGATCAGCATTCCCAGATACTTCACCTTCTGCTTGGGAATGAGGTTTGACTTCTTGCAGTTCACCACGATCCCCAGATCACGACAGACTGCCAGAAGCAAGTCTCGATCCTGACTCAACTGCTCCTGCGAGGGAGCGAGAATCAGCCAGTCATCGAGGTACATCAGTATGCGGATGCCCCTCGAGTGGGCCCAAGCTGCTACCATCGTGAACACTCGCGTGAACACTTGGGGAGCTGTGTACAGTCCGAAGCACAGGACTTTGAACTGGTACACCGTGGCCTGGAAGGTCAATTCGAAGGTACTTTCTAGATGACCGATGAACTGGTACTTGAAAGTATGCGTCCTTCAAGTCTATTGAAAGCATAAAGTCGTACTGCCTGATGGCTAACAGCACAATGCGAACTGTTAGCATCTTGAACGCAGTTTGCTGAACAAACTTGTTCAATGGCGAAAGGTTGATGATTGGTCTCCAACCTCCTGCTGACTGATTGTGTACGACTTTTAGCGCATCCTTCTCCAACATTTCCTGGACCTCCGCCTCCAAGGCCAGAGCATTCGGGGATGTTGGAGCGTATGTGTGGAACGCTATTGGAGTGGAGGATAGAGGCGGGGGGGGGGAGATGAAGCACGATTGGGTCGACACATTTAAGAAGTAGGGGTCGTTCTTAAATGGGTAGACTCTGTATGAGAGAGGCCACTAAGGCAAGGGAGAACACTCCCTAACCTAGGATAGGTAGCCCAGATCAAGTACAGTACTAATGTACTGTCCTAAACTATAATAACCCAGAGTCTGCCCCCAGAGCTTAACCTAGATTAGGAGGACCAACTCCTAGGCTAGGAAAGACACATCGCTAGTTGCAGGGAGGAAGGAGTAACCCAACCAAGTGCAATTGGGGAAGGGCAGAGCCCTTCCTAATGTTTCAGGCAAGACCCTAAGGGGGGTTCATTCCCTTAGGGTAGGCTGAGAAGCGATAAATACTCTGGGTGAAGACAAGATTCTCCCTATTATAGAATAAGGGAAAAGCAAGGCTACCCAGAGGGAATTACCCGTAGGTAAGGGGAATAGGAAGCATACAAGGGTTCCTGCATTAGGTTAGGAGGGGGTTGGTACACAAACCAACTCAGTCCCTTGTATGGTCCCCGAAGGCGAAAACACTTACATCACAGTAACTAGTATGTTTAATAATGCCAAAATCTTCATAACTTAACTTAGGAACACTGATATATATCATGCATGAAAGTGAGCACTAGGCTGTCAAGCCTAGGGGCTAGGCTCGCGATCTAGTATGGGGTCGAACAACGACCATAGTCTAACGAGCGCTAAAACACGATATACTGATTTCCTAGCTATGAAGACTAAATAACTAATAACATTGATTAGTTAAAGGACCGGCGAAGGCTGTTCTGGCTAACTAAATAAAGCATGCAACGTGAACAGCGACGCCGTCATGGCGCGTCCGGTATTGGCACCGCTCCGCCACAAAACACAATATTTTAGGAAAAATAGAAGTTACTTTATGGCCAGAGCTTATTTAAACAATACTAGGACCTGGTACTCAACTTTCCAGAAGAAGGCGAGGCTGAAGGCTGCGACATAACGGCAATGTAAGCAGATAAAAGAGGCACTTAGGAAAAATCCGACTTAGCGTAGGAGCTACAGGCGAAAGGATGAGGACGGACGTGACGTCCTCTACCAAGGTATCACTGTACAAGAATATGGTACTCAACTTTCCAGAAGAAGGCGAGGCAGAAGATTGCAACATGATAAATTACTTAGCGAACAACTGGGAAAAAGCACCTGGTCATAAACGCTACGTAAGAAGGAATGGGAAGGGCGTGCAACGGTGACGTCAACCAAGATGGCGGCCAAACATGGCAGCGGTTATGACATCACAGACTACGGTCTCGAGAAGAGAAAGACCGTAGTCAATCTGAGATGCCCCCTCCCTTTGCTCAGTAATCCATGTTTCCCATAGGAAGAGGGAAAGGCGAAGACAACAGTAGAAAGAGGAGGGTCCAAACAATGACGATTCCTCTGAGGCGGCGGCTGAGTCAACGGTAGTTATATGCCGACGGGAAGACCGTTGGACAATGGGGGGAGAGTTCGGAAGGGAAGGTTCCCTGGCCTTGCGCAAGTCTTGAGAACCTATACATAAACATTAATAATGTTTTATTATATATATATTTTTGGGCTCAGGCCATGTCGTCCTGATGGAAGGTTCCTTTAGTAGCTACCTTAGGGTATATATGACTACAGTGGATATTCCCAGAGAATTAAACTAAAGGTTTCCAGAATTCTAGCTTCTGGCGCGAGTACCCTTAAGGTTTCCCTTTAGGATATCGCATAATAACAGGGGATGTATTCTTGACACGCCACATAGCTATCTGCACCCCACATAGCGTTTACGCTTCGAGGGGGAAGTTGGTGGCAAGATATGGGAGGAGCCGTTACAAAGTTCTCCTCCTCTGTTAGTGTTATGGGTACTCAGATGACGTCATAAGCGACGCCATCTTGGCTGACTTCATCACCGCCCACGAACTCCATTCCTTTTGTAGTAGCATGTTTGATCAGGTGTTTTTCCCCAGTTGTTCCGCTATTTACTGCAGCATGTCGCAATCTTCAGCTTCTACTGTCTCTGAAAAGTTGAGTACTGTACTTAATTCTTATACTGTATAAATTAGCTCTGGCCGTAAAGTAACGCTTTTCTATCCAAAAATACTGTGTTTTGTGGCCGAGGCGTCTCTGACGCTGTTGTTCGCATCGCATGCTTTATTTAGTTATCCAGAACAACTGTCCCGGTTTCTTAACTAATTATCAGTATTAGTTATTTAGTCTTCATTGCTAGGAATTAGTTATATTATGCCGATAATATTCTTTAATTTCGGAGAGTGTAGGTAGCCGATTTTATGACGCTAGAGATGCTAGCCTAGTCGCCTAGGCATGCTAGCCTAGTCGCCTAGGCATGCTAGCCTAGCTTGAGTCTACTTTCATACATGATATAATATGTATTCCTGGTGTTTATTTATTAAATCAAGATATTAGGCAATTATACATATAAGATTCAGAGTTTGCACATGGGTTTTTCCTCCTTCTAGAGAGTATACAGGGGGTTTTTGGGCTCAAGCCATGTCGTCCTGATGGAAGGTTCCTTCAGTAGCTTCCTAAGGGTATATATGACTACTGTAGATATTCCCAGAGAATTAAACTAAAGGTTTCACAGAATTCTAACTTCTGGCGCAAGTACCCATAAGGTTTCCCTTTAGGATATCGTATAATAACAGCTTGACACGCCACATAGCTATCTGCACCCCACATAGCGTTAACGCTTTGAGGGGGAAGAATGGCAAGTTATGGGAGGAGCCGTTACTAAGTTCTCCTCCTTCGTTACTGTTACGGTACTCTGTGACGTCATAACCGCCGCCATGTTTGGCCGCCATCTTGGTTGACATCACCGTTGCGCGCCCTCCCCATTCCTTCTTACGTAGCGTTTATGACCAGGTGCTTTTTCCCAGTTGTTCGCCAAGTAATTTATCATGTCGCAATCTTCTGCCTCGCCTTCTTCTGGAAAGTTGAGTACCATATTCTTGTACAGTGATACCTTGGTAGAGGACGTCACGTCTGTCCTCATCCTTTCGCCTGTAGCTCCTACGCTACGGATTTTTCCCAAGTGCCTCTTTTATCTGCTTACATTGCCGTTATGTCGCAGCCTTCAGCCTCGCCTTCTTCTGGAAAGTTGAGTACCAGGTCCTAGTATTGTTTAAATAAGCTCTGGCCATAAAGTAACTTCTATTTTTCCTAAAATATTGTGTTTTGTGGCGGAGCTGTGCCAATACCAGACGCGCCATGACGGCGTCGCTGTTCACGTTGCATGCTTTATTTAGTTAGCCAGAACAGCCTTCGCCGGTCCTTTAACTAATCAATATTATTAGTTATTTAGTCTTCATAGCTAGGAAATCATTATATCGTGTTTTAGCGCTCGTTAGACTACGGTCGTTGTTCGACCCCATACTAGATCGCTAGCCTAGCCCCTAGGCTTGACAGCTTAGTGCTCACTTTCATGCATGATATATATCAGTGTTCCTAAGTTAAGTTATGAAGATTTTGGCATTATTAAACATACTAGTTACTGTGATGTAAGTGTTTTCGCCTTCGGGGACCATACAAGGGACTGAGTTGGTTTGTGTACCAACCCCCTCCTAACCTAATGCAGGAACCCTTGTATGCTTCCTATTCCCCTTACCTACGGGTAATTCCCTCTGGGTAGCCTTGCTTTTCCCTTATTCTATAATAGGGAGAATCTTGTCTTCACCCAGAGTATTTATCGCTTCTCAGCCTACCCTAAGGGAATGAACCCCCTTTAGGGTCGCGCCTGAGACATTAGGAAGGGCTCTGCCCTTCCCCAGTTGCACTTGGTTGGGTTACTCCTTCCTCCCTGTAACTAGCGATGTGTCTTTCCAGGCTTTCCTAGCCTAGGAGTTGGTCCTCCTAATCTAGGTTAAGCTCTGGGGGCAGACTCTGGGTTATTATAGTTTAGGACAGTACATTAGTACTGTACCTGATCTGGGCTACCTATCCTAGGTTAGGGAGTGTTCTCCCTTGCCTTAGTGGCCTCTCTCATACAGAGTCTACCCATTTAAGAACGACCCCTACGTCTTAAATGTGCCGACCCATTCGTGCTTCATCTCCCCCCCCCCTCCCCCCGCCTCTATCCTCCACTCCAATAGCGTTCCACACATACGCTCCAACATCCCCGAAGGCTCTGGCCTTGGAGGCGGAGGTCCAGGAAATGTTGGAGAAGGATGCGCTAAAAGTCGTACACGATCAGTCAGCAGGAGGTTGGAGACCACTCGAGGGGCATCCGCATACTGATGTACCTCGATGACTGGCTGATTCTCGCTCCCTCGCAGGAGCAGTTGAGTCAGGATCGAGACTTGCTTCTGGCAGTCTGTCGTGATCTGGGGATCGTGGTGAACTACAAGAAGTCGAACCTCATTCCCAAGCAGAAGGTGAAGTATCTGGGAATGCTGATCGACTCGGCATTCCAGCTCTCCAGTGGCCGAACTTTAATCCTTTCATTTTCAATAACAATATGGAAAGGTACATCAACATCCTGGAAAGTAAGTATAATCATTGAAGTTCCAGGAAGCTTATGCACTTTCCATACATTTAGTGGACACATAGAAAGGATCTCCTCCTCTGTAAATTCGTACAGGTCTTTATTAAAGACAACTCCCCTTCCATACCTGAAATTTAGATGAGGTTTTATTTCCAATGTAATTTCATCACTGCCCATCTGTAAGTTAAATAGTATTGCAGATTGAGTCGAAGATTTGGCATGGATGAGATAACTATTCTTTCCAAAACGAGATATATCTCCAGGTGCAATGGTTCCTACTTTTTTCTGAATAAACTTACATATTTTAAAATAATTCCCTATCATCCCTTTAGGTTTAGCTACAAATCACATTGGTGGTTTGGGTTTTCTCTGTGAAGGCATGGGTACATTTCTCTCTTTTTCAAACCAATCAGCAGGTTTGTACACATCCAATTCCTTTCGGACCTTATCACAAAGAGCTCCCATGATGTTTAATTAATTAATTTTGATACTACTAATATTACTTATGGCATTAACGCTTCATCGTGACTATCAAAAGATATCCAAGAGTCCCATTTTTCATCGAGTCGCATCCTTATTTCCTTTATTAATCCATAGCACTCAAATGCTCTATATATAGCATCATAATTTGTCTCTAATGGAATTTGGGAAACATGAAGGAATCGTAGTTTCCTTGTGTTACCCAAATTGCTAGATTTTTTAATATCAATAGAGTGGTCCTTTTTAGTTCAAAGGTCGTCAACAGAATTTTCCTTAATTACAGTAGCAGAAGTCGTCAACAGAGCGGGGGTAAGTCAGCAGATCTAGGGGATAGGGAGTCAGTATTTGAAGGATCCATATTTAAAGGTGAGATTTTCTTGATGTTTTTTGCTGTTGTTTAGTTGGTTTACATGCTTGAGAATTTTAAGAAAGTATCATACGTCGGAAAGGAAATTTGCATTCTCCACTATCGGCACAATGAGAGTATACTTCCCTGGTGGTCCACTCCATACCCAACCCGAAGGATAGCACCAAAACAGATATAGAGGCACAGGTATAAGCTAAAACCCCCTGTTAAGACTGGGACCAAGGAAATATGGAATCATCCTCCCCATATCTGTAATGATAGGCTTCCGGCCAGAAGCCAAGAGTCCCACCTCAAGGACTGGATCCCCCCGGATTCCGATGACCCAACCCTTGAGAGTAGTTCCGCCAAAAAGGTCCAAACCATCTTCGGGATGGCTGAGATCATCCAATACTCTCGTATATACCTTTGAATGAAAATACCTCCCAACCATGATCCCTTCTCCCATTCATCTAAGCAGGCAGTAATAACGAATGTGGAAATGTCTACGCCATTTAAGTAAAATAAAAATAAATAAATAAACATATAAATGAACAAATAAAATAAATATTGTATATACTGTATATATATATATATATATATATATATATATATATATATATATATATATATATATATATATATATATATATATATATGTATGCATACACCCACATATATATATATATATATATATATATATATATATATATATATATATATATATATATATATATATATATATATATATATATATATATATACTGTATATATATATATATATATATATATATATATATATATATATATATATATATATATATATATATATATATATATATATATATATATATATATATATATATATGTGTGTGTGTGTATACAGTATAAATATATATATATATATATATATATATATATATATATATATATATATATATATATATATATATATATATATATATATATATATATATATATATATATATATATATATATATATATATATATATATACAGTGATACCTCGGTAGTCGAACGACTCTATACTCGAACAATTCGGAGTTCGACCAAAATTTTCGAGAAATTTTTGCTGCGGTGCTCGACCAAAAATTCGGTACTCGACCAGCCGAACACGTGACGACCGCATGGGCTTTGTGATGATCGCGCCATCTCGGCCACTCTCGCTTGTTCGGGAAGCATCAGTTCTCTCGAGAGCGTCACTCAGACAACGCGCGATCAGCATTCGTTGTGATTTAGTGATTTTCAGTGCTTTTAATTGCTTTTTTAGCTTTCATAATGAGTCCCAAGAAAGTAATGAGTGTTAAGGGGAAGGAGAAGAGGAAAACAGTGCGAACAACGATCGAGTTGAAGAAGGAAATTATAGCGAAATATGAGAATGGTGTACGAGTGTCCGATTTAGCGGTAGAATACGGAATGGCGAAGTCGACCATTTCTACGTTTTTAAAGCATAAAGAAATGATTAAGAAGGCGAATGTTGCAACGGGAGTTACGGCGGTAACTAAGCAAAGGCCACAAGTGATTGAGGAGATGGAAAAGTTGCTTTTAATATTTATTAAAGAAAAACAGTTGGCCGGGGAAAGTGTTAGTGAAGCGTTCATTTGTGAAAAAGCGTTGCATATCTATGAAGAATTAGTGAAGAAAAGTCCGAGTACCAGTGAAAGTGATTCATTTACATTTAAAGCGAGCAGGGGTTGGTTTGAAAAGTTTCGTAATAGAACAGGTATTCGTAATAGAACAGGTATTCATCATTTTCGAAGAATACTGCAGAGGAGGAAGAAACAATTAACAATAGACCAGTTTTTCACAAAAGAAAAGAAAGCTGCTACATCAAAGCCTGTTTCTCCTCCAAAGAAGAGACAAAGAAGAGAAGAAACCCCTGAAATAGATCTGCCCACCCTTTCATTGGAGAGAGAAACAACTCCTGAAGGAGAACTACCCCGCCACATCATGGAAGGGGACTCTCCTTCCAAGCAGTAACCTCCCCCTTCCATCCTCTCCACATCCATCCCTGTATGCCATCGAACCGCTGCTCAAAGGTATGTTCACTACAGTACAGAAAATGGTTTAAAATTGTTTTATTTTAGTACAGTAAATGGTTTAAAATTGTTTTATAGGATTTTCTGACCAATTTCATACACATTTAGATAATTATTGTTGTTTAGGTACACGTTTTATTAATATTTTGGGCCTGTTCGAGTGCTTGGGAACGGAATAGAATATATACCATTATTTCTTATGGGGAAAAAAAATTCGGTACTCGAACAAATCGGAGGTCGAACACGGATCTCGAACGGATTATGGTCGAGTACCGAGGTATCACTGTATATATATATATATATACACACTATTTATTTTATTTGTTCATTTATTTATTTATTTATTTATTTTCATTTTACTTGAATGGCATGGACATTTCCACATTCGTTATTTGGGGCACTGTGGCCATGGTCACGGTTGGAAGTTGTGCAGGTCTGCGTGGTTTCTTTGTCTTCCTGTTTTTAGGTTGGGGACCAGCGTCTGAGGATGATTTCCTCAGGTAGGCATGGCTAGAGATAATGGTCTGCATTCTTCTAGCACTGGGCAGGGTTTGCCCGCATCGACTGCTCTCATGACACAGTCAAGAGCTTTCACCGAGAAGGGGAAGGCTCTGGAGGAAGGAGCAATGAAGGTAGGATGCCTTTTGCTCAATGCTGAGACTTTGGAGTTGGTGTATCCGGCTCCCTTTAGGGTCTTGGACAGAATAGCCTGTCAACTCGAAGACGATGACTTCCTTCGGCTCCGTCTCCTCACGGGATGCTGGTTCATCCCGCAGTCTCACGTAACAGTCTGGGTATGCCGAAAGGCTAGGCGAGAATTGAAGATCTTCAAGGGGTTTGGCCCCAACCTTCTCGGAGATATAGAGCTTCCCATTCATCATGGGCATATGCTCCGTGTACCTCCAGGGGTTGGTTTCGGAGCAGTGAGGCAAATCAGAAACCCTAAGAGGCTTAGAAAAGCCTCTGGAAACGCCCGGGCGTTTCACTTCTCTTACCTCTTCCTTCGTCTCTTTGAGATCTTGCTTAATCTCCTGTTGTTCCTTGCGGAACACTGCCATCATCTGCTGAATCGACCCTAGGAGCGCTTCACTCCTGGAAATCAGCGGATCCGGATGGGGAGTTGGGGCTGAAGAGGTTGACAGCACAGGTTGATATGCCGTCACAGAAAACTGAGGGTCCTCAGTTACCGTCAACACGGATCCATCTTCCTTCGTAGGTGGTTGAACCACATCTTCTTCAGGGTCTTCCTGTAGAAGGTCCTTTTCGGTGTCGGTAGACACCTCCGACATCCATTCCTGGTGGATGTCCATGCCTTCCAGTGCCTTATTAATGTCTGCATCCACTGTCAGTTGGTTGAAGGGAGGCTTGACCTGTACTCGGGGCACAACGGCGCTGGATTGGGCCTTAGGGAACAGAAGGCACCTCATAGCTTCATTAGGTAGGTAAGGTCCCGGAGAGTTCTTCTGGAACCCTCTTACCCACCTCCGAAGAGTTTCTCCTGTATCCCTTGACTCTGTAGTGTCAGGGATATCTTCTCCAAAACCCTCGGTCATCAGGGCCGAGCAGATGGAGCAACCCTTCGGGTCCCAATACTTCAGGGATCCAGATACGATGCAGCAGGGGGCATGAGACCTGCACATCGTATGCCTACGAAAGTCCTTACTCTTGTGGTTGCAAAACATGACTGCACACTTCACTGTTGGCTCCTCCTGTAAAGAAAGAAAAGGTGAAATGAGTATAGGGTTATTTATATCATCGATATAAATGCATATATTTAAAAATAGTATTGCTTACTATTATATTTAATAGCTTAGGATAGTAAGCTAGAAAGGAAATATGGAAGACACATACAGTATCTGTGTTTCCTCTTCAGGCAATTGCTGTGACCTCCATCAATATTAATGTTTTAATTTCCCTTTGAGGGAAAATACAGAGTGGAATAACTCCCGTACGTAGAGCTGGAGTCAGTGAATATTTACACTAACTCCTCCACTTGTAGAATATCAATACTGAATCGGTGATTTATAAAAGTCCTGATAATCCAAGGATTCATCAAGATGTTGAAGGAATACTTCACCTCAACATTTTATTCAGTCCCAACAATAGACTGTGAAAGGATACACGGAGTATGTTAGAATTACTTGTACTACTGTATCATTGTATACTGCAGCTTTCTAACTGCTGTATTATTATACTGCAGAAGTACTGGCTACTGTATTGTCATATACTGTAGTTTTACCGGTATACTACCGGGGTTAGGCTAGTGCCTGGCGGCACTAACTGATAGGGAGAGAGAAAGAATGGAAAGGAGGATTCCGTATTATTATAGTTTAGTACAATAATTATAAGTGTAGGGGGCTACTGCCACCTACAGCCTCCTTCCCAGAATGAGAGGTCTAATGGAAGGGGAGGAATGCATTTGATTCTAGCTTCCATCCAGCCACAAATTCTGCTGCCGGCTGTACTGCTGGTTGCAAGGTTTGTGGATGGCAGTCCAAGAGAGGACTGAAGAATTCTCAACAGTATATTGGGTTTCCCACTGGCAGCCGTCAGGGCCGGCTCAGCCTTTCCCCCGGAGCATTCGCTTCTGTTAGGGAAGGACATAGGGGGAGCTGGTCGAGGCGGTAACCTAACCGCCGCTTGTAGGAACCCGGCTGGTAACTCAGTTACCCAGGCAAGCGTAGATGATTGTAAAATACCGGCCAAAGGAAAATTGTGATGGCTAGGCCGACACTAAAGGACAGAAGGGGGAGGAAAAGGGTCATATAGTTTATAGGGGAGAAAGGCAACAGCAAGTATGCCGTCCACTTTCAGCTGTAAATCAAGGAAGCATGGCTTCCTTTGTCGACGCCGTCATGGGCGGCAGGGGAATTAGAATTCCCCTGTCGGCGACATTGTCGGTTATAAGACATGTCTTATAGTCTACAAGGGAGAAAGGCGGCAGTAAATATGCCACCTACTTTCGGTTGTAAACTAAGGAAGCATAGCTCCCTTTGCCGACAACGTCATGGGCGGCAGAGGAATCACGATTCCCTGTCGATGACATTGTCGGCTGCAGTTACTGTCATACTTCAAAGCCGGGATACTCGGCGGCAAAGAAGATAGACGGTAAAAAACTATCCAAGTCAAGCCGGAGTTAACTACTCGTTGGCAATGATGGAAGATAGGGTTACCGCTTGGGATGGCGGCAGTCAGGGGGGAAGAAGGGTTTATCCTCTTTTCTCTAAAAGAGAAGCGTATCGAATTATACCAATAATTCTAGGGGATATATATATCCCCGACCGAATTAACAGAAACTATACTAGAGGTTAAATAATGGGATTAACATTACTAACGTATACCAAACGGGTTAGGCTAGCCTAACTCAAGTGGGGACCGGGGCTACAAGTGATACCACCGAGGTCCTATCGTATACAAAAGAAACGTTATACTGTATTTTGGAAGAGAATATATTATATATGTATATGCAATCTTCACTAGTATAATTTTGCCTTACTAGCTAGAAAAAACGATTTTGAGCGAAGCGAAAAATCTATTTTTGGGTGAGATAGCCATGGCGTCCTGATGGAAGGTTCCTTTTTGGTAGCTTCCTTGGGTATAAGACTACTAAGATATTCCCAGAGAATTTAACCACAGGTTATCACAGAATTCTAACTTCTGGAGCGAGTATCTCAAAGGTTTCCCTTTAAGACATCGTAATACAACAGGGGACGCGCATGTCTGAACGCGCCACATAGCTATCTTCACACCGAACAGAGTTAATGCTTCGGTGTGTAAGGGCTGAGAATAGCTGGGAGCCGTTCCACAGCTAATCTCACTCGTGGCTACTACTGATACTCGAGACGTAAACAAACGGACGCCATTGCTCTAATGACGTCACGCCCGTCTTCATCCTGAAGCCAGTTGCTGCCCATCACCATGATACAGTAGCACAGGGTGGGAACAAAACTGGACGAAGTAGTAGGGAGGGTCCATCAGGACGCCATGGCTATCTCACCCAAAAATAGATTTTTCGCTTCGCTCAAAATCCGTTTTTTGGGCTCAAGCCATGGCGTCCTGATGGAAGAGTACCAGAGAATCAATGTATCGTGGTAGATTTTCCCCCAGTATTAAGTGCCTAGGCATTGACAAAACAGCAAAGTAATCTTAGATAAAGAACCATAGGGACGAAGTATCCTGCCCCCCTTGGCAGTGAAGTTCCCATGGGCTATGCCGACGTCAAAGTGGTATTGAAGGGCTATTCATCCTGAGAGAAGAACTTGAAGAACTTAGAGATGAAGCTGAATGTTTGGTATTTGTATAGGAACATTCTGAAATTAGACCAGTGGTGGTTGGACACTGTGTATAGATTTCATCTCTTGGGTATCAGAAGTAAGTATTCGTGTAGGAACCTTACTTAGTCAGGGTGAATATAATTTAGGATTAGACATCTTAAATTCTTCATAACCATAAGAAAGGAGGAATAAATAAAACTATGACAGGTATGTATTTCATAGTAAGTAGGAGCTGAAAGAGACGCACAAGTAATAAAATAGAAATTTTATTTCACAAATGCAGAAATTACATAATTTACAGCAAAAAGTAAAGTTCATTTACAGTAATAATAATGTACATAGAAATAAAGGCTTGCTCT
This sequence comes from Palaemon carinicauda, assembly GCF_036898095.1. Lineage (NCBI taxonomy): Eukaryota > Metazoa > Arthropoda > Malacostraca > Decapoda > Palaemonidae > Palaemon > Palaemon carinicauda. The sequence continues at coordinate 66,569,982 of NC_090751.1, forward strand.
TGAATCTGAAAAGGAATTTCAGGATATTAGTAGGTACTCGTTCTCGAGGAACGCAAGTCTTTAAATAAAACACATCATGCTCAAGGCATGCGGCACTTGTGTGACACTATGACATTTCACCTGGGATAAGAACAGTTATAAAAGCACTAAGTGTTTTTCGACATCACTATGAATCGCTCGAGGGTCAACATAGGCACCCGAAGAGTTAGAGTCCCAAGTAACTCACTGTTCTACGCAGAGTTAGGTGCAGGTTTCATAACACTACCTGCGGCTACCACAAAATGTTTGACTTCGTGCACTTGTTTCGCATAGTGTTTAAAGAAAACTCGCGAGGACTTCCAGCCCGTGAAGTTTTTAAGGCTTTCAAAGTCCATGCTCTGAAAGAAATTCAGAGAAGATGCCACTTTTCTAGGATCATGACCAGCGGGTGTACTGTTCGGATCCGCTCTGCGAATGAAGTAGGTGATTTTCGCTCTTAATTGTTTCAGTGACAGGTCGCTGCCCGATGTTTCTCCTTTGAAGAGTTGGCCTCCACCAAAGTTCGAAGTTCTGCGAAGATAGACCTTGAGGCTCTCTACTGGACATAGAGAGACATCCTCCTTCAGGGGGTATATTCTCCAAGGGCCCCATCTTTTGGTGGGTAATTCATTTTTAGCGAGAAACGTCGGATCAGGGGAGAGGGTCACTTCTCCTGACTCGGTAAACAGGATGTGTCCTTCTTCTCTTGATAATGCCACTATTTCGCTGACTCGAGCTCCCGAAGCGAGAGCAAATAAAAATATAACTTTCTGAGTCAGATCCTTGAGGGGGCATGAATCGTTGTCCAAGTTGGAGGCGAAATGGAGTACCTTGTCTAGTGACCAGGAGATCGGTTTCGGTGGGGGTGCTGGACGTAGGCGAGCACATGCTTTTGGTAGTTTGTTGAAGATGTCGTTGGACAGATCAATTTGGAAAGCATATAGAATTGGTCTAGTCAAGGCCGATTTGCAGGTTGAAATCGTATTGGCTGCTAATCCTTGTCCATGAAGGTGAATAAAGAAGGACATACAGAAATCAATCGTGATTTCTTTAGGATTTTTTGTCTTGACAAAGGAGACCCATTTCCTCCAGGATGATTCATATTGCCGTCTCGTGGATTCGGTCTTGTATTCCTCTAGGAAGTCTAGACTTTTCTTCGAGATCCCAAACCTCTTCTTTGCGGTAAGGGAGAGAAAATCATGAGATGAAGGTCCTTGATTTTCGATGATGAAGCGAAGACAGTCGACTTCTGTACTTGTTGAGAGAGAACTGGGCCCGGGAGAGGGATCAGCTTGGGCTGCAGCTCCAGGACCAGGGGGTACCAGTTGCTCCGGGGCCACTTGGGAGCCACTAGGGCCGCTGTCCCTTTGAAGGTTCTGTTTGGAGAGGACTTTCAACAGAAGGTTGGTGGGAGGGAACAGGTAGATCTTGGACCATCTGTTCCAGTCCAGTGACATGGCGTCCACTGCTTCTGCTTTGGGGTCCTCGTACGGGGCTACGTACAGAGGAAGTTGATTGTTGTCGCTCGTTGCAAAGAGATCTATCTGAAGTTCTGGGACTTGGTGAGAGATGAAGGAGAACGATCTTGCGTCTAGAGACCATTCCGACTCTATCGGGTTTGTCCGAGATAGAGCATCCGCTGTCACGTTGCGGAATCCTTGTAGGTGAACTGCAGACAGGTGCCACTTCTTCTTCTCTGCCAGACGGAAGATTGGGAGAAGCACCTGATTTATCTGGGGCGATCTTGAGCCTTGGCGATTGAGACAACGAACTACCACCGAGTTGTCTAGGGTTAGACGGATGTGGATCGAGGGCGGCGGGGATAACTTCTTCAGTGTTAGAAGGACCGCCATGGCCTCCAAGATGTTTATGTGGAACGTCTTGAATAGTGGAGACCAGGTACCTTGAACCTGTTTCTGGTGGGAGTGACCTCCCCAACCTTCCAGTGAGGCATCCGTGTGGATGTTGAGTGATGGAGGAGGATGTTGGAGAGGAATGGACCTTTTCAGGGCCTTTTCTTCCGACCACGGCTTTAGGAGGCGTCGCAGTCTGTTTGGAAGCCGTCTCTTGAGGTCTCTTCGAGCGATGGATGCCGAGCGTCTCCAGACTCCCGCGGCATCCTTTAGCTGTGCACGAAGCACTGGGTTTGTCACTGAGGCGAATTGTAGAGAGCCTAGAACTCGTTCCTGCTGTCGTCTTGAAATGCGTTTGGATTTTCAGTAGTCGCTTGACAGACCCTGCTATTTCCTTCCTTTTCTTCTGGGGGATGGAAAGGCGGTGTGACTGAAGATTCCAGTGGATTCCCAACCACTGAAACTTCTGAGCTGGAGAGAGGCGAGATTTTTTCTCGTTGATCTTGAATCCCAGGTGTTCTAGGTACTGGGTAACTTCGTTGCAAGACTTTGCACACTCTTCGGGCGATGGAGCCCAGACTAGCCAGTCGTCGAGGTAGGCCATCACCTGGACGTTTCTTAGGCGGAGTTGTTGTACTATGGCATCCGCCAGTTTTGTGAAGATCCGAGGGGCCACGTTGAGGCCGAAGGGCATGGCCCGGAAGGCGTAGCTTTTCCTTTGGAGTCGAAATCCTAGGTAGGAGGAAGCGTGATGGTTCATTGGAACGTGCCAGTAGGCATCCGCCAGGTCTATAGAGACCGTATAGGAACCTTGAGGCAGAGGGGTCCTTATTTGTTGAAGCGTCAGCATCTTGAATTTGTTGTTCGCTATGAACTTGTTGAGGGGGGATAAGTCCAGAATGACTCTGAGTTTGTCTGAGTCCTTCTTGGGAACACAAAACAGTCTCCCTTGGAACCTGGTGGACTTTACCTTCCTTATCACCTTCTTGTTCAAGAGGTCTAGAACATATTCTTCCAGAAGGGGGGTTGATTGTTGGAAGAATTGCTGGAAGATTGGGGGTGGTTGAGTCCAACTCCAGCCTAGACCCTTCTTGACGATGCTGTGTGCCCAGGGATCGAAGGTCCAACGATCCTGGAATTGGCGGAGTCTTCCTCCCACCGGAAGCACTTCATTGCTTCTGGTGTCCCGAGGACTTGCTGCCTCGGTCGCTAGCTCCCTTTCCTCCTCTACCTCTGGAGGGACGGCGAGATGCGTCTTTGCTTGCACCCCTGAATGAGCCTCTACCTTTGGCATGAAAGGTAGTTGATTGTCGCTCAAAGGCAGGGGTGAAGACCGGTGACTGTGACAACACCGGTTGGGGGACCAATTGAAAGGTCTGTTGTGGTTGGGCAACCACTTGGGAGGTAGCGGGTCCCGGAAACTGACGTCTTTGCTGACGTTGCTGGGGTTTTGGCTTTTGGGGTTTCCTCTTAGGCTGAGGTCCGTCGTCCTGAGAGGGTTTCCTTTTCCTGGACATGCCCCACTTGTGGAGAAGGTTCCTATTCTCCGTGGCGGCTCTGTCAGTGATTTCCTTCACAAGGTCAGAAGGAAAAAGGTGTTTTCCCCAGATGTTGGAGGAAATCAGTCTCCGGGGTTCGTGTTTCACGGTGGCACCGGCGAACACGAATTCACGACAGGCTCTTCGAGCCTTTATGAAGTGGTACAAGTCCTTCATTACAGTCAGTAAGTGGGATTTGGAGAGTACCATGTAGTGGTCTGGTACTCTAGTGTCACAGGCCATAACTTCAAGTTGGACTTGATGAGAGAGAGATGCCGCTAGCCTCTCCTTCGTGTCTTGTTCCCGACGAAGGAGGTGATCGTTGAGCTTAGGGAGGTCTTCATTAAACTGACGTCCGGCGACGTCAGGATCGAGCCTTCCCACGACGAAAGTATGTTGAACATCTTTCCAGTGTCGAGCGTCAGGGGGGGTCACGATGGAGAAGGGTCTGCACTCCTCCAATGCAGGGCAGGGTTTCCCTTCGTCCGCCGCTTTAAGGCATGCAGCTAAGGCCTTTTCCAAGAATGGAAGAACCGCAGTTTCAGGTGCAACGTAAGTAGGGTGCTTCTTGCTCAATGCCGGAAGCTTAGAGCAGGTAAAGCCTCTACTCTTGAATGCGGAGGCTAGCATAGCCTGGGCCTTTGCGAGATCGAACACTATCTCTTCCTTAGGTTCGGTCTCTTCCTTCGAGGCAGGTTCGGAACGAAGCCGGACGTAACAGTCCGGGTAGGCCTCAAAGTTTGGGAAGAACTCCACATCTTCCAAAGGGACCGTGCCGATCTTATCACTGACAAAGATCCTGCCGGTCGCAATAACCATATGCTCTGCATACCTCCACGGGTTGGCATGAGAGCAAGCGGGGAGATCCTTGACCGAAATCTTCTTCGGCTCTCTGGATCCTATCATCGACCTGATGGACTCCTGGTTCTCCTTCAGTCTGTCGTCCATGACGGCTCTAATCAGTCGGATCAATTCTTGAGTGGAAGAAGAAGGATCCGGAGTCGAGGAGGTAGACGGAATAGACATTTCCGTCGGTGTAGGAGTAGGAGGGGGGATGGACGGGGGAGCGACCTCTTGCTCCGACTCGGTGTATTCCACCTTGTCTTCGTCATCTTCGGCTCCTTGAGCCATAAGCGTTTTCTCCGTGTCTTCCGAGACATCCGAAATCTGTTCGTCATCTTCGGAATCCAAACGACACTCGTGCATGGACTGAGCCATGACTACATCAGGTTCCACCGTAATTTGGACAGTGGGGATCACGTCTTTGGGTACCACTGAGTCAGGGGAGGCCTTAGGGAACAATAGTGACCTCAGTTCTTCGGTGGCCAGGTACGGTCCGGTAGCATTTTTCTGGAAGCCACGCACCCACTTGCGCAGCTTTTCACGAGAAATGTCTCTAATCTCCGCTGAGGGAGGATTATGGAAGGCCTCAACTAGGTGAGCCTGACAGATCGTACAGTCCAGTGGATTCCAAAACTTCAAATCCCCTTTCTTGTCTGCACAAGGGGCGTGAGTCCTGCAAGCCGTATGCCCGTAAAACTGCGGGCGTTTCACAGCGCAGAAGGCGAAATCACACTTCATCTGCTCCTCCTGTGGAAGAAAGAGAAAATGAGTATGGGGGAGTCATAAGAATGGCTCTTAAACTAAGTTAATATTAATTATTAATTTTAACTTAATGAAGGTGTGATGCATAGAGAATGAAAATAGTAAAGGAGAACATGCTCCATGCATCTCGCCCGGCTGGTTACCATAAGCTTGGTCCCTGGATAATCCGAGTGACCGAGGGCACCGGATATAATCCCTTAGAGCTCCAAGTATTTTGGAATTCCATGGAAAAATCCAAGGGCAAGATTGGGACCGAATTCATTCGGTTCCCAGTTAAGGGCCAGAAGGCCTCTTTTAAAAGGAAACTGCTTCTGGCAACCAGCCGCGCTAAGATGCACATAGCATGCTGGAATTAGAAGAATGCAAAGAGACAGCATGATCACTAATAGAGCAGTACTAAGTACTGATCTTAATAGCAGAAACAGCCTATCTGTTTGCGATATAGGGCTATCATTGTCTTATGATAGCTACAGGAAGGGGGTGCAAGTATTCTTGACGCCTCCGGGGCATCCGGCAAGCCGCCGGCATGCCGGAGCTCGCTCCAGCATAGATTCTGGCATTAGGACAATGTTCAAAGTCAGTCAAATACCAGGATGGCGGCCGCCGGCACAACGGCGGCACGCCGGCAGGGAGCGGCGGCTCCGGCAGTCGGAGGATGCCGGATTGGTGACTGGGATAAGGATGGTTAAAGCTGTACCGGGTTGCCGGCAGTATATGCCGGCACTCCGGCGGCCGACCGGCAAGCGGACGACAAGCTAGGAGGAGGAGAGCCGCCGGTAGTAGCCGGCGGCAGCCGGCAGTCCCTCGGTACACGGGGGGCTGGCGGCAAGGTTAGGAAGAGTCACCAAGTAGGAGGCAGGTATTGCCGGCAGTAGAGGCGGCAAGAGACCGGCACCCGGATAGGGAGAGAGACAGGGGGGAGGGGGGAAGGGATGTAGGAAGTACCATCAGGACTCCAGACATCCCTCCCCCTCCCTGAGAGGGTGTACCCATGATAGAGGCAGGCTCTAACATCCATGAGCAGGGGTCACTAGGGACCGGGAGCAAGGTAGCCCAAGGGAGGGCTAGGGAACACCCGAAAGGAGGGGGGAGACTCCTATATGCAGAACTATACTAGTAACTAACCTTATAGGACACTATGAAGGTATATGTACCAGAGCGGACTGCACAAGGAAGCTCGGGTAGCCCTATTATTCCACCCTAAGGAGGAGTTGTAGGACAGGGGACAGATGGGTATAAACTAACCTAAGCATAGGCTAGGCTATACAAGAGATAGGTGGGGAGGGAGAAGAGAGAAGTCTTCCCAGGAAGGGTTTCTGTACCAGAGCGGCCACTAAGGAAAGGGAGGACACTCCCTAACCTAAGATCAGGCAGATCAGCTAAAACGGTGCAAGAGTACAGTTTCAGCATGGAACAGAGAAACCTTCCTAACCTCACCTAAGAGTCCTGAACTAGGAAAGGAAGAAGACATATCGCTATCGCAGGAAAGTCATAGACTATCCTAGCCATAGAGGTAGGGCTAGCCTAACCTCACTCTCGGACGCAACCCTAAAGGGGGTTCATTCCTTTAGGGAGGACAGAGAGGCGATATATACTCTATTAGACAATTAATCCCTTTACTCAGAAAAGGAATCAAGGCTAAATAGAGGGAATGCCAAGGCAGGGGATGAAGGAAGCATATAGGGGTCCTATCATTAGGTTAGGCTAGAAAGAGTCACTGACTAGCCTATCCCCTATATGGTCCCTGAAGGCGAAAACATTTGCATCACTGTCAAAAGTATTGTAAAATAATGCCACTATCTTCATAACTTAGTCTAGGATCACTAATAAATCATGCATGAACACTTGTAAGTAGGCTCCTGGCCTGGGGGCTATAGTAGCCGACTGGTATGAGGTCAATCGATGACCGATAAAAAAGCGTCTAAACACGATATAAAAGTTCCTAGCTATGAAGACTAAATAAACTAATGTAATCGATTAGTATATAAGGCCGGAAACGTTGTTGTGGCTAACTAAATAAGACATGCATAACAACAACGACGCCATAAAATGGCGGGTCCGGTAGAGGCACAGCTCTGCCACAAAACAGCAATTATCTCGAAAAGTAATATTTACTTTACGGCCAGAGCTTAATTAAACAATACTGGAACCTTGTACTCAACTTTCCAGAAGAAGGCGAGGCTGAAGGTAACGACATAGCGAAGATGCAAAACGATAAAGTTAACACAGGGAAAATCCGTCTAAGTAGGGCAGCTACTAAACAAAGGATGGAGACGGGCGTGACGTCATTAGAGCAATGGCGTCCGTTTGTTTACGTCTCGAGTATCAGTAGTAGCCACGAGTGAGATTAGCTGTGGAACGGCTCCCAGCTATTCTCAGCCCTTACACACCGAAGCATTAACTCTGTTCGGGGTGAAGATAGCTATGTGGCGCGTTCAGACATGCGCGTCCCCTGTTGTATTACGATGTCTTAAAGGGAAACCTTTGAGATACTCGCTCCAGAAGTTAGAATTCTGTGATAACCTGTGGTTAAATTCTCTGGGAATATCTTAGTAGTCTTATACCCAAGGAAGCTACCAAAAAGGAACCTTCCATCAGGACGCCATGGCTTGAGCCCAAAAATTTCTTTACTGTATAGCTAAATACCGGGAACATCTCACTACTAACAAATAATTGCATTTATGCCGTGCGACAGCGGTCTCAAAATGGCCACCTCCGGAGATGGCAGTGCTCCACTTAACACACCTAAATTATGTTAATTTAACTGCGAGAAGGGAGCTGTAAATTATACACAGGAAAGATTAAATACTCAACTTTCCAGAGGCTGAAGATGCTGGAGATTGCATGATAATATTCCAGAAAACAGTAACATCATTGAAAGAAACGTGGGAGAGCACCTAGCTTAAATGCTACGTTCAAAGGAATAACGGGCCGTAGTAGTACAGGGAGGGGGTCCACCAGGTACCTTGATAACGGCTCCCCTTCATTCGCCACTCTTCCCCCTCAAAGAGTTAAAGCTATTCGGGGTGAAGATTGCTATGTGTCGTATCAAAAAATACGTCCCCTGATATCATGCGATATCCTTAAAGATATATTAAGGATACTCTCGCCCGGAGTTAGAATTCTGGAGACCTATGGTTAATTCTCTGGGAGTATCACTGTAGCAAAATATCCCTCAGAAAGCTACCTTGAGGAACCTTCCATCAGCACAACATGGCTGAGCCCAAAAATGTAAACAGAATTCTAACAATAAATTTTTTCATCTTAATATTCACCTCAGGTTCATATACATGCCCACCCTCCTCCCCAAGGTCTTGTGATATCAACAGGATAGGGAATATTTTGTACTTCTAGAGCACTCTGTGTGGCTCCTCTTCCCTTCTTGCCATAACCTCTCTCATTATTTTACTAGAGACATATGTCTATTGCACAGAGAGAGGATGAGAAATTCTATATTACTTTTCAAACTTTATAGGTAAATGTAGCAGGTTGGCTAAGGCATCAGCCACCCATTGAGATATTGTACTACCGCCAGAGAGTTAGTAGGTTCTTTGACTGGCCAAAAAGCACTACAGGAATATTGGATCACTCTTCTAGTTATGGTTAATTTTCCTTTGCCTCCACATACACCAAACAATATGGACTACTCTTTACGCATTCTCATCTTTCCTCATACACCTGACAACACTAAGCTAACCAAACAATTCTTCACTCAAGGGGTCAACTACTGTACTGTAATTGTTCAGTGGCTACCTTCCACTTGCTAAGGGTAGAAGAGGATCTTTAGCTATGGTAAGCAGTTCTTATAAGAGAGGGACATTCCAAAATTAAACCATTGTTCTCTAGTCTTGAGTAGTGTCATAGCCTCTGTACCATGGTATTCCACTGCCTTGGGTTAGAGTTCTCTTGCTTGTGGGTACATTCAGGCACACTATTCTATTTGTTTCCTTGTTTCATTTCCTCACTAGGCTATTATCCCTGTTGGAGTCCTTGGGCTTAAAGCATCTCGCTTTTTCAACTCGGGTTGTAGCTTAGCAAGTAATAATAAAAAACAAGTTTTTACAGAAAGAGCAATATCAACATCAGTCGAGTATAAAAAACATATTAAAATACAATTTTTTGAAATATGATCATGGTTAAAAATCAAAGATAATCATATGAAAAAGCAAAGTTTCCATTTACTAAATCCGTAAATGCATAAAACATCCATTGTTTTATACATTTATGAGAATAATGAAACATGATTTTCAAGGGCAGCATTTAAATATCTGAATAAACACTAGAAATATCACAGTAAAAAACAATTTCAAGAACAAAACTTAATAAAAAAGCTGATTCACTATACTATACAGTATAAGAAGTGAAAATACTGAAATGAAAATAATAGGATAACACTACGCCAATGCCAATTATGAAGAACTTATGAATTGGAAAAGAGAATGAAGACTCATGGTCTGTGGAAAAGTAAAATATAAGTTTTAACCTTAGTATATCACACTCATCCCCCCAGATCTTGCATAGGCATACTTACAAAAGGCCTAAGAGTGATGGTTATTGGTTTGGAGGTGTTAAAATAACAACCATTTGGTCCTGCCAACCAAATTCAGTGAGATAAATGACCTCCAACAATGAAGCATTGATCCATCTAATGTAACTATTGCCTTGCTTGTCAGTAAACAGGAAATCAATGCTGCTTTTCTATTAGGCAAACTTACATTATAAAATAAGAGAAATATCCATCACATGAAAATCTAAGTAGCATGCATGAATATTGGGGACTACACTATACAGTATACCCTGTGTATTATACATCTTAGTTGATGACTACTCGATGTTGTAATGCTGAACCACATCTAAGCAGGGAAGAAAGACAGATTTTTACTGCCTTTAAGTGCTCGCTGACTGCCATCACCAATAATTTGTACTCAAAAGTTAATAAAATTAAACAAATTATTACCTGGTTGTCACAAACATCATTGTCAGTATCATATACACATTTTCCATATGGACCTGCAAGTAGAAAAATGACAATTTGTCCTAAATTGTATTTTTCCTAGCTATACAAACCCGTAATCATTTAATATAGGAATTCGCTTCAGCTCAGCTGAAACAGCTGAAAAGAAAGAAAACCAAGCAGTTGTCCTGATTGGTTGGCTGGCGGTATGGGGAGGAGCTTAGCTGCCCCCCACACCCGCCCCCCACCGCTAGCCCACTTTCCTCATTCAAACGCTTTTGGCTCAATGTGGAACATGAGAGGGGTGGTAGAGGCGGGCATTTATATTAAATGATTACGGGTTTGTATATCTAGGAAGAATACAATTTAGGACAAATTGTCATTTGTTCCGACGGGATATACAAACCTCGTAATCATTTAATATAGGCAGACTCACTGGTTGATGGGAGGTCTGCCTTTGCTGCTTGTGAACAGCTAACTGCCCAGATATAGACCTGGTCTCAAATGAGAGCAGAGGACTAAATCCACCTACCCCTGTCTCTTGACCCGACATGAAGATGGTGGGGTCTGAGAGACCCGGAACCGCCGAGCGATGTGTAAGAGCATCGCGCGGCCTGAGAGCGTGAATGTAAGAGACACTCGACCCTAGGGTCACAGTGACTGGATGAACCACCAAAACCAAAAAGCAAACGGTTTATACATCCACAGTCTTCCCTGCCTAGCAGAAGATGGGGGAAGAATACCTATAAACAAACTCTAGCAATCTCCTTGGAAGACTTGTCTTGATGTATGGAACTCCAAGGGAGGAGACAGAGAGAAAGGCAGATCACATGCACACTGCTTTCACACTGCCAAACATACCATTAAATTAAAACAAGAGACTTCCATGTCCCGGAGGAACTGGAGAGGTCAGACAATAGCTTGAGCTGCTACCACATGGCCACGAACAAAGATGTTCAAGGACTTGTGCGTAAACTCCCTTAAGTAAAAGGCCGTAAAGGTGGTCTAGCGTTTCCAAACGCCAGCCTTCAGCACTTGGCCCACTGCAAGATTTCTCTTGAAAGCGAGTGTGGGGGCAATGCCCCTGATCTCATGAGCTTTAACCCTCGCTGGTGCTTGGACACTTGAGGAAGTCTCATACGCCCTGCGGATAGTTTCACGGATCCAGAAGGATATCGTGTTCCTCGACACCTCCCTCTTGGCTCTGCCGGTGCATTAGAAGAGTCGTCGACATTCAAGTCTGAGATGCAGAGTTCGCTTAAGATAATGCCGGAGACACCTGACAGGACAGAGAAGCCTCTCACCTGAACCGCCAATCGCTGCATCCGGTAAGGAAGGAATAGTGAAGGCCTCGAACCTGGGATCATGGATCGCTGGGTTCCGAGTCTTGGCCACAAACTCTGGCACAAAACTCAAGGAGATCTCCTTCCAACCCTCTGCATGAGTGACATTACAAGAGAGGCCATGTAATCTCCGAGTCTCTTCGCCGATGCTAAGGCTAGCAGAAAAACAGTCCTAAGGGTCAAGTGCTTGTCTGAGGCACGGCTCAAGGGTTCATACGGAGCACGAGTAAGAGACCCGAGAACTAAAGTGACATCCCACTGGGGAACTCAAAGTTCCCTCGGGGAACACGACTGTTCGAAGCTCTTTTTTGGGCTCAGGCCATGTCGTCCTGATGGAAGTTCCCTCTTAGTAGCTTCCTAGGTTATATTTAACTACAACCTAGGAAGCTACTAAGAAGGAACTTCCATCAGGACGACATGGCTACCTCACCCAAAAATAGATTTTTCGCTTCGCTCAAAATGCGTTAATGAGCATAGATATCTCCAGGGTGTTGAAGATATCTATGCCCTTCAGACGGAAAACCATTGCAAGGGCAGACCTGTACCCTTTAATGGTAACTGAAAGGAGCTTATCTCTGCGAAGAAGGACTAGGAAGTCTGTGATCTGAGTCAGAGAGGCTCCGACCGGAGAGATACCTCTTCCACTAAACCAATCACAGAAGACCAACCACTTTCCCTGGTAGACTGAGGAAGAGGATCTTCGAAAGTACCCTGACATCTCTCTCGAGTCGCGAAAAGCCTCGCATTGAAATCTCAGCGACTGCACCACCTGGTGGTATCTGTTCGACAAGGGTTGCCAAAGGAGATTGGGCCAGTGTGGTAGTTCTCTGGGTGCCTCGACCAGGAGTGACAACAGATCTGGAAACCACTCCATGTGTGGCCATAGTGAAGCAATGAGAGTCATCCTGCGTCCTGGGGTTACTAGGACCCAGGACAGGACTGCGCGAAGCAAGCAAAAGGGGGGAAACGCGTAGCAATCCAGTAGATTCCAAGGATGTTGCAGTGCATCCTCGAATGCAGCCCCGGGATCTGGTACTGGAGAGCAAAACACGGGAAGCTTGGCATTGTGCTGTGTTGTGAATAGGTCGATGCATGATTCTCCCCAGAGGCCGTGTATTCGACTCGCGACGCAAGGGTGAAGAGACCATTCTGCCCCTATTACCTAGTTTCTGCAACTTAGGGGTTCTGCCAGAACATATCTCTTGCCTGGAATGTGCCTGGCTGACAAGGTTATGGGTTGACTCTCTGCCCACAGAAACAGCTGCCTCGTCAACTGCTGCAAGGAATGTGAGAGCGTGCCCCTTATTTGTTGACGTACGCGACCACGGACGTGTTGTCGCTCACCAGCACTACCGAATGCTCTCTCAAACGGGCCTGGAAATGAAAAAGTGCTCTCAAGACTGCCATCACTTCCAGCACGTTGATGCGCAGGTGTTTCTCCTCTTGCGACCATACACCTGACATGACTAAGTCGTCCAGGTGTGCACCCCAACCTTCCGTGGACGCGTCGTTGAACAGACGGAACTGAGGTGGAGGAGGGTTTATGAGAAACCCTCTCATGAGGTTCTCCTCATTTAGCCACCAAAAGAGATCCTCCCTTACCTCGCGTTCCATGAGGACCGGACGAGAGGGAGGATCGGTGGCTGCCGACCACTGCTCCTTCACACACCACTGAAGTGAGCGGAGATGGATCCACCAGAAAAGAACGAGCTTCTCCAGCGAGGAGAGGTGACCTAGAAGAGCTTTCCACTGGAGGGCTGGAAGTTGTTCCTGCGACAGGAATGGCTGCGCAACGAGGACCGGACGAGAGGGAGGATCGGTGGCTGCCGACCACTGCTCCTTCAGACACCACTGAAGGGAGCGGAGATGGATCCGCCCGAAAAGAACGAGCTTCTCCAGCGAGGAGAGGTGACCTAGAAGGGCTTGCCACTGGAGGGCTGGAAGTTGTTCCTGCGACAGGCACGGCTGCGCAACCTCTGAAGTCTACTGATCCGTTCTTCCGAGGGAAGAATGCGAGCAGCTGCCGAGTTGATCAGCATTCCCAGATACTTCACCTTCTGATTGGGAATGAGGTTCGACTTCTCGTAGTTCACCACAATCCCCAGATCACAACAAACTGCCAGAAGCGAGTCTCGATCCTGAATCAACTGCTCCTGAATGGGAGCGAAAATCAGCCAGTCGTCGAGGTACATCAGTAGGCAGATGGCCCTAGAGTGGGCCCAAGCTGCTACCGTCGTAAACACTCGCATGAACACTAGGGGAGCTATGCACAGTCCGAAGCACAGGACTTTGAACTGGTACACCGTGCCTTCGAATGTGAATCGGAGGTACTTTCGAGACGACCGATGAACTTGTACTTGAAAGTATGTCCTTCAAGTCTATCGAAAGCATGAAGTCGTACTGCCTGATGGCTAACAGCACAGTGCAAACTGTCAGCATCTTGAATGCAGTTTGCTGAACAAACTTGTTAAATGGCGAATGGTCGATGATCAGTCTCCAACCTCCTGTCGCCTTCTCGAAAAGGAAGAGAGGACAGGAGAACCCTGGTGACTGATCATGTACGACTTCTAACGCATCCTTCTCCAACATTTCCTGAACCTTCGCCTCCAAGGCCAGAGCCTTCGGAGATGTTGGAGCGTACGTGTGGAACGCTATTGGAGTGAAGGATAGGGGGGGCCAGTGAAGCACGAATGGGAGCTTGTACCCTTCGTGAAGGGTCAACACTACCCATTCCTCGGCCACTACCTTCGGCAACATGGGAAGGGGAAAGCCAATCTCAGCGTTTCCCATTCCTCGCTTGCCCCTGTTCTTTCCCCGATGTGGAGGATCTCCCAAGGGAGGCTGATTGGTTTGTTTGGGGGCAGAACCCTTCTGAACTGCAGGAGGTCTCGGTAGCATAGGAGCAGCAGGATCACGACCAGCGGTACCCTTGCTACTTCCCGTGGGCTTGGCCTGACAGGGCCAGGCCGCGGACGGTTTCGCAAGACCAGGTCCCTTGAAACCCGCAGCCTGCACCTGGTGGATAATGGAGTCCTTTGAGTCGAGGCGCCATTTATCCCGCGCGGCCCGAACTTCCTCTGGTGGAAAGAGAGAAGTTGCAGCTCTAATAGGAGTGTTCCTGAGTGCCAGGGCCTCTCCTGAACCAATCTGTCTTGCCAAACAAGCGGCTACTGCCTCCCGTTTTTTGAGGATTACATTGGCATACTGGGTAGCAAGCTGGTCCAAGAGAAATGCAACAGCTTTCTCCCCACACAAAGCTAGGTTCCTGTACTGCTCCATGTGTTCGGGGGTAGCGTGCTTGGTGTCCCGCGAGAACTCTGTGGCCGTACCACAACAGTGGTCGAGCCACGAAGCAGCATTGAGAGCAGCTATAGAGATGGACTCCATAATTGAAAACTCAGAAGCCGAGAAGGAGACACTCTGGGATTTCAAACTCTCAACCGAGGAACCCCCAGCAAGCACTCCAACTGCGGGGTCGAGAGGGAGAGGACAAGGCACAGAAGACTCTGCGACATAGTACCTCTTCTGTCGCTGGAATGGTTGTGGGAGAAGCTTGTTCGAACCTTGGCTCCTAAGCGAATCACCAGGTTCTGCGATCTGGTCACTCACTCGGTACAATGCTCGAGCCGCCTGTCTCGACCAGAGTAGTGTAATGGGCCGTGAACTGCCTTCGGGACGTCCCCATAGGATCTCCAAGGCTGTACACTTATCCTCAGACACTACCGCATGAGGAGCCTTGAGGCCATTAATCTCACGCACGAGGTTAATGACCTCTAGGAACGGCAACTCCACCTCGGGATCTTCCGTCTCCATGGCCGATGAAGGCCGTGGAAGTGGCTGATCCCTCGGTTCCGCTACATCTGTAAGTGTAGGGGAAGTGACATGCTGCATGGGTGATGACATCCCCCATGAATACCCTCGCTCTGGCCCTAAGACCGAACCAGGCATGTATTCAGGAGTCAAGGAAAGACTCTGGCAGGGTTCATGCCCGACGGAATGCATCGAGGTTCCCACTGCGACCGAGTGCATGACTGGTCGCTGCAAGCCCCACGAAGCTCCCGAAGGAGCTCGAGTGCGAGCGGGGTCACTGGTAACTGCAGCGCTCACACCAGGAAGTGTAGACAAGTTAGTCACGCGAGTGGTGCGCGCGGCCCTACCTGTTACATGGCCAGAAAGCACGGGGGTTGGCTGCATCTCATGCGGCTGGTATGTGCGAGAGCTAGCCTGGTCGTGCACGAACGGCCCCCATGCCGCGGGCTGAGCCGGGAGGTGGCTCCATGCCAGGCCAGAGTCGCTCGGGTTGAGTGAGCGGCTGTCTGGGCCTGCTCCCTGCTCACGCGACACACGAGTCGCTGAGTTGGTCCGTGTGGCTACCCCCGTGGAGGTAGTTGTGCGTACCGTGGATTCTGCACAAGAGACCACAGCTGAGATTTCTCGTGCCGAAGCCAGGACTCTCATTTCCCCACTCAAGAACGGTTCAATTAAAGTTTGAGCAGTAGCTCGGGGGCCCGAGGACCCCGTCACCATGCTCTCAGAGACAATACCTACGCCTTCGAGCGCGGTTGTCGTGCACGGAGGCCTTGCGCGAGATTCGCCGTGAACAGTCCCACTAGCTCGGGAACACGGGAATCTCGCACTTCGCCCTCATCTTCCGGAGGAGAAGAGGTGTCTCGGGGTGCCATGTCCCTTCAACTGCGACTGGCCTTCCTGGCCCTCTTCGCTTTCCTCTTCTTCCCCTTCCTCTTTCTCCTTGGGGGAGAAGAGTCAAGAGTCAGAAGATGAAGACAAAGAGGAGGAGAGAGAAGAAGAGGAACTAGAAGAGGAATACCGCCCACGCTTTCTCTTCTTGTACCCCCTCCGAGGTACTGGAACGGTGGTTGAGGCAACAGCAGACGACAATGAACGAGGATGAACAACCTGAGCCATGTCCATCAGAAGAGCCGTGGTTGGTGAACTTGGTGACTTGCGGGCGAAGCTGTAAAGGATTTGCGAGCAGTCGTTAAGGAAATCTCTATGTTTAAAACCTTATTCTCCCTTGTTTTAACAGGGAGTCCAGCAGTTATTTTACCTTTGGAAAAAGTTTGCCTTTTCCCAGGAACAAATGCTTTAACAGGAACATGGTCAACAACAACAGGGGCATCAGGAAACCGAGGGAGTTGATAAAGTTGCAAAATCAGTTACATTCATGTGTTCATCAACAATAGGATCATTCAAATGACGTTGTTCAATTTTGTCCGCCACAGTTAAACGGCATTGTAACATATCCAAGTCAGGCTTACCTGATAATCCGAGAGACTCCCAAAGTTCCCCCATCTTTCCAGGTAACGTGTCGTCATCAGTATCAGACAGTCCAACAATCTGTCCGGTGTCCCTCGAGATCGCCGAAGTAGCAGGAGCGCTAAGGTCACCCGCTTCCCCGACGAAACCCAAAAAATCCCCGACAGTCTGTGAATCTGAGCTTCCCAAAATCATACTCACACCCTCCTCCGACTCGGAGAGAGCGTGAGCAGACTTCGCTGTGGTAGTTTCTTACGACGACACACTTTGCACCGGCTCCCCTTCTTCTTCTTCGAAAGAGGCGAGCTCTCCGAAGCAGAAGAAGCTTTAGGGTTCCGGCGATATTTGCGTCGATTCTCGAAAGCTTGCCACTGCAAGGGCAGGCAGGATTCACACTCACGGCAAGGAGAACCTTGAGAGCAAGGTTTTCCCCTGCTTGTTGGGCAGAGTGTGTGTGGGTCTACAGAAGGTGACAAAAGCCACCTACTGCAGTGCCCGCCACGTCCTACACAACATCGCATCTTACGAGTAACTTTCTCCTCCATTACAATCACACAATCACTAGTACACAAGTACAAGAGAAGGCAAAAGGCTGCAGCGTAAAGAGCGGAAAGTAGCACAACCATCCACGTTGAGGCAAAGCGAGTGAATGAGGAAAGTGGGCTGGCCGGAGGGGGGGGGGGTGGCTAAGCTCCGCCCCATACCGCCAGCCAACCTTCGGATGTTTCAGCTGAAGCAAATTCCTATATCAAATGATTACGAGGTTTGTATATCGCTTCGGAACAAGGAACAGTTTTATAACAAAATTAATCACATTTTATTCACTTGGCACTCATATTACTTCTCTCTTGAAGCTAGTTACATGTCAACATCAAGTCCTGAACTAAAAATTTCCTTTTTTTTTCCTTGCCATTTCACTCTACCTCTCTATTGTAGTGCAATATTGGAATCACAAGCTGGTGCATGACAGCTCTACTGTTTGAGTAGATCATATCTCTGTCTTTCAATCTTTCAGTCTAAATTAGTTCAACATCCTCATCAAATCACTAGCTAATGGGGAGGCAAGGAAGGGGAGAGCATGAATGTTGAAATAAGTAGTCTAATTTCTAAAATTTTATATTTTTATGAACTCCCCTGCTGTTCATATAACAGATTTCCACACTGATATGGGAGTGGGACAGTAAAGGAAAGATCCAGGAGATGTAAAACGTAGCATACTTAGGTACTTTAAATTACTAGAAACTAGTTTAACGGTAATTTACCATAAAATACGACAAGGTAATAACCCATGCTTCCAGACTGCAAATTATAAAACTAATATCTCTCAAAGAGCTAAACTAAGTTAAAACCTAAAAATTCCTCTATGAAAAATTATCAATTTCTGATACTGTATATATTTAAATATACTGTATTGATCTTATAACATAAATGAAAAATTGGAAAAAAAATTAATAAAAAGAAAATCTTACATTTGACCCCATATCACCTGAAGCATTCACAAAATCCAATGTTCAGAAATTATTATTATCAAAATAAGCTTCTCTTAAATAATATTCAGAAAGAAAAACAGACTATGTATGCCACAGAACTTCTGCTAAATCTTGTTTAAAAGAAAAACTTCTACATTAATTAAGAGTAGCAGCACTACTAATATCATAAACATCAACTTTCAGGCCCTTCATATAGCTAGGGTTGAATTCTCTATTAGCTTCTGTCCCTAAACTATTAATAAGAAACCAAATCGCATTTTTAGAGAGGGGACTATTTGAAATCATAACCCTAAAAAACGGATTTTGAGCGAAGCGAAAATTCTATTTTTGGGTGAGATGGCCATGACGTCCTGATGGAAGGTTCCTTTAGTAGCTTCCCAAGGGTATATATGACTACCGTGATATTCCCAGAGAATTAAACCAAAGGTTTCACAGAATTCTCACTTCTGGCGCGAGTACCCTTAAGAATTACTCTCAAGGATATCGTATATAATCAGGGGACGTATTCTTGACACGCCACATGGCAATCTGCACCCCGAATAGCCTTTACACTTCGAGGCGGATACATGGCAGAATTAGAAGGGTAGCCGTATTAGAGGTTACCCTGGTTCCCCTACTACTATCGTATCACAACCGCGCCAATTCCCTCTGGCGGTCATTCCTTGTAGCGTTGAGCATGGTGCTACAGCTACAGTAGTTCGGGAGGGAAACTGTGAAGATGAAGATCTTTTCATAGAAAAGAAGGGTGGGTCCATCAGGACGTCATGGCTATCTCACCCAAAAATTGATTTTTTGCTTCGCTCAAAATCCGTTTTTTGGGCTCAAGCCATGACGTCCTGATGGAAGCATACCAGAGAATTAATGTATCTGTGGATTTTTATCAGTCCCTTAACCTTGGGACAATATTTCTACAGCCAAAAGGGCCAATTGAGACAAAAGACGTTATCAGTCATTATCACTAAGCATAACAATGTTAGTGCTTTCTGCCCCCTGCAGGGAAGAGTCATTTTAGACATTAGAAAAGGGGCCTCAGAGTAGCATATATTGTATGAACAAACATAAGTACACACTGAGAATACAAAAGGTTTCAAGGTTTGTAAATATATTGCCGAACCAATATCAGTGTCCCCATCCGTTGTTTGTAAGCATACAATGATATGAGAAATACTTACATGAGTAAGTCAAGGAACTCTGGCATCTTAAACATGAAATTGTCGGGCGAATAAGTACGCAACTGCATTTTAATAGACATTTATTTCTAATAAATGACTACATGCTAAATGAATGTAGCATGATAAGGAAATTATACAAAAGACATATACAGAAATTAATGTTCCTTTTTTGAAAGGGGGAAGAAATGATGAGTGCCACTCTCAGACTGAAGAAAAGCTCTTTTAATAAGACTTCTCTTTATAATTTCTGTACATGATATACAGTAGTCTAACAACACTGTGTACTATGTACACACGGCACTAGTGTTATCCGTATAATTTCACACCTGAGATTCTGAACAGATTTGGTGTTACCTTGGCAACACATATTCAAAGGGAGGTCACACGAAAAATGCTGACCCCTTCTCCTTTCAATTGACAGTCCCAATCAATTAACTGTTCATCGCAGAGCTAGACAACAGGGTCCAAAATACCACCTGCCGCCACCACATAATGCTTCAATCCATAGACTTGCTTAGCACAGTGTCTGTAAGACACTCTGGACAACCTCCGACAAGTAAATGAGCGAAGAGGCTCAAGTCCACACACTGAAAAGTTCAGTGATGAAGCAATTTTTTCTCGGATCACTATCTGCAGGAGTACTGCCAGGATCCGCTCCGCGAATAAGGTAGGTGAGCTTTGCCCTCAGTTGTAGGGATAGTTTGATCCAGAGGTTTCTCCTGTAAAGAGCTGTTTCCCCTGAAGTCTGAAGTTCTACAAAGATAGACCTTAGGCACTCTAGCAGACCTAGAGAGACATCTTCCTTCAGTGGGCAGATTCTCCAGGAACCCCACCTCTTAATGGGTAGCTCGTCCTTAGTGAGAAAGGTTGGATCAGGAAAGAGATGCAGTTCTCCCACTTAATGTGGCCCTCATCCCCAGATAGGGCCACTATTTCACTAACTCTAGCCCCAGAGGCTATAGCGAACAGAAAAATAACCTTTTGGGTTAGATCCTTGAGGGAACAATTATCATTGTTTACAGGTGAGGCATAATGTAGGACCTTGTCCAAAGACCATGAAATGGGCTTTGGTGGTGCTGCAGGCCTAAGCCTGCACATGTCTTTGGAATCTTATTAAAGATTTCATTCATCAGATCCACTTAAAGGGCATATAGCAGAGGTCTAGTCGAGGCTGACTTGCACATAGATATTGGTCCATGGATCCAAAGATCCAATCAAGCGACCTCTCTCGCAAAGCCGGCCAAACTCTTGGTGCTTACTCAAGGGTTCATATGGGGACAGGGCCAAGGAACCAATCTTCTCATAGTATCCAAGGATGCACTGCCTCCATTCTCAAAGGCCATCGTGCTGTTGGCCGCCAGACCTTGATTATAGGGGTGGACAGAGAAGGACAGGCAGAAGATCATGAGATTCCTTTCGGTCCTTTTGCTTTACAAAGCAACTTACTTTTCCCAAGAAGACTCGTACTGTCTTCTAGTTGTCTAGACTTGTATTCTTCTAGGAATTCTATTTTGCCTTTTGAGATCCCAAGTCTTTTTCCTAACTGTTAGGGCAAGGAATTCATAAGATGAAGGGATCAGGTGCTCTGAGATAAATCAAAGGCAGAAAACTTCTGAACCTCCTGGATAATCCTAGGTGCAGAACTAGGACCAGCCTCAGCCTCAGTTCCTTCATTACAGGGAACAGGGTGCTCTTGGGCTACCTGGGAGCCAACAGAGCCCCTCTTCCCTGGAAGGGTCTCAGCATGTAGAGAGCCTTCCTCAGGAGATTGGATTGGCTGAAGAGGAATTCCTCTAAGTCCATCCCTTCTATTCTAGAGACATGATGTCTGTTATCTCCACTAGAGGATCCTCGTATGGGGCTATATATCGAGATAGTTTCTTGATCATGCTCGTGATGAAGGGATCGATCTGCAGCTCGGGGACTTGTTCCCATCTGGGAAGGAATAGGTCTGCGTCCGTGGACCATTCCATCTCTATTGGCTTGAGCCCAAGAAGAGTATCCGCTGTCACCTTGCGGATTATTTATACATGAGCTGCTGATAGGTGCCATTCCCTTAAGGAAGGGATGGCTAACATTCCCTAATGAAATGAGACGTCCCTTATCCTCGACAGTTTCGACGCCTCATTATCGCTTCGATGCCCCAGATCAGTCTGAGGAGGTCTGATCTGCGTGGAGAGAGTTTCTCCATCTATTGCAGGGCTAACACGGCCTACGGGCCTGTGGCCTTTAGTCATTGTAGGGTTAGCGAAGAAGGAATGACCATCATTGGTCCTATTAGATCTCTTCAAGCGTTTGATGCATATCTTCTCCAGCCTCTTAACGCATCTTACAGCTGTGCTCGTAGCACTGGGTCTGTCATTATCGTGAACTGGAGAGAGTTCAAAATTCCTCCCTGTTAGCGTCTTGGAATCCTGACTGATTACCATAGTCTCTTGACCGACCTTGCGATCTCCTTTTACATCCCCAAGGGAAAGGAGAGTTAGGGTGACCACAGGTTTCAATGATTTTTTAAAAACATTGAAGCCCCTGAGCTGGAGAGAATCGAGACTTCTTGAAGTTATCTTGCATCCCCGATGTTCCGGGGCCTTATCATCTCCATGGATGCTCATAAACCAGCCGTTTCGGGTGCTGCCCACCCCAGCCTGTCGTCCAGGTCCTTTGTTGCCTGAACACTTTCTAGGCTTGGTCTCACTTGACTGTGTCTACCAATTCCGTGAAGATCCTAGGACTGAATCTAGTCTGACGAGAACCTTGTCTAGGACATGTGTTATCTTCTGTAACTTGGATCCTAGGTAGGAGGGGAGGGGGTGACTGATTGGAAGTTATCGATAGACATCTTTCAGGTCTGGCCAGACTGCGAAAACCCCTTACTGAATAAGGTCCTTATGTTCAGAAGGAGCAATATTCTGAACTTGCTGTTTTATTGGAACTTGTTGAGTGGCGACAAGTCCAGAATGACTCTGAGTTTTCTTGAGTCCTTCACGTGAACACGAAACAGCCTTCCCTGGAAATCGATGGACTCTACTTTCTAGAGCTCTAAGGTATACTCTTCCAGGGGGGATTTGGAATGTACGAAGAGTTGAGGAAAGGATGGTGGAGGTATGTCCATTTCCATTCTAGACTCATCTTGGTTAGGCCTTGGAACCAAGGATTGAAGGTCCAGCGATCCGGAAGGAACCCCCCTCCTACCAGAAGCGTCTGTTTGCTTCGCATGATCAGAGGGTGTACATATCTGACCGTTTGTGGAACAACGGTTATTGTAACTGTGGGATGCTGTTTAACATCCCAAGGAGAACTAAGAAACTTTTCTGTCCTCCTTTTAGGTCATACCTGACCGTTTACCTATATCAGCTTCTCAGTGCCGTGTTTCACAGTAATAGAAGATTCCTTTCTATTGTATAAAGCTTAGGATAAGTACACTGGAAAAGAATAGGAGAGACACATACGTGTGAATCCCTCCAGCCAACTGCTGCGGCCTTCCTAATTATTGATTCTAGGGCATCCTCTTTAAGTGGGGCCCAATGGAAGATTCTAGCCCATAAGGATAGAGTAGCGTAAACAGCGCCTACATCCAGGGAATTAATAATGAGAATCAAAGAGACTGATGAAGAGTCAGCGTAAGAAAGGGGGGAAGTGAGTCCCCAAATCAGGTAGGTCTCAGCAAGAGATTGTGCTTAGAAGCACAGCGTACTGGAAAACTATTCTATTGTATGGTTATGTACCAAAGATTTCTGTCTGTGATATGGTCCTATACTACAGATGTACAGGGTATTGTATACACCTATACAACTGGCATATTACCATCAAGGCTAGTACTTGGGGATAAGTCAACTGGCACAGTACTTCAGTACCAATATGGCTAGCAGTTCTCCGGCATGTCAGTGACTCGTCGGTCGTCAGCGGGTCGCCGACAGAAGGCACACCATCCTAGCCAGCATTCAATGTGACTGGGTAGTGGTGAAAACTATGCGCATAGCCAGCCAGCAGCCCGCTGAATCGTCGGCGACCCCTCGGGCTGTCGGCAGTCCGCCGGTTGTTGGCCGGCTGCCGACTTGAAGGCATACCAACCCAGCCATTGACTGGGTGGTGACCAAGGGCACACACTGCCGGCTCTCGGCGGCGGAGTCAGATGTGGCAGTGAATCAATGACTGCCGTCGTTGTTATCACTATGAGCCAGTAAAAGGATCACTAATTTGCCAGTTACCACAATGAATAAGTGAAATCTTCGGTCCAATTCCCGTAGTTTCCGTGTTTTTGCGAGTTCGTAACTGAACTGCATTTTTGTTTCAGACAACACCTGAAACCAAACCAACCGTAGTTCGACAGCTTGAGACTGCCATCGTGTATGCACTGGCAGCGAGGTGGGGGTACCCCCATCCCCATCTCCTCCCCTCAAACTGGAGTAGAGAAAGGAGGGATAAGGGACAGGATGTCACACCTTTAGGAAGCTGTAATATTGGTAGGTATGGTTTCGGAGAGATTTTAGAAACCTCACGCCCCAATGCGTAAGTTGTTACGAGCTGTATCCCTAGATTCTATTAACTTGGGATTTTCGAGACCTTCGGACAATAAGGTCCGGCCTACTTACAGGTCGCAGGGTCTCAGAAGGGGTTGTGGATTTGGAAATAATACTGCTGGGGGCATGAAACCTGCATGTATTATGTCCGTGAAAATACT
Organism: Palaemon carinicauda; assembly: GCF_036898095.1. NCBI lineage: Eukaryota > Metazoa > Arthropoda > Malacostraca > Decapoda > Palaemonidae > Palaemon > Palaemon carinicauda. The sequence continues at coordinate 66,593,913 of NC_090751.1, forward strand.
CACTCTTGCTCCTGCAGAAGACTGCGATGCATCATCTGGTGTTCCTCCTGTAAGGAAAAGAGAACAGAAATGAGTATTCAATTGGTTACCACACTGATAAACAATTTGCAAAATTCATCTTTTGACAAAATAGCCTAGGACAGGAAGCTATAAAGGGATAGTGGGAGACACACACCCGTGTATCCCCTGCAAGCTAATGCTGTTACCTCCTCTCAGTATTAATATAAGGATATTCCTCCAACTGGGGAATTCCAGTTAAAAAGGGGGGTTGAATACCTAGGTTTAGAGAAGTGTACAAGGAACTGTCCCCCTTATACTTAACACTGTGAGGAGTATCGAAGGAATACCATTCTTTCGATATAGGAGCGGTACCAGCAGAAGCTCCTACATGGGTACCCAAGATATGAAGAAATAACTACTGTATAATCATACTATAGTTTTCTATTTGCAGTATATACCATACTGCAAATTAATGGCTACTGTATAATTATATCTAATGTAGTTCAGCCAGTGTAGTGCTCCATCTGGCGGCCAACTGGATCAGAAAAGATAAAAGACATATATTTGTGTATCCCACCCAATCTATTTGCTGTAGCCTCCCTTACAATATTAAATCAGGGAGTTTCCTGATCACTGTGATCAGGGAAACTCAGGGATAAGGGCTCTCCCCTTTAAGGCTTAGAGGTGTCACACCACCAGCCCTTTACGAAATTTAATATTGTAGGGTAAATGGAAACTGATTTCAAATCAGAATATTACAAAATATTATTCTATCAATATAGGATTGGGTTCAGCAAATACCTGGGCAGGGATACCCAAGATATATTGGAAATAACTACAGTGATGCCTCAGGATACAAAAATAATCCGTTCAGGATACGGTTTCGTATCCTGATTTTTTCATATCCTGAGTCGCGTTTTACTTGTAAATAGCCTAATCCATTCCAAGCCTTACGAAAAGACACCTTTTCTTTCATAAACACGCTAAACTGTAGTAATAAACATGCAATGCAGCCATTTCTATCATTCAATAATTAACCCAACCGTTAAAAACAGCCTAATCCATTCCAGAAACCACCATGAGATTATTCAATAATGTAGCTATAGCCTAGTTATCCCCTCCAAGCCCTAAGAAAACGGTCCGTTTTCTTTACTACTGTATAAAAGTTACGGTACTGTATGTAAAGCATTTGGATCAGTGAAGGTGTATTGTTACCTGTACACCTAAATTACGGGTTGATACCCTGAAAAAAAAGGTACTGTACTCTCGGCGACGGGTTGGGATCTCGTAAGCTTTTCGTATCCTGAAAATTTTTTCGTATACTGGGGCATAAAAATCTTTGTATCGCTTTTCGTATCCTGAATTTTTCGTAAGCAGAAACTTTCGTATCCAGAGGTATCACTGTACTAGTATAATATATACATTATTTTTCCATCTGCTGTATATACTATACTGTACTGCAAATATACTGACTACCTGTATAGACATATAATGTAGTTCAGCCGGCATGTTGCCGGATTAGCTAGCTCTTGCCGGAGCATCTAGCATGCTAGCTAAGAGAGAGAGAGAGAGAGAAAGCATGGAGTGAAGGCTATCTATTAATGTGTATGTATACAGTAATTAGGGATGTAAAAGTCTAATTTTACTGCCTTTCTCCGAAAAGAAGGTTCAAATGGAAGGGGAGACTGTAACATTCAGGCTTCCATCTAGCCACAGTACTATTGCCAGCTTACCACTGCAGGCCAGCCTCCGGCAGCACTAGTACAGTCGGCATGCTACCGACTGAGTCAGTACCTATCTGTGCCGGTCTACTGCCGGTCAGAGCAACACGCCGACAACAGAAGTTGTGGGCAGCAGTTCAAGGGAGAACTGGAGAACCTTGGTGACGGAAGGGACCTCCCACCCACAGCAGTCATGGCCGCCGGAAGCAGTCAGTCGCAGACAGCCGTCAGCTGAGGAGAGGTGGTCTAGCCGGCTCCGGCAACCCAACGGCAATGGTAAGGTTGCAGGACGCCGGCTCAGGAAAGACAATGGCTCGGCCATCGTAAAAGAACAGAGGGGGGGGGGGATAGGCTCCTATACGAGGTATGGAAGGGGCCGGCAATGTTGCCGGACCTAAACACCTTGAAGAAACTCTGTTTCAGTACCGGCACAACCCCAAGCGGAAGAAGAATTTTCTATTCTCCAGCTTAGGATGTGCTAATACAGTTAAGGGGACGGCAGCCATGCCGTTTCCTCTCAACGAGGGAGAAACAGAGTTCCAGTACTGCGCCATCCTAGGCCACATGAGTATACTACGCTACAGCCTAGGCTCTGCGAGCATAGGACTAGTCTACTAGACCACAGGGAGAAGGTGGCAGCATCATGCAACCACTTTAGGTGTAGCCTAGGAAGGGCTAGCCTCCTATGCCGGCAGCTCAGCCAGCAGAGGAATGCAATTCACCCCGCCGACCGACTGTCGACAAAAGACTAAATACTCTGAGGTTCTGAACGAATCCCAAAACTTTCTATCTGCTGTTAAGGGATGACAGAAAACTCCAGGCTAGTCATGCCTGAATTCAAAATTCAAGGCCAACGCAGAGTTGTAGCCTAAGGCTACTCTCAGAGGGAAGAGATATTATCCATAAATCTCTATTCGAGACTAGTAACAGCTAATATAATTCCAGGAGATATCAATCTACAATGAATGATAACCGATACACAAGGGTAACCGGGGAAATGTCGAAGGTATATGTTGTCTAGGCTGGGTTACCTAGGCAAGTCGAGATCTCGGTTACCTAAAATCACCGAAACTCTGACATATACGATCAACACAGAAAGGGAAAATTATGCATATAAATATCTTTACAATATAAAATGCCTAAATAGCTTTCATAATAACAATTAATGCTATTTAAACCAGGAATGTTGTTTTGCTAACTAAATAACACATGCCCAATGAACGACAGCGCCTATGGCAACACCGGTAATCGGCGTAGATCCAAACACAATAATTACACTAATTCATTATGAGGCTGGAACTAAGATACATATTGTAAAGAATGATTACTCAACTTTCTAGATGGATGAAAGAAGCTGTAGAAAGCATAAAGATCCTTAGAAATCGATCAAAAATGTCAGATCAACGGGGAACACCACTGTAGCGAGGCGCTACAAATTAAGGAATGATCGCCAGAGGGAATTGGCGCGGTTGTGATACGATAGTAGTAGGGGAACCAGGGTAACCTCTAATACGGCTACCCTTCTAATTCTACCACGTATCCCCCTCGAAGCGTAAAGGCTATTTGGGGTGCAGATTGCCATGTTTCGTCAAGAATACGTCCCCTGATATACGATATCCTTGAGAGTAAATCTTAAGGGTACTCGCGCCAGAAGTTAGAATTCTGAGAAACCTTTGGTTTGATTCTCTGGGAATATCACTGTAGTCATATATATACCCTTGGGAAGCTACTAAAGGGACCTTCCATCAGGACGTCATGGCTTTAGCCCAAAAAAGAAATTTGGAAACTTTCACCTAATATTTTCCATTTTGTACAAATAAAAATAAGGACCTCATAGGACATAGGAATTCATTTTTCCAGGTATCAATCTTCTCCAAAGAAGGAATGTAGAAATACAAGATGAAGAAAACCTTTTTGTCTTTCTAGTCACACTTTAGTCCCAGGCTCATGACACAGATAAATCATTATTGCCCAGTAACTAATACCTTGAACAACCCTTAAGTAAATGTAAATAAGTCAAAATATATACCCTTAACTGAATGAATAATGAATTTCTATTGATTTATCTAGAAAAAAAAAAGCACAATCTTGACCTCAGGCAACGTATACACAAACACCTATAGTAACGAGAGAACTGGAATATAGAGATATCATCTAACCATACTGTAGAGCTGTCATGCACCACCACATGATCCCAATACTATACTGGAGTGGTAGGCCTATTACAAGGAAAGAAGATGGAAAAGTTTTAGTTGAAGCGTAAACTGACATTTAACCAGCTTTGAGGGAGAAGCAATATGAATACCAGGGGAGATTCATAGCAATAAAACTAATAAAATTAGCATGCAAGTAATTTTAAGAGGCTTTGTCTCATCACATAACGCTACTCAATGTGCATTCTAGTACATTTGTATTGTTGCATGCAAACAGCTGTATTGTTACATACATCTAGTTGTATTGCTACATGCATACAGCTGTATTGTTACGTGCATACTGTACAGCTGTATACTGTATGCATACACTTGTATTCTAACATGCAAAAATAAAGTTCCTACCGTAGAATAAATGCTTTATAAATAAATATCAAGATAAATTTAAGTCTTTATGGAGACTGGAAACTAACAAAGGGAGTCTAGTAGCTCTTGAAGAATTATTACCAGATAATTAGCATTTTACTCTGTATTACTGAGCTGATTTCACATAACCTACATTTTAGTGTATCAATCATATGTAGCTTCTCATTATTCATTTATTCTTTACTATCACAGCTTTGATAGATGACAGTGAACAGAGCTCACTTCATATTTAATTTTTATGAGGTGGAACGGAAAAAGTGTAAAACACTAAAAATGACTGACTTCACTTAATTTGTTCTTACTATATCAAGCTATAACTAGCTTCACATTATTAATACATTTTCACTATCTCAGCTTTTATAGAAGAAGAAAGTGGCAAGCTCAATTCAAATAAACAATGTACACTTTAATTCCTATTTCATTCATTACACTTCCTTTCCTGCCATGGATACTCTTATGGTTTGGTTCCTCTTGGATAGAGAATTATACTTTGGAAAACTCCTATAAAAACCTTGCAATTATCTTTGCACTTTTCTTGGTAAAATATCACACATTTCTCAATATGAGATGTGGAATGACCTTATCACATAAAACTAAATGATCATACAGTAATAACCATCAAAAATGACAAATTTGTAGATAAATTGTATTTTTCCTAACTATACAAACCTTAGCTATTTATTACGGGTTATACTTTCAGCGGAGCTGAAATGGCGAGCCATCAAAATTTAGCGAGGGTTAACTACCCACACCGCTAGTTAGCGAGGTGGGGGGGGGGGTAGCTTGCTACCACTCCCGTTCACACACCTATGATTTAGTCACTTTGCTTGGAGGTAGCACTTCAAGGGGATAGGGTAGCCGGGCAAGTTCGTATAAATAGGTAAGGCTTGTATAGTTAGGAAAAATACAAATTATCTACGAATTTGTCATTTGTTCCGTAACTGAAATACAAACCACGCTATTTATTAGGGGTAACTCACCCATTAAGATGGGTGGATGTCCCTGCCAAACTGGCTTTTGGCTTTTGTCCGGGGGCTCCTTATCTGAGTATGTTAGCACTCAAAAATAAGGAGTCCCTGCCCTCGCTAAAACCTTGCTACGCAAGGTCCGAGGCCTACGCAAGCTGTGTGTTGAGACAAGCAGAAGTGTGACTGTCTAGGTAAAGTTATTCCGAGTCTATGTAGGAGAAACCTGATGAAACCAAGACTTTCCCAATACCACCTCGCCAGGGTATGGGGACGCAACAGTATTAGCTTAATACTAGGTACACAAGGGAGCATGGTTTACCTGCAGTGGTTTGAGGTCAGCTTATGCAGAGAACCCAGGATGCTGCTTTCCCTACGAGAGGGTAGGATGAACAAAAGAAATAGAGCCAGTCAAATCTTTTCATTCACGCAGACTAAAACCGGGTAGCAGTGGCTTCAACCTTCTGCTACTTGTCCAATAAGGAGCTTGAGGTATACAACCAGCTGTTGTGCAGCCACCACCGGACCGATAGAGATTGTATTGAGTTCCTGTGGGTCACGTCTTGCAGGAAAAAGGTTGTGAAAGTCACCTGGAGCATTCACATCCTTTCTTGTAAAACCTGCGTCACAGAGTAATCTGCTAAGAAGGACCAGGGGCATAGCTATGCCCCTGACACTGTGAGTCGTCATGTCGAGATGATATTTTGGTGATCCTCCTCTAGTCTCTTCCAGTGCTGATGACAAGAGAAGGGACCCGGGCGGGCTGTTGCCGTTTTCTTTAGGTAAAGTCTCATACCTCACCCTGGGTACAGTAACGGATGATCTGGATCGTCCGTTACCGTGTAGAGACTTGTGTAGGAACCGTCAGCTTTGGAGACTGTGTCTGGCGACATACTCAGGGACGAAACTGAACATTGTCTTTCACCCTTCTCAATAATGGGCAATGTAGAAAGAGAGACCATGAAGTTCCTTGACTCGTATGGTTGCTGTCCGAGTGTGTAGGAACATTGTCTTCTTAAATCAGGAGAAAATTTGTAGCCTGGTGAAGTGGAACATAACGAGGTCTCTTTAGAGATCGGAGAATTTGAATCATGTTCCGAGAGGAAGGTCTCAATTCCAACAGGAGAGAGGCAAGTTTTAAGTCCATATGAGTTAGGAAAGGTCTATAGATGAGAGGATGTCCCTTTCTTTCAGTTTGAAGGTGAAGGATCAAGGTTGAGTGATCATCTTTACCTGTCGAAACTGAAAAGGGGGTCTTTTCCTCTTGTATATACTCAAGGATTCCGCTATTGCTGGAATAGAGGTATCGAGTGGAGAGAGAGACTTTCACATGATACCAACCACACATGACCTTATACTGCCTGGTAGACTGATGCTGAGGAATTCCTCAGATATCTAGACAGCCTTTTCGCAAAAGAGGTACTGGGTAGTCTCCAGGCGTACGATCATAGGAAAGCTATAGCTTGTGGTAGGTGTCGAAGTGGGTTGTCTGTGATGTGGAGAGGGTTCTCTTGCATACTTTATCAAGAGCTGCAAAAGGTTTGGAAACCGTTCTGCATAATGCCATAGCGGAGCTAGCAGAGTCCTTGAGAGGTTGACCGATGATCTAGCTTTTTTGAGTGTTCTTCTCCAGATAAAACAGGGACGAAACGTAAACGTCATTGTTGTACACACCGTTGTTGCCAGAGAGCCTTGGGGTCTAGGGCTGGGGAGCAACAGCAGCCTGAGATTCAGGAGCGTTGCGAACAGATCCCTAGTTGGAGGACCCCGTAAAGTCGGGACTTTGTCGGCTACAAGGTGATCCAAAGACCATTCGGTATCCCTTACCTGAGATGCTGTGCACAGATTGTCGGCGAGCACGTTCTTCTCGTCTGGAATGAAGCGGGCTGATAGTGGTACCGAACGGACTTTGGCCCATCTTAGTGTTTATACTGTTAGATGGGAAGAGGCTACAAGCAATTTCCTTCTTGCTTGCCGATGTGAGTCTCCATGTGGTGTGTGGTGTTGTCGTCCATCACATCACTGAGTGGTCTGTTAGGAACCGATGAGGCTGCTGAAGGACCGGAAAGTTGGCCTTCATCTCTTAAGAGATTTAAGTGAAGGTACTTTCAGACTCTGTCCAGAGGGCTGAGGTCGTGTGGTGCAGCACTATGGTCCCTCCTCTCTTCTTTTGATATGTTCTAAGCACAACATTAAATCCGAGGGGTGGGGAAGGATGAGAAGGTTAAGCCGCTCTGTAGATTCTCGACTGACACCCATCCCTTGAGGTTCGTCCAAACTTCTGGTCCCATGAGGGTCAGAATGTTTGGGGGATCAAGGGCCTGACTCCAGTCCGACTCAAGTCACTTTGGAGTGGGAGTTGTTCTCGTTTTCGAGAAGGTTTTGTGGAGATTGGTGTCTAAAGACTTCAGAAGTTCTGGTGCTAATGCAAGGTTGCCACTGAGTCTGCTAAGGTCAGTCAGTCGTCCCGGAACGGAGGAGACAGAAGCCGATCCTGTGAGACCAGGATGGGTGTAGTGGAAAGACTGAAATACAGTGCCCTGAACTGGTGTTTCTTGTTTGTCTAGATTGAATCTTCCAACCTTCCTAGATGGATGGTTTGTTCCTGGAAGTAAGTGTCCTATAGGTCCAGTGTACAAATGAAAACCTGAGGTCTTAGCCCTAGTTCGAACTCCAACATGGTGTGGACATCGACCCAAAGGGACAGCTTCTTGCGGATCCTTTTGCATGGAAGATTGTCGACGCTGGAGTCTTGATTCGTGTCGTAAAGGATCAGACACGATACCCAGTGTAAGAATTCTTCCTGAGAGAGAGTTCCTTTAACTAACAGAAGGAAGGCAACGCTTAGCCTTACCATGCGCCCTGATGGGATTGATGCTATTCCTTAGAATAGAATCAATTTGGCAAATGTTAATCAATGGTTAACAGTTGCGTATCGTGGTTACTGTGCAGTTGGAGAGTACTCGCAAGTAGTTCCCTGTCGACAAGCAGTTGAAGAGTGTTGTCGAACGTTTGCCGATCACTTTAGCGTGATGGCAAACGGTCAGTAGCAAGAAGTATGTTGTTTACCTTCTGATCTAGGGAACTACGGGCAGAGGTTGACTAGTAAGTTCGAGTCACGAACTGCTGGCGAATTGCCAATGATTGGTGAATAGGCGGTCTTTGAGCCGATGGTGAGCTAGAGATCAGCAAGCTGATTATGGTCCCCCCTGGTTGGTCAGAGTTCAGCAAGCTGAAGATGGGCTGGTTAGAGATCAGCAAGCTGAGTTCAATCCTCGAAGAAAGATGAGCTGCCCATCGGTGATCTAGTGATTAGCAAGCTGATAACTGGTTATTGCTAACAATCAGTGATTGGAACGCTAGCAATCGGAGATCGTTAGTCATTGGAGGGACTAAAGGTCAAAGATCAGCGTTGAGCTAGCAATTGGCGATCTGGTGATCGGTGACCTAGCGATCGGTATACTGTGAACTAGCCATCAGCAAACAGTGATCTAGCGATCAGACTGTTGATGCTTTCCTGTTTGCTGACGGTGGTCTGTCAAGGAAAAAAAAAGAAACTTCAGAAGAGACAGGGACTACGGATTCCCCGTTTCGATTCCCTTGTAAGATGGAATCTTCGGGATCCTTGAATCCTTCTGTGAAGCCTCTTTCCTCTTTTCCTGGTGGCAATGTTATATTTGCGGGGAGAAATGGGGCAATGGTGACCTGTCCAAAAGTTTTATTCCTTTTTTCTGCCTATTGCGCGAGTGTACAGGAGAGTACTAGAGCGATGGCACACAGGAAGATGCTGGTGCATAATTTCTGCTTGGAGAGCAGGCAAGCGCTGGCTCTTAGGCAAGAGCTGGCGCATTGGATTTACGAGCACTGGCTCTTTGGCAAGAGCTGGCGCATTAGATCTGAGAATGCAACTGTGAAGGAGGAGCAGGAAAGTGCGGAAGAGCGCTGGCGTGTAGTTAGGCACTGCGTAGTTTTGTGCAGTCTCCCTTCAATGCGCCGAAGCGTGTGACTGGTTGCGCAAGGGCGGGTGCATTGGCGCGTGCGTGAGAGTACTACGTGGAGACTGCTGGCGTGTGTGCGGAAGACCATTGGCGCAGGAGACCATCGGCGCCCGAGCGCGGATGACTGTTTAAGACTTTAAGCAAAGACTGTTGGCGCGTGCGCGGGAGACTGTTGGCGCACGTGCGCAGAAGACTGTCGGGCGTGGGCACGCGCGCAAGGCTGTTAGCGCGCACGCGGACAGATGACTGTTGGCGCGCGCGCAAGACTATTGGCGCGCGCGCAAGACTATTGGCGCGCGCACAAGACTACTGGCGCACGCACGCAAGAGCATTGGCGCGCGTGCAAGAGCATTGGTGCTCGCGCGCGCGGAAGATCATCGGCGCACGCGGGAGACAATCGACACCCGCGCGCGGGGGACCATCAGCGCCCGAACGCAAAAGACCGTCGGCACGTGCGCGAGCGGGAGAACATTGGCGCCCGCACATGAAAGACCGTCGGTGCGTGCGCGCGCAGACGACTTGGCACGTGCGCACGGACAACTGTTGGCGTGAGCGCACCTAAAACTATTGACACACGCGTGCAAGACTATTGGCATGTGCGCAAGAGCATTGACGCTCGCACGCGGAAGATCATTGGCGCGCGTGTGAGAGACTATCGGCGCCCGCGCGCGGAAGACCGCCGGCGTGTGCGCATAGAAGACTGTCGGCGAGCGCATGCACGGAAGACTGTTGGCGCGCGCATGATAAAGCTGGCAGGAGGGAGCTGGTGATCCTCAGAAGAGTCCAGGACCAAAGTCCAAGGACTAACTGTAGCGTAAGGTAGCGCTAGTAGGTCAGCAGGTCAGCTGGCAGGACGACTGGGATGAGCCCTTTGGAAGGGCAAACATCCATGATAGAGACTGTAAAAGGTCCACAGAAGAGTCCAGGACCGAAGTCCAAGGACTAACAGCAGCATAAGGTTGCATTGGTAGATCGGTAGGTCAGCTGGCAGGACGATCAGGAACTGGGATGTGCCCTTTGGAAGGGCGAGCATCCACCGATGGGGACCGTAAAAGGTCTGCGGAAGAGTCCAGGACCAAAGTCCAAAGGACTACCAGCGGCATAAGATTGCGTTGGTAGATCGACAGGTCAGCTGGTAGGACGATCAGGAACTGGGATGTGCTCTTTGGAAGGGCGAACATCCACTGATGGCAACCATGAAAGGTCCATAGAAGAGTCCAGGACCGTTGTCCATGGACTAAGTTGCAGCGCAAGGTTGCGCTGGTAGATCTGCTGGTAGGGTGATCAGGAACTGATGAAGCCCATGAGGGCCAGTGGACCAGCAAGCTGGCCTTAGGAGGAGTTCAGGACCGTAGTCCACGGACTAAGTTGCAGCGCAAAGTTGCGCTGGTAGGTCTGCTGGTAAGATGATCAGGAACTGATGAGCAGAGTGATCCTCCGAAGAGGTGTCTCTATGAGTGGCCTCTCTCGCAAACGAGAGAGGTGAACACTTCGTAGAAGAGACTTGATGACGCCTGTGAGGGCCGGTGGATCAGCAAGTTGACCTTCAACAGTAGCGATCCTCCGAAGACGAGTCTCTATGAGTTGCCTCCCTCGCGAACGTGAGAGGTAAACACTTTGTAGAAGAGACTTGCCAAGACTGTGCTCTGCCCCTGAAGGAAGAGAGACTCAGCAAGGGGGGAGAGAAGTCTGGGCGAAGGCAGCATCAGCTGTTGGAGATGATGAATTTATCAAGATGTGGGAAGTTCTCTCTCGGAAGGGAGAAACAACCTCACACCTAGGGAGGAAACTTTCCCTCGGAAGGGAAGTTGTCCAACCCCTGGAGGCGAACACCCTGGTTAGCGTTCTAAGATGATCTGAAGTGCTGGTCATGTTGTCACGGGAGTACTTCCAAGAGAGGGGATGACGCCCATGATGACGTCCTCTGAGGGACGGCAGTGACAGCAGATTCCCCAGGCATGAACAGAACAGCTCTACTTCGTTGGTACTCTTAGTAGAACGAAGAAAATTGCAGAGTTAACTGAGAAAAAATAAAATTCATTATTTAACAGAAAAATTCCCTAGGAAGGAACTCCGAAGAGGAACCCCGAGGGAACAACATAAGAATAAGTATTGCGCCCTTCCTTCCCCAGTCGAAATCCACGGGAGAAGGGAGGAGCCAAGTAACTAATAAAAACAGAATTACAATTATTTAAATCAGTTAAGAATATTCACTAATAGCGAGAACCACTGATCCTCCGAAGGGAAATGTTCCCCACAGTGAAAAGCTGAAAAGTTAAAATTACAATTATCATTTCACTAAAAATAATTGAGACAAACAATCGGAAGCGCAACCTAACCCGCGAACGGGAAAGGAGCCCTTCCCAATAGTACACTGTTGTTGAAAGGTGAACAACCTTGAGAAGAGAAAGACCGTAGTCAATCTCTGAGACGCCACATTCCCTTCGCTCAGTAATCCATGTTTCACGTAGGAAAAGGGAAAAGGCGAAGACAATAGTTGAATGAAAGGGGTCCAGGTGATGATGATTCCCCTGCGGCGGCCGAGTTAACGGTTATATGCCGACGGGAAGACCGATAGACCAAAGAGGAAGAGGTCGTTCCCCACGAAGTGGAACTGTGCTGGCCTTGTTCCGGTGCTAATGTACGCAAGTGTCGTTGTCGTATATGTATCACACGCACAGCACAAACACTGAAAAGGAAACTTATCACATTTCTATACACATATATATACATAAACATTAAGAATGTTTTCATATATATACATGTATAAGAAAAAGTAAGTTAAAAGACAAAAATTAATGGCAGTCCAGAATAGGCGAGGGGGGAGAGCGGAAACAACCGCTCTCCATCTGAGACAAAAGTAAAGTGACTAAATCACAGGTGTGTGAACGGGAGTGGTAGTAAGCTACCCCCCCATACCCCCGCTAACTAGCGGTGTAGGTAGTTAACCCTCGCTAAATTTTAATGGCTCGTCATTTCAGCTCCGCTGAAAGTATAACCCCTAATAAATAGCGTGGTTTGTATTCCAGTTACGGAACAAATGGTAGGTTAGAGATCTGTTGGACTGGGGCTCGATAGTTTCTTGTAATGTCTGCAGCCTCAAAATCTTTGTGAGGTAGGGATGGGGAGTTTGGGGGAGCCTAATAGGTCTACCTGCTGAGTCATCAGCAGCAATTGCCTGACCCTCCTTGATCCGAGCTTGGATGGAGAGTGGGCTTTGCCATTGATCATATGTATATATGGTCAGTTTCTAAGGCATTGTCACACTCCCTTGCCTCTGCTATTCATAAGCAACCTTTAAACTTAAATCTAAATGCATGCACTGAAAGCCAATGAAACTCATTTTTACCTGTCCTCACAGCTTCAGTTAGTCTTGCCAAATAACCCTCTGGTGCATCCTCAATATCACAAACAACACTCATGGGCCACTGCGGTTTCTGTGGCTTGGGATCAAGATATATCTTCTTTGCTGAATATGGACATGATTCTTCAATCCCACAATCCAAACAGCGGGCAGATGCACCTTGTGGCTTCTTTTCCTTCCTGTAAGGAGTAAGATGTTTTGTAAGAATTATAAATGAACATGAAATTTCAAGCTGGGAAGACTGTTAAAGTGCAAAAAGTATACATAATAGTGAATATTTTGAATCAAGGCTTTCTAGGAGCTCTTCCGTCTCCCTAGGTTATCTAGTATTTCACAGCAAATCATTACTGTACATTAGACTACACTTTACACATCATCATCATATCTTATCACGCCAAATTAAACACACAGGAGGGTGTTGTCGTTTACTTCTGAGGTCTTGATCTGAGCAATGAGGGCCAAATAGGCATCCTTATACAATGTGTTCCATTGTTTATCATGTTACCCCACATGGGCATGTATTGGTGGATAATCTTCATTTGAGACCGTGTCAATCAGAATCCCTGAAATCCTCATTAACCGAGATCGTTTTCTTCTCTTTAAAAGTTATTGGTCTCTGGCCTTCTATGTTGTAGTCTTTTAATGTTTAACATAGAGTGACTTCTTACTCTCAGGCCATGAATGACACAAGTAATAACAAGAAAACTACAGTACCTACTGTAATTCCATACCTTACCTCTTGCAATTAGGGCAGGTCTCCTATGGAGCATACTCTCTACAGCTCTTACGAATACTGCATGAAAAGCATCTCCCGATAGGATTCGAATGGGGACTTGCCAATGAAACTTGAAAGTTTCAAATTTCTTCGATGAAGGCGAAAAGCCGGGTTGCACAAAAAAGGGATTTTGACGAAGGAAAAATCTATTTCTGGGCTCAACCTGTGCCGCTGCATGAAATGCTCCTTTAGCATCATTTCTAAGGTATATAACTGCTATATATTACCAGAGAAAAAAGTTGCATAGGAATGCCAGGGATGAACCCAGCTCGCTCACCTAAATAGGTGTCGGTATATAGTAACTGGGGCGTGAAAACCACTACCAGAGGTCTCGTGCCATTTAGATATCTCCTCTTCAAAATATCCCCATTACTACGAGGTGCCGTTCTACTTCCACTACTGATTGCTACTACCTCTATCTCCACCCACGCCAACTACGTCACTCCTTTCATAGCATCTTCGGTGTTTCCCCGTGCGTTCCCTTGCTTGTGATTTTTGCTTGTTTTGGTGCTTTTTTGTATGAGATGTCGGACGTTCAAGCTTCCTCATCCAAGGTAAGTACTAGAACTATGGATTTTGAGTTTTTGGAGGTAGCGATGCCTTTATTTTCTTTGTTTTTAATGTTAACGAGTTTTTCGGGTTGAGAGTCCCGATTCACGGCAGCCATGCTTGGTTTCGCTACCTGTACATCTTGTTCTTGACGTTTTGCAATTAGTCTCCCATACTAATTGTAACTCGTTTTGAACCTTTTTACATCTGCTCAATTCTGTGTCACATTACGCGATGCTTTTATTCAGCTTTCGTGTTTTCATTATGACAGGAACGTATATATATATTTTAGGTTATGAGCTTGCTTGCTACCCTTCTAGGGCTAGTTCCTTGAAGGCACATTCGTCACCGTGTCATGGTGTCTTATTATGCTAGGATTGTTGCTCTTATTTATTCCTATTCCCTTTTTTAAGAGTTATGTCCTGTTTTTGGTTGGAGAGGGACTCCAGGTTAGCAGTTATTTTACGTATTTTTATCCTACTGATCGGCACCTTACCCGATCGAGCCTTTATGTTGTAGTTCCCCCCGTCCAGTTCGGTAGATACCCGAGTCTGGTGGGCTAGGCCCACTTTCTTCATTCATTTTGTTCTGATGTTCTCCTGGGTCCCTCTCTTACTGTGTTATTTTAGCTTTATTTAGCTTTATTCTGCATGCTACATAACCTAGTTATATGATTTTTGTTCCGTTTATTTTACCAGTTAGTTATGATCATTCGTTTGTGTTGGTATCGCATGCAAAAATCACCAAATTAATGACAATCCAAACAAGGAAGCCACAAAATGCCACTAACACAAGTGATTGGTTATAACAAGAACCAACAAACACACAACCGAATGAAAGAACTAATGAGCAAATAAAGATACCTGTAATTGGAAATTCAAAATAGCTGTCGGCGGTTTAGTGACCGGCCACTTGCATACAACTGATGAGAGAGCAGAGTAAAAACTCGGATCAGTACTACATAGGACCCTTCTCTCTGGTTACGATTCTTTCCCTTTGCCTACACAGACACCGAATAGTTTAGCCTATTCTTTACAGATTCTCCTCTGTCCTCATACACCTGACAACACTGAGATTGCCAAACAATTCTTCTTCACCCAAGGGGTTAACTACTGCACTGTAATTGTTCAGTGGCTACTTTCCTCTTGGTAAGGATAGAAGAGACTCTTCAGCTATGGCAAGCAGCTCTTCTAGGAGGACACTCCAAAATCAAACCCTCGTTCTCTAGTCTTGGGTAGTGCCATAACCTATGTACCATAGCCTTCCAGTCTAGGGTTAGAGTTCTCTTGCATGAGGGTACACTCGGGCACACTTCTATCTAGTTTCTCTTCATCTTGTTTTGTTAAAGTTTTTATAGTTTTTATAAGAAGTATTTATTTTAATGTTGTTACTATACTTAAAATATTTTATTTTTCTTTATTTCCTTTCCTCACTGGGCTATTTTCCCTGTTGGGGCCCCTGGGCTTATAGCATCCTGCTTTTCCAACTAGGGTTGTAGCTTAGCATTTAATAATCATAATAATAATAATAATAATAATAATAATAATAATATAAATAAATCTAAGACACTAGAAGTGTTAGAGGACCCAGACCTACATGGGTGAGGGCTATGAAGCGTAAAATAGGAGATGATGAATGGAGAAGTATTGAGATAGTGACAACTGGCGAAATCTAACAGAGGCCCTTTGTGTCAATAGGCGTAGGAGGATATGATGTTGATGATGAATGTTCAGCATTATGAGCTTGAGGTATAAATATTCTAGCCACTGAAAGGAATAAAAAGTAAGAAACAAATGGTAATGGATTTATAGAAAAAAAGCATAAAGCCTAGAAGGTAAAGAAAATCAAAGGCTAGTAGTAATAAATAAAATAATCATAAAACCTACGGTGTGACTAACTACTGTATATTATGTTAAAATAGCTTTGTCAAAAGATCTATGACTTACCTAAAATGATGCAAAGAGCCAAAGGATGAGAGCTTAATGCATTTTTTGTTTCCCATCCAATAAGCTATCAAATCTACATCGTGACAGCATTTTGCCAGTAGTGAGAATGTACTACTCTTCTCATTTCGCCAATTACCTGTGAAAAATAAAATAAATGTCTATCAATCTATGATGTGGAGGTTATTTTCTCAGTGGGATTAAAATCATATATAACTCAGGGTGACAAAGCACAGTTACTGTACATAAGCAACATTCAAATGAAGATTAAAAGATTGTTAAAGTCTGTCAACATTTTTTCAATGTAACTTGAAATTACACATACAGTAATTGCAACATTTCAATAAATCTTAGGACTATTCTAAAATTAATTTACTTGTTAAGATCTTTTTCTGCTGCAGTGTAGACTATAGTAGTTTATCTTCAAGGGGACCATCCACTATGTCTTGTATTTTTTTTTTTTAATTATTCAAAATATGTAATTTCCACATATGTTTTAGATATATAGGATACCTTAATCATTCAAAAATTTCGAGTAATTTGAGCAAAACTTTTTAGATTTATTAGTAAAAGTCATTATTTAAAAAAAAAAAAAAACTTAGGTAGCATTTTCTCCACAAATATGACACCAATTGTATTGAAAATCATACCATAAAACCTGCTTTATAAACCAGAATTTCTATTCTTTTTAATGAATTTTTAACAAATTTTCTTCGTCTAGACGTAAATTTATCATGAAAAAGAGTAAAAGGAAAATAAAAAATCTGTCACAAAATTGTGGGATTTTTATTCTTCTTCCCATATATATAATTTTCTCTAAAATTGAACAATAAATAACTGAGAAATGGCTACAGACATGCAAATATGTTTTTGAGTTATGAGCTTCCAAAGATTTGCTATAAATATTTGTATTTTTCTTAGAAAAATCAAAATAACATTATTATGATAACCTTACTTTGTACTTTTTTTGTTTATTCCTACATCAAGGCTCCCTAAATGTGGTATTTCACTGGGCGACAGAGGTTCCTCGCCCAGAAATAGATTTTTCCTTTGTCAAAATCCCTTTTAAACCCCTAAGTGTACTAATACACTTGATGTAAGGGTGTCATGAGTTGCCAATGGCCTCTTATTGTTGCCAGTTTTAATTAGAATGTTCCAGCTTTGTACTCTTTTCATGCTTTCTCTCTTCTTGGTTCTTTTCTGTTGCTCTTTTGACCTTAGGTAACATTGGCCTTGCTATAAATTTCACGAGTATGTTGTGAAAACACAATGTATACACGAACTGCAAGTAAATTAACACAGGTGCATCATAACTTCTATACGTCTTTGGAAACTTTGGCTGGTCTCTAAGATCATGAGTTCGCCTACCTTCTACCAATGCCTTCCACCTTTGCCAGACGTACGAGGTTTCGAAACATAAGTGAAAAAATCGCTATATATATATGCAAAAATAAACACACAAAGACGATTCTGTCAAACTCAGTCATACAGATGACGCAGTTAGGATGACATCATCATTTAAAGACCGCTATACCTTCATTATTTGTAGAAATAATTATCTGAAACTTCTGGAGAGCATGTACGATATGTTTCTGCATACATAGAAACAATAACTTGATTTTTTATTTTTTTAAATTGTTATATTATCCCCCAATAGTGGACGGTCCCCTTAAATGGATTTAAAAAGGAATCTTATAAATGTCAAAACATTTTCTAGCTAAAATACTTACCCCTGACAAAAGAGTGAGCAAAATGGTAGAATCCTACAGGTTCTGTATGGTTAATGTTGACTACTTCTCCAATTAAGCCCGAATCTATAAGTTCCTTCAACTTTCTAGCTGGAGGGTGATATCTGAAAATCAAATATTCACTTTCAATTTCATATAACAATAATGGTTCCCATAATTATCCAAGCTATGCTAATGATCACCTTCCTAAATGTAATTAACATAAAATCAATATTAAAAAATCATGAAGACTTGGCTGAAGATTTACATGTTTTGTCAGCATTAGGCAACTTTACCAATTCTACAACAAAGGGCCAAAAATAAACTGACCGTAAAACATGGCACACGGCTAACATTACTCCAGCTTCTTGACATGCCTCATAAATTGTTCGACAGTCTTCTGCCGTTACAGCCATTGGTTTTTCCAGCAATATATGGTACCTGATAGAAATAAAAATAAAATATATAGTTTGAATTAAAATAAAGAGGTACAGGTATATAAAGAAAAATTTTAACAAAAAATTCAAAGTAATTTAGTGACCCTTCAGTAAATTCCCAAGTCAAACAATTATATTCTAATCAGCTTTCTGCATGTACTGTAATCTCAAAAGGTTGACCAGGGGATGCTAAAAAAAAATCAGACTATAAAGCACTCAAAGCACTCGGTGAGGCCACATCATTAGCTACATGACAAACAAAGAAATGCAAAGATGAAAGAAGCTACACATATGTTCTTATTTATTTGTCTGCATGTTTATACATTTATAATTTTTTTTATTATGATTATGCTGAAAGATACATAAAGTATCCAGAGGAGATACTTAAACAGCCCAAGAGCGTAAATATTGCCCAAAAAAATACAGACGAGAATCTCTCATGTTACCCAGTTTTGCTCGTGTGTTCGTTTTTTATATGTATTGGTTAGTAAGTAACCCTGAAATATGATGATTATGTCCTTATAAACCCCAGTGGCAAGGAAAATTACCAGTAAAAGTCCATACTTTTACAAACTAAAGTTTATTCAATCAATCTCTACAAATAAAAACTTTGAAGCCCAACTTTTTTTTAATATTAACACATTTTTGTCATCCAAACATGAAGAGATAGGGAATCTTATTACCTACAATCTCAAAAGTTACTTTTTTAAAAGTCAACAAACTTCCATATGAAAAGTATGTCATAACTAAAAGTGTCTTCTTTACATTAATAAAACAACACATACACTATAAAAAATTAAAATATAAAAATTTCTTCTCAAATTATTTGTATATAAAATCATCTTTCAAATTCTTTTTAAATAAAAGAAATTGGTTGTAGAAACAATAAATTAGATAGAGTTTGAAGTAATCCCAAAATAATATTGTTTTAATGAGGAAAAAGGTTCTGCATATTGCCTTTCATTCCTAAGTAAAATATGCAATAACTTTTATTTACATGTGATAGACAGCTTACCCAATTTTAGCCAGTTTGATGGTAGGTTTGACATGATCCTGATCTTGAGTGGCCACAATAGCACAATCTGCAAGTTTGGGTTGTAAAATAAGAGTTTCCCATCCAACAAAACAGCTGAAAGTTGTAAAAATAACATGATGAATATAAACTACTGAAAGTAGGTTAAAAAAGAAGAAACAATACCATTAGAACTACAGCTAGAGAACATGAATAATTTTCTTATTTGTTAAGAGGAAATTAATACATACTACAGTACAGTGCACTATACTTAACAACACTAACACGGCTTGAATCAAAATACTGTAATGTCTTTTATCTACATGAATAATCCACATAGACATGTAACATAAAACAATAGCTCATATAATTATATTGCACTTTAGCTATACAGTAAATGAAAATACCATTGAACACTGGAAACAAGTGTAAAGATACAAAATAGTACTCGCTTATAACAAATAGTACTCGCTTATAACAAACATCCTAGAACTAGGCCCAGCTACTAAACACTGTATGTAAAAAAAAAAAAAAACAGCATTAATTTTCCGAGTAACTTGATTTTACTTTGCTTCAATTTCATTGTTCGATACAATAAGAAATTAAGCCACACCAAAATAAATGAATTAAATGGCCCAAGAAACACAGAGGAAGGCAGAATGTCACAATTTTTCAAATGAATACTGTAGTAAAAAAAAAAAAAAAAAAGTCTTTCCCTTTTGAAACCATGACATTCACACATCTTCACAATATGTGTGAGCTTGTGGAGACTAATGTATAACATGGATGGAAAAAGAGGCAGCATGTAATCCACGAGCTAAAATGAAGATCAACCTAAAATGTTAATGATTAAAGATTTCATAAAAATTCAGTATAAAAGGCAACACCATTCTGCAACTGCAAGTTCATTACTAAAACCTTGGAGGAGTCAAGAACTGGGGGAAATGATAATACTAATACAGTGGAACCTCTACACACGAACGTATCTACATCCAAATTTTCCAACATCCGAAGTAAAATTCGAGCAAATTTTTTACTCTACACCCGAATTTTATTTCGACACACGAAGTAAGCATTACGCCATTGAGCGTCGAGTGCTTAGTTCTCTATTCTTGTGTGTATCGTGTGGTTGTCCTCTGTTTGGTCTGTTATTAACAGTGCTTATTTTCTTCCTTTCTCACATTTCCTTTTTGATTTTACCTATAATCATGGTGCCTAAGAAGCTAAGTTTCAGTACAGGAAGAAGGCAATTCTTTCATTAGAATTGAAGCAAAAAATTATAGAAAAACATGAGAGCAGTGTGCATGTGAGTGATACTGTATGGCTAAACAATATGGCCGGAATAGGCCTATGATCTCGAGGATCATCAAGCTGAAGGCAGCCATTAAAGCAAATAACCATTGAAGGGGATCACTATTATTACAAGACATCTTAGCAATACCCTGGAAGAGAAAGAACGCCTTTTGTTGATAGGGATAGAGGACAAAAAGATTGTTGGCAACGATCATTTGTGAGAAGGGCCAACGCGATGAACAGAAAGAAAGAAAAATGTTATTTTCATTAGTAAAATAAATTTTTGAATATACTTACCCGATGATCATGTAGCTGTCAACTTCGTTGCCCGACAGAAATCTACGGTCGGGATACGCCAGCGATCGCTTATACAGGTGGGGGTGTACTCACCAGCGCCATCTGTGGTCAGGTACTCCAGTACTTCTTGTCAACAAGACCTCAATTTTCTCCTCGGTCCACTGGTTCTCTATGGGGAGGAAGGGCGGGTCATTTAAATCATGATCATCGGGTAAGTATATTCAAAAATTTATTTTACTAATGAAAATAACATTTTTCAATATTAATCTTACCCGATGATCATGTAGCTGATTCACACCCAGGGTGGTGGGTGGAGACCAGTATACATGTTAACAAAGAAGCTAAGTATCCCGTATTTCATTTTTATTAGTTATTCAAAATAACAATAAAAAATAAATAAGTACCTGGTAAGGAAGTCGACTTGAACCATTACTCTGCCTTTAATAAGTACGTCTTCCTTACTGAGCGTAGCGGTCCTCTTAGGATGCTGAACGACTCTTAGGTGGCTGAAGTATAAAGGGCTGCAACCCATACTAAAGGACCTCATCACAACCTCTAACCTAGGCGCTTCTCAAGAAAGAATTGACCACCCGCCAAATCAACCAGGATGCGGAAGGCTTCTTAGCCGACCGTACAACCCAAAAACAACAATAAAAGCAATCAAGAGAAAGGTTAAAAAGGTTATGGGATTATGGGAATGTAGTGGCTGAGCCCTCACCTACTACTGCACTCGCTGCTACGAATGGTCCCAGGGTGTAGCAGTTCTCGTAAAGAGACTGGACATCTTTGAGATAGAATGATGCGAACACTGACTTGCTTCTCCAATAGGTTGCATCCATAACACTCTGCAGAGAACGGTTCTGTTTGAAGGCCACTGAAGTAGCCACAGCTCTCACTTCATGTGTCCTTACCTTCAGTAAAGCAAGGTCTTCTTCCTTCATATGAGAATGAGCTTCTCTAATCAGAAGCCTGATGTAGTAAGAAACTGCGTTCTTAGACATTGGTAGCGAAGGCTTCTTAACAGCACACCATAAGGCTTCTGATTGTCCTCGTAAAGGTTTTGACCTTTTCAGATAGTACCTAAGAGCTCTGACTGGGCAAAGTACTCTCTCCAGCTCGTTACCCACCAAGTTGGATAGGCTAGGGATCTCGAACGATTTAGGCCAAGGACGTGAAGGAAGCTCGTTTTAAGCCAAAAAACCGAGCTGCAAGGAACATGTAGCCGTTTCCGATGTGAAACCTATGTTCCTGCTGAAGGCGTGGATCTCACTTACTCTCTTAGCTGTTGCTAGGCATACTAGGAAAAGAGTTTTTAATGTGAGGTCCTTGAAAGAGGCTGATTGTAGCGGTTCAAATCTAGATGACATCAGGAACCTTAGGACCACGTCTAGATTCCAGCCTGGAGTGGACAACCGACGTTCCTTAGAGGTCTCAAAAGACCTAAGGATGTCCTGCAGATCTTTGTTGGAGGAAAGATCCAAGCCTCTGTGGCGGAAAACCGCTGCCAACATACTTCTATAACCCTTGATCGTAGGAGCTGATAGGGATCTAACGTTCCTTAGATGTAACAGGAAGTCAGCAATCTGGGTTACAGTGGTACTGGTTGAGGAAACTGCATTGGCCTTGCACCAGGTTCTGAAGACTTCCCATTTAGATTGATAGACTCTGAGAGTGGATGTCCTCCTAGCTCTAGCAATCGCTCTGGCTGCCTCCTTCGAAAAGCCTCTAGCTCTTGAGAGTCTTTCGATAGTCTGAAGGCAGTCAGACGAAGAGCGTGGAGGCTTGGGTGTACCTTCTTTACGTGAGGTTGACGCAGAAGGTCCACTCTTAGAGGAAGAGTCCTGGGAACGTCGACCAGCCATTGCAGTACCTCTGTGAACCATTCTCTCGCGGGCCAGAGGGGAGCAACCAACGTCAGCCGTGTCCCTTTGTGAGAGGCGAATTTCTGAAGTACCCTGTTGACAATCTTGAACGGCGGGAATGCATACAGGTCGAGATGGGACCAATCCAGCAGAAAAGCATCCACGTGAACTGCTGCCGGGTCTGGAATCGGAGAACAATACAATGGGAGCCTCTTGGTCATCGAGGTAGCGAACAGATCTATGGTTGGCTGACCCCACAGGGACCAAAGTCTGCTGCAAACATTCTTGTGAAGGGTCCACTCTGTGGGGATGACCTGACCCTTCCGGCTGAGGCGATCTGCCATGACATTCATATCGCCCTGAATGAACCTCGTTACCAGCGTGAGCCTTCGATCTTTTGACCAAATGAGGAGGTCCCTTGCGATCTCGAACAACTTCCTCGAATGAGTCCCCCCCTGCTTGGAGATGTAAGCCAAGGCTGTGGTGTTGTCGGAGTTCACCTCCACCACCTTGTTTAGCTGGAGGGACTTGAAGTTCATTAAGGCCAGATGAACCGCCAACAACTCCTTGCAATTGATGTGGAGTGTTCTTTGTTCCTGATTCCATGTTCCCGAGCATTCCTGTCCGTCCAATGTCGCACCCCAGCCCGAGTCTGATGCGTCCGAGAAGAGATGGTGGTCGGGGGTCTGAACAGCTAACGAAAGACCTTCCTTGAGAAGAATGCTGTTCTTCCACCACGTTAGAGTAGACCTCATCTCTTCGGAAACAGGAATTGAGACTGTCTCTAGCGTCATGTCCTTGATCCAGTGAGCAGCCAGATGATACTGAAGGGGGCGGAGGTGGAGTCTCCCTAACTCGATGAACAGGGACAGCGATGAAAGTGTCCCTGTTAGACTCATCCACTGCCTTACTGAGCATCGGCTCCTTCTCAGCATGCTCAGGATGCACTCTAGGGCTTGGTTGATCCTTGGGGCCGACGGAAAAGCCCGAAAAGCTCGACTCTGAGACTCTGGGACGAGCTGGGACTTCTCTAAATTGACCAGGAGGCCCAGTTCCTTGGTCAGATCCATAGTCCATCTGAGATTCTCCAGACAGCGACGACTTGTGGGAGCTCTTAAAAGCCAGTCGTCTAAATAGAGGGAGGCTCTGATGTCTGCCAAGTGAAGGAATTTCGCAATATTCCTCATCAGTTGCGTAAACACAAGAGGTGACGTGCTTAGGCCAAAACACAGGGCTTGGAACTGGTACACAACCTTTCCATAGACGAATCTCAGGAAAGGTTGGGAGTCTGGATGGATGGGGACGTGAAAGTATGCGTCTTTCAGGTCTAACGAGACCATCCAGTCCTCCTGCCTGACCGCTGCTAGGACCGACTTCGTCATCTCCATAGTGAACGTCTGCTTGGTGACATAAGCATTGAGCGCACTGACGTCCAGCACCGGTCTCCAACCTCCTGTCTTCTTGGCTACCAGGAAGAGACGGTTGTAAAACCCCGGGGATTGATGGTCCCGGACTATGACCACTGCCTCCTTGTGTAGCAAGAGCGACACCTCTTGTTGCAACGCTAGCCTCTTGTCCTTCTCCTTGTAGTTGGGAGAGAGGTTGATGGGAGATGTAGCTAGAGGGGGATTGCGGCAGAACGGAATTCTGTATCCCTCCCTCAGCCACTTCACAGACTGAGCGTCTGCACCTCTGCTCTCCCAAGCTTGCCAGAAGGTCTTGAGTCTGGCTCCTACAGCTGTCTGGAGAGGAGGGAAGTCAAAACTTGCCTCTTGTGGACTTGGAACCCTTCTTGGACTTGCCACGGTGACTGTCTGCACGGGTACCTCCTCTGCTGGAGGTTCTGCCACGAAAGGGTGGGATGAACCTGGAAGCAGGAGTATCAACTGCTAGAGGGCGGTAAGGTTTAGTCACGGAAGGTAAGGTCTTAGCCTTACGTGCAGAAGAAGCCATGAGGTCATGCGTATCCTTCTGGAGAAGAGAGGCAGTCATCCACTTAATTAATTCCTCCGGAAACAGACACTTGGACAGAGGAGCAAAAAGTAACTCTGACCTCTGGCAAGGGGTGATACCAGCAGATAAGAAGGAGCACAGATGTTCCCTTTTCTTGAGGACCCCTGATACATAAGAAGCCGCAAGCTCGCCAGACCCATCCCGTATTGCCTTGTCCATGCTGGACATGATCAGCATGGCTGAGTCCTTGTCAGAAGGGGCAGTCTTCCTGCTTAAGGCTCCCAGACACCAATCGAGGAAGTTGAATATCTCGAAGGCACGAAAGACTCCCCTTAACAAGTGATCAAGATCTGTAGGGGACCAGCAGATCTTCGAACGTCTCATAGCCAACCTGCGGGGAGAGTCAACCAGACTTGAGAAGTCGGCCTGGGCAGAGGCAGGAACCCCCAAGCCAGGTTCCTCTCCCGTGGCATACCAGACGCCCGACTTAGAAGCCAGCTTGGGAGGAGGAAACACAAAAGAGGTCCTTCCCAGTTGCTTCTTGGACTGCAACCAATCCCCCATAACCCTCAAAGCTCTCCTTGAAGATCTGGCAAGAACAAGCTTGGTGAAGGCAGGCGCAGTAGACTGCATGCCCAGAGCAAACTCGGAGGGAGGAGAACGAGGGGTTGCAGACACAAAGTGTTCAGGGTACAACTCTCTGAACAAAGCAAGGACTTTGCGGAAGTCTAAGGAGGGTGGCGAAGACTTGTGTTCTTCAACATCAGAATGAGGATCATCAAGATGAGCAGCTTCATCCTCAGAAGCCTCCTCACCCGACAGTTGAGTTGTAAGAGGCAAAGGCAGAGCAGCAAGCTGAACGGCTGAATCCTGCAGAACGGGTGCATGCATACCTGCGGATCCATCATCATGCCTCTGCTGGACAGACTGTGAGCTGGCAACAACAAAAGCAGAGGGCCGGTGTGAGGGAGGGTCTGCGGTGGGCTGAGGAGCATGCGGTGTGGTATGCAGAGCATGCTGTGAGGCATGCGGCTCATGCTGCATGGCATGCGGCTCATGCTGCATGGCATGCGGCTCATGCTGCATGGGATGCGGCTCATGCTGCATGGGATGCGGCTCATGCTGCATGGCATGCGGCTCATGCTGCATGGGATGAGGCTCATGCTGCATGGTATGAGGCTCATGCTGCATGGAATGCGGCTCATGCTGTAAGGTCTGCAGAGCATGCTGCATGGGCTGAGGACTGCGCAACTGTGGAGGAGCTCTCACAGGAGGAGGGATGTAAACCTTCTCTGCCTGATAATCCTGCATAAAAGCCGCAAGCTGAGACTGCATAGTCTGCAGCATGGACCACTTAGGGTCTACTGTGGTTGGAGCAGAGGCCTGTTGAGGGACCACTCTACCTCTCTTGGGAGGTGTGCAGTCATCCGATGACTGCGGCGAGTCCGAACTGACCCAGTGGCTACACCTGGGCCGTTGGACTAGCTCTGAAGGGACTTTACGCTTAAGCGGTCGTGAGACCTTAGTCCACCGTTTCCTCCTGGAAACCTCTTCCACAGACGAGGAATGTAAGGGCTCATTCGTCTGGGAGTGGAAGGGACGATCCTTAGCAGATACGTCCGCAACCACTGAGGATACATCTGTGCGCCGATCAAGGCCTGCCGAACCCTTTGGTCCTTCGACATTGCTTCTCCCCTGGGCTTGGGAGCTTGCAAGAGGTCCCGGACTGGGAGGACGACTGGCACGCACAGATGTATCCTCATGCGCAACACTAACACTGACACTGCACAGCACTAGCACTAACACTTCCCACTGCACTCTTCGCTTTCAGCTCTCTGACATCCGCCAAGAGCTGATTGCGGTCACTAACCAACGACTCCACCTTATCACCGAGAGCCTGAATGGCACGCAACATCCATTGCAGGCTGAGCACTCGTAGCAGGTTCGGGGGTCACCACCACAGGGGAAGGAAAAGGTTGAGGGGCATGGGGAGAGGAAATATCCAAAGAGCGAGAAGAACTCCTCCTATCTCTCTCCTTCTCTAACCTACGAGTATATCTGAGGAATTCATTAAAATCGAATTCCGAAAGCCCAGCACATTCCCCACATCGATCTTCCAATTGACAGGATTTTCCCCTACAATTGGAACATACGGTGTGAGGATCAACAGAGGCCTTCGGAAGACGCCTATTACAAGTCCTAACACTACATCGCCTATATTTAGGAACTTGGGAAGTGTCAGACATCTTGAATTCTAGAAGTAGTCAAAGGGGGAATTCCAAAGTAAAGCAAAGATCGTTAACCAATGAATCAAATTAATACCAAAAGCTTGCTAAGCTAAGGCTAAAGCTTCCTGTACAGCGAAGGCTAAATTTCAGAGCAAATACTTCACCAAATCGTGAACAAAAGACTCCAAAATCAACAGCGTATCCATGTAGGTCTTGCCGGTGGCACGACAGAGGAAAAATTGAGGTCTTGTTGACAAGAAGTACTGGAGTGCCTGACCACAGATGGCGCTAGTGAGTACACCCCCACCTGTATAAGCGATCGCTGGCGTATCCCGATCGTAGATTTCTGTCGGGCAACGAAGTTGACAGCTACATGATCATCGGGTAAGATTAATATTGAAAAAAGTGAAGCAAAGAAAACCATGATAGCATTAACAAGCTCTTTTAAATAAGACTTCTCTCTTTTTCTGTTTCTCTCTAAACATAGCATTAACATGTTCTTTAAATAAAATATCTCTCTTTCTCTCTCTCTCTCGTTCTTCTTCGCTGTTATAGTGTTAGTTACGTCTATTATTTTTTTTCCGAGAGAGAGAGAGAGAGAGAGAGAGAGAGAGAGAGAGAGAGAGAGAGAGAGAGAGAGATTAAACAAAAATGTGTTTAGAGTACATATGATTTTTAACAGCGTCAACGAGTTGAAAAACAATTAAATGTAACTAAGAAAGTAATAACAGCGAATCTGAATTCCTTTATTAACTAAAACAAATATTGATACAAACACACTCGTGTGCGTATGCACAAACACACACACAGGTGCAAAAATTGCTACGCAGTAAGAGAGACGGTCGGGGAGGAGGTAGAGATGGTGACTGCGATAACATACCGTAACTCGTCACTGAAAGTGATGAAAATAAAATATCAAAAGAAAAGAAATGTAAAATATATGAAATATAAAAATAGAAAAAAAAATAAATAAGCTAAGTTAGATTGAAATTTCCGTAGTGTAAGTTACGGTATGTTATCACAGTCACCATCTCTACCTCCTCGTCGATCGTGTCTCCTCGTGCGTGTGTGTGTGTTTGCGCATACGCACACGAGTGTGTTTGTATCAATATTTGTTTTAGTTAATAAAGGAATTCAGATTCGCTGATATTGTTTTTTTAGTTACATTTAACTGTCTTTCAACTTGTTAACGCTGTTAAAAATATTATGTACACAAAACATTTTTGTTTAATCTCTCTCTCTCTCTCTCTCTCTCAGAAAAAATTATTAGACGTCTCTAACACTAACAGTGAAGAAGAACAAGAGAGAGAGAGAGAGAGAGAGAGAGAGAGAGAGAGAGAGAGAGAGAGAGAGAGAGAGAGAGAGAGAGAGAGAGAGAGAGAGAGAGAGAAAGAGAGAGAGAGTATTTATTTAAAGAACATGTTAACACCATGTCTACCTTCTCGCCGATCGTCCGTCTCCTCCTGGAGTAGCAAATCCTACACCTGCATTGGCCTGTCTCTAAGGTAAAGTGGCAATAAAACACATTTTATATTTATTATTTCTTTATAATTAAATTTCTTACATGCTTCTTTCATATTATGCAGTTATGTTATTGTTATGTGTAATTATGTGTAGCCATTTATTAAGGATTTATTATGGGTTTTTAGGCTGAGGAACGAATTAAATGAATTACCATGTATTCTTAGGGGAAAATTCGTTTCTACATCCGAACATTTTCTACATCAGAAGTTGGTTGTGGAACGAATTAAATTCGTATGTAGAGGTACCACTGTACAGTACTGAGTAACCCATCAATCAAATGCATTCAACTTTATATGTACAGTATTTTGCAATATCTGAAATTCCAAAGTTTGTCCATCTTTACATCCTTCCACTCCCATAACCTATCATTGTCATTTAAATACTGTACTGTAAATTTCATATAGAGTTCTTTATATTATACACACCATTTTTTTCTTATTTTGGAGTAGTTTTCCTTTTACAAGTTAAGTATGCCCTGACTGGCAAACTACGATCATCTACTTTTCTCCAAGCTTGAGATCAGATGTTTTGTCAGTAATTTATTTTGAATTCCAAACCAACAGACTGGAAATATGAAAAATTACAAATAAAGAGGTAATTTGTATTTTCCCTGACAAACCTGTAGCTCTTTATTAGGGAATACAGTGATACCTCTACATACGATCTTAATTCGTTCCAGAAACTGCTTCGTATGTTGGAGCAAATATTCCCATAAGAATACTGTACACGGTAATTTGTTTAATTCGTTCCTTAGCCTAAAAACCCATAATAACTCCTTAATAAATGGCTACACATAATTACACATAACATTAATACAATATACAGTATAATAATTATCTAAAAAAAGAATAATAATAAAGAAATAATAAATAAAAAATGGGTTTTTATGTAACACTTTACCTTAGCGACAGGCCAGCGCAGGTGTAGGGACTGCTACGCAGGAGGATGGAAGATCAGCGAGGAGGTAGGGACAGCGACTTTGTACAATAACGTGTACGATAACTTACACTAACTTACACAACGTGAACTTTAACTTAACTTAGCTTATTTTTTTTTTTTTTTAATTTTTATAATTTTAAATTTTTTTTTTTACATTCTTTTTCTTTTCTTATTTTTAATTTTCATCACTTTCACTCGATTCGGTCTTCCTTTTCTTTGCTTCACTTTCTTTCTTTTCATCATGATCACTAGACCGTTTTAGAAATTTTTTAAAGAAACTATCGAGTGAAAGTAGCTTGGTACGGCTTTTGAGGATTTTTCTGAAATGAGTTAAGCAAACATCATCGAACTGCGCAACAACACGGCTAACATGAAGTTTCTGTGGGTGATGCTTGTCGATGAAATCAACCACGTGTTGATGATATGCCAACATCTGTTTTATTTCAGCTGTACCTCCTTGGTCTCCTCTGACTCACTCAACTGCGCTTGGAACTCATCATGCTGCATGGCTTGCAGCTCCTTGAGTTTCTCGGTCGTGAGCTCTTCATGATGCTCATCGACGAGTTCGGTGATGTCATCTTCATCCACCTCCAGACCCATGGACTTGCCAAGGGATACAATCTCTTCGACGTCTTCCTCGGCGGCAACCACAGGTTCATTCTCGGGGCCAAAACTTTCTAAATCTCTGGGAGCAACAGCATCAGGCCAAAGCTTCTTCCAAGCTGAATTCAGGGTCCGACGAGTTACTCCCTCTCAAGCCTGATCTATGATCTTTAAGCAGTGCACGATATTAAAGTGGCTCCGCCAAAATTCATGCAAAGTTAAGTTGGTGCTTTGCGTGACATTAAAGCACTGCTTAAATAAGTGCTTGGTGTACAGCTTCTTAAAATTAGAGATGACTTGCTGGTCCATGGGCTGGAGGATAGGGGTGGTATTTGATGGAAGATACAACACTTTGATGAATTTGTATTCATCGATATCATCATCTTCGAGTCCGAGGGGGTGAGCGGGTGCATTGTCCAAAAAAAGCAAGCACTTCAAAGGCAAATTCCTCTCCTGAAGGTACTTCTTGACAGCAGGGCCAAAAACTACGTTTACCCATTCCACAAAGATATGCCTAGTAACCCAAGCCTTGGAATTAGAACGCCATAGAACATGGAGCAGGTCTTTATTAATTCTATGTGCTTTAAATGCCCTAGGGTTTTCGGAATGGTAAACTAATAAAGGCTTAATTTTGCAGTCCCCGCTGGCGTTGGCACAAAGCGCAAGAGTCAACCGATCCTTCATTGGCTCATGTCCAGGCATTTTCTTCTCTTCGGCGTTAATGTACGTTCGACTAGGCATCTTTTTCCAAAACAGACCGGTTTCATCACAGTTGAACACCTGCTGCTCTACGTAGCATTCCTCCGCCACGATGCTTTCGAACAGTTTAACAAAGTCTTTAGCAGCCTTGGTGTCCGAACTCGAAGCTTCTCCATGCCAAACAACTGAATGAATCCCAGTCCGTTTCTTAAATTTCTCGAACCAACCTCGAGACGCCTTGGATTCCTCCGTCGTAGGATCGGCTGAACTCTCCACCGCGTCACCCCCAGAGCCCGCTGCCTTCAAGTCACTGTAGATAGTGCTGGCCTTCTCACAAATGATCGTTTCAGTGATCGTATCGCCAACAATCTCCTTGTCCTTAATCCATATTAACAAAAGGCGTTCCATCTCTTCAAGGGTAGGGCTACGACGTTTGGAAATAATCGTGATCCCCTTCGAAGGTTTCACTGCTTTAATGGATGCCTTCTGTTTTATGAGCGTCGAGACCGTAGACATATTCCGGCCACATTGTTTAGCCAGATCGCTAACACGTACACCTCGCTCAGGCTTTTCTATTATTTCTTGCTTTAGTTCTAATGAAAGCATTGACTTCTTCCTTTTCTCACCACTACTACTACTTCCTGAACCGAAACTAAGCTTTTTAAGACCCATGATTACGAAACACAGAAAACAACACGTGAAAAAGGAAGATAAAAAACACTGTCAATAACTGAGTGAATAGAGAACAACCACACGATGCGCACGAGGTGAGAGGACTGATCAAGGTGACGCTCGATTGGCGTCCCTCCGAAGTGCTGCCGTCTAGCGGCATCAACAACAAACCACAGTTGACGCTTTCGAGAAAATTCCATGCGTACGCGTATTGTTTACTTCATATGTTGGAGCAACACTTCGGGTGTCGAGACAGAAATTTGGTCGAATTTGACTTCGGATGTTGGAAAATTCGTATGTTAGGACATTCGTATGTAGAGGTTCCAGTATATACTTTTGGCAAAGCTGAAACTAGCCATAAGACTTTTAGTGAGGTATGACTACCCCACTGTTAGTTAGTGGGGGGAGGGGGATGGTTAGTACCAACCCCCTGCTCACACACACACCTGTGTTCTTTCATCACTTTTACTTCCAGACAGGACTTACCAGGGGATAGGTGATGGCGGGCCAATATATATAAGGAGCTACAGGTTTGTATGGTTAGGAAAAATACAAATTACTTCCAAATTTGTCACTTGTTCTGACACTAGAATACAAACCTCATCATCTTTATTAGGGAAGAATCACCCTTTAGGGGGTTAGAAGTCCGATCAAACTGACTGGTTTTTGACCTGGGTTTTTCTTGTACATGCTCAGCACGTAACAGGGAAAAAACCTACGGCTCTGTGGAAGATGTTCACTTGTAGTAGTTGTCTGAGCTGGCGGTGTCAGGGAGGGATTTCTCTCGGGCCTTCCGTCAGCAGCTGAAGAAGGTTCGGGAACCAATCCGTATGATGGCATAGCAGAGCTATGAAGGTCATGGCTAGGCTTGAGAATAATCTTTTGTTAACCATCCTAATGAGGCAGAACGGGGGAAAGACGTAACATCCATGTTGTCCCCTCATCGGTGGAATGCATCCTGACAGAGGGCCTGGGGATTCGGGACTGGTGAATAGTGGAGTGGGAGTCTGTTGTTCAAGAACGTCATGGACAGGACCACTGCTAGGGAACCCCACAAAGTCAGGACTTTGTTGGCTACTAGGTGATCCAAAAACCACTCGAAGCCCACTATCTGAGTTACTCTGCTCAGAATGTCTGTGAGGACATTCCTTGCCTGGAATGAAGCAAGCTGACAGGGACAACAGGTTGTCTTCTGCCCATCTTAGTATTCACACTGGTAGATGGCAAAGGTGCCGCAAACCGGTATTGCCTTGTTTGTTTACATAAGCCACTACCGTGGTATTGTTGCTCGTCTACACAACAGAGTGACCTGCCAGGGACAGATGGAACTGCTACAGGGCCAAGAAGGAAGTCTTCATCTCTAGGAGATTATGTGATGGTACCTTACAGACTCTGACCAGAACCCTGAGGTCGTGCAATGCAGCAAGTGGGACTACCCCCCCCCCCCCCCTTTTGATGCATCTGTAAAGAGCAATCAATTCCGGGGGAAGGACGAAAACAGTCCCTCAGCGGAGATTTTGTCTGTCACCCAGCAAGTCAGGATTGTCTTCTGCTCAGGTCCAATAGGGATCAGTGTCTCCGGAGAGTCCTCGTGGTGACCCCACATGGATCTAAGCTGCCACTGAAGTAGCCACTAAAGTTGATAGGTGACCAATGAGACGTAATGACTGCTGGGCTAGGAGCACATTTTGAAGGAAGGGACTTGCCTTCTTCTTCAGCCTCTGGAGCCTGTTGTCTAAAGGGAAGACTTTCTGTAGCTGGTGTCGATGATCATGCCTAGGTGTATTATTATTATTACTCTCCAAGCTACAACCCTAGTTGGAAAAGCAAGATGCTATAAGCCCAAGGGCTTCAATAGGGAAAAATAGCCCTGTGAGGAAAGGAAATAAGGAAATAAATAAATGATGAGAACAAATTAACAATAAATTATTCTAAAAACAGTAACGCCAAAATAGATATGTCATATATAAACTATAAAAAGACTTGCATCAGCCTGTTCAACATTTGCTGCAACTTTGAACTTTTGAAGTTCTACTGATTCAACTACCCAATTAAGAAAATCGTTCCACAACTTGGTCACAGATGGAATAAAACTTCTAGAATACTGTGTAGTATTGAGCCTCATGATGGAAAAGACCTGGCTATTAGAATTAACTGCCTGCATAGTATTGTGAACAGGATGGAATTGTCCAGGAAGATCTGAACGTAAAGGATGGTCAGAGTTATGAAAAATCTTATGCAACATGCATAATGAACTAATAGAACCACGGTGCCAAAGATTAATATCTAGATCAGGAATAAGAAATTTAAGAGACTGTAAGTTGTGTCCAACAAATTAAGATGAGAATCAGCAGCTGAATACCAGCCAGAACAATACTCGAAACAAGGAAGAAGGAAAGAATTAAAACACTTCTTCAGAATAGATTGATCACCGAAAATCTTGAGAGATTTTCTCAATAAGCCAATTTTTTGTGCAATTGAAGAAGACACAGACCTAATGTGTTTCTCAAAAGTAAATTTACTGTCGAGAATTACACCTAAAATTTTAAAAGTCATACAAAGTTAAAGAAACATTATCAATACTCAGATCCAGATGTTGAGGAGCCAGTGTCCTTGACCTACTTACAATCATAATTTGAGTTTTGTTAGGATTCAACTTTATACCGCATAATTTGCACTACAGTGAACCCTCGTTTATCGCGGTAGATAGGTTCCAGACGCGGCCGCGATAGGTGAAAATCCGCGAAGTAGTGACACCATATTTACCTATTTATTCAACATGTATACAGTATTCAGACTTTTAAAACCTTCCCTTGTACGTAGTACTGTTAACAAACTACCCTTTAATGTACAGAACACTTAATGCATGTACTACAGTACCCTAAACTAAAACAGGCACAAATATTAAAGGCAATTTTATATCATGCGTTTCCTAAACACGCTAAAAAGCACGATAAAAAATGGCAACCAATGTTTTGTTTACATTTATCTCTGATCATAATGAAGAAACAAACTGGAGGTAGAGCTTTGCTTATTACCCAGACATATTTCCCATACTATTCCCTTAGAACTACATCACATCTTCCTACTTTAGATATATATATATATATATATATATATATATATATATATATATTTATATATATATATATATATATATATATATATATATATATATATATATATATATATATATATATATATATATATATATATATATATATGTGTGTGTGTGTGTGTGTGTGTATATATATATATATATATATATATATATATATATATATATATATATATATATATATATATATATATATATATATATATATATATATATATATATATATATATATATATATATATATATATATATATATATATATATATATATATATATATATATATATATATATATATATATTTATATGTATACACATATACATACCTACATATATACATACATACATATATACTGTACATAAATACATGCATACATATATATATATATATATATATATATATATATATATATATATATATATATATATATATATGTTACTGTATATATATGGGTTATGGAAAAAATCCGCGAAGTGGTGAATCCGCGATGGTCGAACCGCGAAGTAGCGAGGGTTCACTGTATGCACTAATTTTAGCTAGATCTCTATTAATGGATTCAGCAACCCCAGATCTACATTCAGGGGATGGAATTGATGTAAAGAGAGTAGCATCATCTGCATATGCAACATGCTGGTTTTCTAGACCAAACCACATGTCATGTGTATATAGTATGAAAAGTAATGGGCCAAGAACACTACCCTATGGAGCACCAGATATCACATTCCTATACTCACTATGGTGCCCATCAACAGCAACTCTTTGAGATGTATTACTTAAAAAATCAATAATAATGCTAAGATATGACCCACCCACTCCCAACTGTTTGAGTTTGAAAAAAAGGGCCTCATGATTAACACGGTCAAAGGCAGCACTAAAATCAAGGCCAATCATACGAACTTCCTGACCGCAATCAAGGGATTTTTGTACAGCATTGGAGATTGTAAGAAGGGCACCACATCTTCCAAGGGCTTTACGAAAACCAAATTGCAAACTAGGGACTAGATGATTACCTTCAGCAAACCTATAAGACGTTTTGCCAAAAGACATTCAAAAACTTTAAATAATATGGGAGTTATGGAAATTGGGCGGTAATCAGTTGGACTTGAGCTATCAAAAACAAATTTTACATAGTTTGAGTAACATTACCAATTCTCCAACAAGTGCTAAAAGCTCCTCTTCTTGCTAACTTGCACAAAATAACAGATAACTTTGGAGCTAAGAAATCTGCAGTCTTTATAACAAACAAAGGAAAAATACCATTTGGGTATACACCTCCATAAGCATCAAGGTCCATCAATAGAGCTTTAATTTCACGAGATTGAAAAGCTAAACTAGTTAGTTTAGCCTCAGGAAAGCAGGAATGAGGCAGTTCAAGTTTTTAATTACTCTGTTTACTGTCAAAAACATCAGCCAAAAGGGTTGCCTTTTCTTTTGGACAGTGAGTGACTGAGCCATCTGGTTTAAGTAAAGGAGGAACTGTTACATCTACACCAAAGAGTGCAGATTTAAGGGTAGACCACCATTTATGTTCCTGAGTTGTACTAGAAAGGGTTTCTTTTATGGTTAAATTGTATTCCTTTTCAGTTGAGGCATAAACTCTCTGAGCAAGCGCTCTAAGCTGAGTATAGTTATTCTAGGTCAAATCTGATCTGTTATCCTTCCAATGATGATAGGCCTCCTGTTTCTCCAAATAAGCATGTCTACAATCATCAGTTAACCACGGTTTGTCCTTCACTAGGTACCTTAGCACACAAGAAGGGATACGCCTATCAATTATGTTGACTAGATTCTTATTCAAAGGGAACACAGGATCAACACTACTATATAATTGTGACCAATTCAAGCACAAAAGATCATGCAAAATCCCATTCCAGTCTGCTTGAGATTTCATATAAATTTTACAAGAGTATGATACATCAGGGACAGGCTGCTCGGTCTACACTACTAATGAAATCAAGGCATGATCAGATGTCCCGACTGGAGAACCAACCTTACTAATTATAACGCCATGGGAGTCAGTGTATACGAGGTCCAATCAGTTACCAGACTAGTGAGTAGCTTCACTTATGATTTGCTCACAGCCTGATTCAGAGGCAAAGTCTAAAGCTCTTAAGCCATGGCGATCGGTAGGAGAGATAGAACTTAATCACTCCCTATGGTCAGCATTAAAATCACCAACAAAGACAAAAGAAGCCTTTCTATCATCTTCCTGCATCTTAGCCATAATGGTGAGAAGACTATCGAAGATAGAATCCTCTATGCCTGGATTCCGGTAGATCGAACACAAATAAAAGTTGTAATGCCTGCCAGAATCTTTTTGGGCTCAAGCCATGGCGTCCTGATGGAAGGTTCCTTTTTGGTAGCTTCCTTGGGTATATAACTACTAGATATTCCCAGAGAATTTAACCACAGGTTATCACAGAATTCTAACTTCTGGAGCGAGTATACTAAGGGTTTCCCTTTAAGACATCGTATATCAACAGGGGACGCATGTATTAACGCGCCACATAGCTATCTGCACCCCACATAGAGTTAACACTTCGATGTGTAGGGGCGGAGAATAGCTGGGGAGCCGTTCCACAGCTAATCTCGTTCGTGGCTACTTTTGGTACTCGAGACGTAAACAAACGGGCGCCATTGCTAAATGACGTCACGTCCGTCCTCATCCTTCGCTTAGTAGCTTGCCTTACTAGACGGATTTTTCCCTGTGCGTATCTTATCGACTTGCATCTTAGCCATGTCTCTACCCTCGGCCTCGCCTTCTTCTGGAAAGTTGAGTACAAGGTTCCAGTATTGTTTAAATAAGCTCTGACCGTAAAGTAACTTTTACTTTTCGAGATATTTTATGTTTTGTGGCAGAGCTGTGCTACTACCGGACCCGCCATTTTATGGCGTCGCTGTTGTCTTGCATGCCTTATTTAGCTAGCCTCAACAGCTTTTTCCGGCCTTATTAACTAATCGCTACTATTAGTTATTTAGTCTTCATAGCTAGGAACTTTATATATCGTGTTTTGACGATCTTTTATTGGTCATAGACTGACCCCATACCAGTTCGCTAGTCTAGCCCCTAGGCCAGAGTGCCTATCATCAGTGTTCATGCATGATATATTACAGTGATCCTAGGTTTAGTTATGAAGATAGTGGCATTATTTTATGATACTGTTTACTGTGATGCAAGTGTTTTCGCCTTCAGGGACCATATAGGGGATAGGTTTGACAGTGTGCCTCTCTAACCTAACCTAATTGTAGGCCCCCTATATGCTCCCTTCACCCCCTGCCTTAGGGCATTCCCTCTGCGTAGCCTTGCTCTCCCTACCACGTAAGGGGATCAAGCTCATACCAGAGTACTTATCGCTTCTCTGTCCTCCCTAAGGGAATGATCCCCCCTTAGGGTTGCGTCCGAGAATGAGGAACGGCTTGCCCTTCCTCTATTGCTGAGGCTAGGCTACCTGACCTTCCCTGCAATGCAATACGTCTTCCATCCTTCCTGGTTCAGGGTGTAACATCCCTGCTCTAAGTTAGGCTTGGGGGGAGTTAGTTCTGTGCCTTGCTGAAACGGTACCCATGCACCGTTCTCAGAAAGGCTGCCTAACCTTAGGCTAGGGAGCGTCCTCCCTTCCTTGGTGGCCGCTTTGGTACAGAGCCTCTCCTATAGAAGACCTTTCTTCTTCTCCCCTCCCCACCTATCTCTTGTATGGCCTAGCCTATACTTAGGTTAGTCTATACCCATCTGTCCCCTGTCCTACAACTCCTCCTTAGGGTGGAGTGATAGGGCTACCTTGAGTCCCTGTGTGCAGTCCGCTCTGGTACATATACCCTTCATAGTGTCCTATGGGGTTAGCCACTGGATGCGTTTTGTCCGCAGGGGTTCTCCCCCTCTTGGGTGTTCCCTAGCCCTCCCTTGGGCTACCCTGGCTCCCGGCCGCCTGCGGCCCCTGGCACTGGATAATAGGGCTAGCCTCTATCATGGGTACACCCATTCAGGTGGGATGCCTTGGGGTTCGTGTCCGTACCCCTACATCCCTCCTTCTGTCTCTTTCACTGTCCTGGTGCCGGTCCCTTGCCGCCTCCACTGTCGGTGATACCGACCTCCCTCCTTGGTGACACATTCCTTGCCCCCCGGGCCGTCAGTCCTCCGTGTGCCGGAGGGCTGCCGCCTCCCGTCTGCGTACAGCCGATGGCCTTCCCTCTTACCTCATAGCTTCGGTCGTCCGTCCATCGGTCCGGCCCCCGGAGTGCCGGCATCCACTGCCGGCAGTCCGGTTCTGCTATAACCCATCCTTGTCCCTGTCACCAGGCCGGCAACCTCCGGCTGCCGGAGCCGCTGCTTCCCGCCGGCGTGCCTCCGTTGTGCCGGCGGCCGCCATCCTGGCATTACTCCTGACTTCTATATTTGTCTTCCCTAATGCCAGAAACTCTGCTGGAGCGGCCTCCGGCGTGCCGTCGGTCTGCCGGAGCCTTCCGGAGGCGTCAAAGCGACCTGCACCCCTTCTCCTTGCTATCAACTCATGCTGATAGCCCTACATTGCAACCAGATGGTTTGACTACATAAATAG
The DNA here is from genome assembly GCF_036898095.1 of Palaemon carinicauda. Lineage (NCBI taxonomy): Eukaryota > Metazoa > Arthropoda > Malacostraca > Decapoda > Palaemonidae > Palaemon > Palaemon carinicauda. The sequence goes on from NC_090751.1 coordinate 66,632,723, forward strand.
ATAGGTATTGTCTTACCGTTCTATTAATAACCATGCTGTCTTCTTGCATATCCCAAATTTCCAGCATGCTGTGTGTATCCTAGCACGGCTGGTTGCCGGAAACCGTTACCCTATGGGATCGTATACATTCCCAATTCTATGGTCTGAGTGGTCTCAGTCCCAGTTTTATATCCTTGGCAATTCCTACTAGAATTCCCCCTGCCTCCCTGGCAATCTATGAAGAATTCTGCCCTGTGCCCTTGGTCACAAACAAATTGCCTATAGATAAGGTTACGGTAACCAGCCGGGCGGGTTACACGGAGTATGCGTCTATCTCCTTCATTTCCGCCCACTCTCAAAAAACATCACAATGTTTATATCACTTAAAATTAAGTTAAAGATTAATCCTTTAATATTTAACTTTAGAATATAAGTCATTCTTATGAATCCCCCATACTCATGTTCTCTTTCTCTTACAGGAGGAGTACGTGAAGTGCGACCACGGCTTCTGTGGAGTGAAGCGCCCGCACTTCTATGGGCACACGGCGTGTAGAACTCAGGCCCCTTGCACCAACAAGAAAGGCGATCTGAAGTTTTGGGACCCGCAGAACTGTACGGTCTGCCAGTACCGCCTGGTCGAGGCGTTCAATAATCCTCCCTCAGCGGAGGTTAGGGACGCTTCTCGAGAGAAGCTACGCAAGTGGGTGCGTGGCTTCCAGAAGAACGCCACTGGACCATACCTTGCCTCCGAGGACTTGAGGGCCTTGCTTTTCCCGAAGGCATCCCCAGACTCTGAGGTCCCCAAGGATCAGATCCTCACCGTCCAGATAACGGTGGAACCCGATGTAATCATGGCTCAGTCTATGCACGAGTGCCGCCTGGATACCGACAACGCGGAACGTATGTCGGAAGTGTCGGAGAACACGGAGAGGAACCTCATGGCCGAAGAACTGGACTATGAGGAAGACCAAGTGGAATACACCGAGTCGGAGCAAGAGGTTGCTCCGCCTTCCACCCCCACACCGACTCCTACAGTGATGTATCACTCCCGTCTACCTCCGCTACCCCGGACCCCATCCCATCCAGCGCCCAGGAGATGTTCCGAATGCTCGAAGCTCTCATGGACAAGAAACTCCGTGAGACGCACGAATACATCAGGACCATGGTAAGTTCAAAGCAGCCGAAAAGGATTTCGGTTAAGGACCTCCCGGCATGCTCGGACGCCAACCCCTGGAGGTATGCCGAGCACATGCCAATCACAACGGGCAAGATCTTCATCAGTGAGAAGGTCAGCTCGGTTGCCCTGGAAGAAGCGGAATTCTTCCCGAGTTTTGAGGCTTATCCGAACTGTTACGTCCGACTTCGATCTGAACCTGCCTCTAAAGAGGAGACTGAACCGAAGGAGGTGATCGTGTTCAATCTCCCGAAGGCCCAGGCTATGCTGGCCAATACTGTTAAAAGTAGGGGTTTTACCTGCTCAAAGCTTCCAGCGTTGAGCAAGAAGCTCCCTACCTACGTTGCACCAGACGATGCAATCCTCCCCTTCATAGAAAAGGCCTTCGCTGCGGTACACAAGGCAGTGGAAGAAGGGAAACCCTGTCCTGCACTGGAGGAGTGCAGACCCTTCTCCCTGATTACTCCCCCCGATGTTCGACACTGGAAAGATGTCCAGCATACATTCGTGGTGGGGAAATTAGAACCTGACGTTGCTGGACGTCAGTTTAACGAAGACCTCCCGAACTTAATGACCATCTCCTTCGTCGGGAACATGACACGAAGGAAAGGCTCGCCGCATCCATGTCCCTCCAGGTACAGCTCGACGTCATGGCCGGTGACACTAGAGTCCCCGATTACTACATGGTGCTCGCCAAAACGCATTTGGCGACTGTAGTTAAAGACCTGTACAGCTTCATGAAGGCTCGTAGAGCCTGTCGTGAATTCGTGTTCTCCAGTGCCACAGTGAGACACGAACCCCGGAGGCTGATTTCCTCCAACATCTGGGGTAAGCACCTCTTTCCCTCTGCCCTTGTGAAAGAGATCATCGACAAGGCCGCCACGGAGAACAGGAACCTTCTCCACAAGTGGGGCATGTCGAAGAAGAGGAAATCCTCTCAGGACGACGGCCCTCAACCTAAGAGGAAATCCTCCAAGCAGAAACCCCAGCAACGTCAACAGAGACGGCAGTTTCCGGGATTCGCTACTCCCCAAGTGGCAGCTCAGCCACAGCAGACCTTTCAGCTGGTCACCCAACCGGTCTTGTCACAGTCGCCGGTTTTCACCCCTGCTTTCGAGCAACAGACGACTACCTTTCGTCCCAAAGGTAGAGGCTCAAACAGAGGTGCAGGCAGAGACGCATCTCGCCGTCCCTCCAGAGGCAGAAGAGGAAGGGGAGCTAGCGGCCGAGGCAGTAAACCCTCGGGACACCAGAAGCAATGAAGTGCTTCCGGTGGGAGGAAGACTCTGCCAATTCCAGGATCGTTGGACCTTCGATCCCTGGGCACACAGCATCGTCAAGAAGGGTCTAGGCTGGAGTTGGACTCAACCACCCCCAACCTTCCAGCAATTCTTCCAACAATCAACCCCCCTTCTGGAAGAATATGTCCTAGATCTCTTGAACAAGAAGGTGATAAGGAGGGTAAAGTCAACCAGGTTCCAAGGGAGACTGTTTTGCGTCCCCAAGAAGGACTCCGACAAGCTCAGAGTCATTCTAGACTTATCCCCCCTCAACAAGTTCATAGCGAACAACAAGTTCAAGATGCTGACTCTTCAACAGATAAGGACCCTTCTGCCTCAAGGTTCCTACACGGTCTCCATAGACCTGGCGGATGCCTACTGGCACGTTCCAATGAACCACCACGCTTCCTCCTACCTAGGATTTCGACTCCAAAGGAAAAGCTACGCCTTCAGGGCCATGCCCTTCGGCCTCAACGTGGCCCCTCGGATCTTCACAAAGCTGGCGGACGCCATCGTTCAACAGCTTCGCCTCCGAGACGTCCAGGTGATGGCCTACCTCGACGACTGGCTAGTCTGGGCTCCATCGCCCGAGGATTGTTTAAGATCCTGCAACAAAGTTACCCAGTTCCTAGAACACCTGGGATTCAAGATAAACGCGAAGAAATCTTGCCTCTCTCCAGCTCAGAAGTTCCAATGGTTAGGAATCCAGTGGAACCTTCAGTCACACCGCCTTTCCATTCCCCAGAAGAAAAGGAAGGAAATAGCAGGGTCTGTCAAGCGACTGCTGAAATCCAAACGGATCTCAAGACGTCAACAAGAACGAGTTCTAGGCTCTCTACAGTTCGCCTCAGTGACAAACCCAGTGCTACGTGCACAGCTAAAGGATGCCGCGGGAGTCTGGAGACGTTCCGCATCCATCGCTCGAAGAGACCTCAAGAGACGGCTCCCAAACAGACTTCGGCTGCTCCTAAAGCCGTGGTCGGAAGCAAAGGCCCTGAAAAGGTCCATCCCTCTTCAACACCCACCTCCATCACTCAACATCCACACGGACGCTTCGCTGGAGGGTTGGGGAGGTCACTCCCACCAAAAACAGGCTCAAGGAACATGGTCTCCCCTATTCAAGACGTTTCACATCAATATCTTGGAGGCCATGGCGGTCCTTCTAACTCTGAAGAAACTCCCCGCCTCCCTCGATCCATATTCGTCTAACCCTAGACAACTCGGTGGTAGTTCGATGTCTCAATCACCAAGGCTCAAGATCGCCCCAGATAAATCAGGTGCTTCTGACAATCTTCCGTCTGGCAGAGAAGAAGAAATGGCACCTGTCTGCAGTTCACCTACAAGGATTCCGCAACGTGACGGCGGACGCTCTATCTCGGACAAGCCCGATAGAGTCGGAATGGTCTCTAGACGCAAGATCATTCTCCTTCATCTCTCACCAAGTCCCAGAACTTCAGATCGATCTCTTCACAACGAGCGACAACAATCAACTTCCTCGATATGTGGCCCCGTACGAGGACCCCAAGGCAGAAGCAGTGGATGCCATGTCACTGGATTGGAACAGGTGGTCCAAGATCTACCTGTTCCCTCCCACCAAACTTCTGCTGAAAGTCCTCTCCAAACTGAGAACCTTCAAAGGAACAGCAGCCCTAGTGGCTCCCAAGTGGCCTCGGAGCAACTGGTACCCCCTAGGCCTGGAGCTACAACCCACGCTGATCCCTCTCCCGGGCCCAGTTCTCTCCCAGCAAGTACAGAAGTCGACTGTCTTCGCTTCATCATTGAAAGTCAAGGACCTTCATCTCATGATTTTCTCTCCCTAGCCATGAAGAAAAGGTTTGGGATATCGAAGAAGAGTCTCGACTTCCTCGAGGAATACAAGACCGAATTCACAAGACGGCAATACGAATCATCCTGGAGAAAATGGCTTTCATTCGTCAAGGCAAAAAATCCTACGGAAATCACCATCGATTTTTGCATGTCCTTCTTCATTCACCTTCATGGACAAGGCTTGGCAGCCAACACGATTTCTACTTGCAAATCGGCCTTGACTAGACCACTAATGTACGCCTTCCAGACTGATCTGTCCAGCGACATCTTCAATAAACTGCCGAAGGCATGCGCTCGTCTACGCCCAGCACCCCCACCAAAACCGATCTCCTGGTCCCTGGACAAGGTGCTCCATTTTGCCTCCAACTTGGACATGATTCGTGCCCTTTCAAGGATCTGACTCAAAAAGTTATTTTTCTTTTTGCTCTTGCCTCCGGAGCCCGAGTCAGCGAAATAGTGGCATTATCAAGGGACGAGGGTCACATTCTGTTTACAGATTCAGGAGACCTTACCCTCTTCCCGGATCCGACGTTTCTCGCCAAAAACGAACTACCCACCAAAAGATGGGGCCCTTGGAGAATCTGCCCCCTGAAAGAAGATGCCTCTCTATGTCCAGTAGAGAGCCTCAAGGTCTATCTTCGTAGAACTTCTGACTTTGGTGGAGGCCAACTCTTCAAAGAAGAAACATCGGGCAGCGACCTGTCACTGAAACAACTACGAGCAAAAATCACCTACTTCATTCGCAGAGCGGATCCTGACAGTACACCCGCAGGTCACGATCCTAGAAAAGTTGCATCGTCTCTGAATTTCTTTCAGAGTATGGATTTTGAAAGCCTTAAGAGTTTCACAGGCTGGAAATCCTCGCGTGTTTTCTTCAAACATTATGCGAAACAAGTGCATGAAGTCAAACATTTTGTGGTAGCCGCAGGTAGTGTTATGAAACCTGCACCTAACTCTGCATAGAACAGTGAGTTACTTGGGACTCTAACTCCTCGGGTGCCTATGTTGACCCTCGTGTGATACATAGTGATTTCAAAGACACTTAGTGCTTTTCATATACTGTTCTTCTCCCAGGTGAAATGTCATAGTCGTCACATGAGTGCCGCATGCCTAGAGCATGATGTGTTTTCTTTTTAAAGACTGACGTTCCTCTGGAACGAGTGCCTACTAATAATTTGAAATTCTCTTTCAGATTCAAGAGCAAGTCTTTCATTACTATGTACATTATAATTTGTTGTAAATTACTTTACATACTTATTGCATTTAATTACCATATTCTGCAATTGTGAAATAAAATTTCTATTTTATTACTTGTGCGTCTCAATTCGCTCCTACTTATACTATGAAATACATGACTGTCATAGTTTTATTATCCCCTTCCTCTTATATACGATGAAGATTACTAAGGATTCAATCCTTATTATATACTCACCTCTGCAATGTAATATTCCTACCCGAATACTTACTTACATCATGCCTTCGAGACCAGACGATTCTCTCTCTTCACATACAGTGCCTAACCACCACTTGTCTACCTTTGTGAATGTTCCTATATGAATACCAACCATTCAGTCTTGTCTCCGAGTTCTTCATTTTCTCCCAGCAAGGTGGGTAGCCCTTCGATGACCACTTTGATCTTCAGCATGGTCCGTTGGGACTTCACTGCCAGGGGGGCAGGAAGTTTTCTTCCCTACGGTTCCTCTATTGAGATTACTATGCTAACCTGTTCAAAGTCCTCGGCACTTACACTACAAGGGGAAAATCTACCACGATACATTGATTCTCTGGTATTCTTCCATCAGGACGCCATGGCTTGAGCCCAAAAAACGGATTTTGAGCGAAGCGAAAAATCTATTTTTGGGTGAGATAGCCATGGCGTCCTGATGGACCCTCCCTGGTACTTCATCCAGTTTTTTCAGGTCCCACCCTGTCCTGCTGTATCATGGTGATTGGCAAGCAACTGGCTTCAGGATGAGGACGGACGTGACGTCATTTAGCAATGGCGCCCGTTTGTTTACGTCTCGAGTACCAAAAGTGGCCACGAACGAGATTAGCTGTGGAACGGCTCCCCAGCTATTCTCCACCCCTACACATCGAAGTGTTAACTCTATGTGGGGTGCAGATAGCTATGTGGCGCGTTAATACATGCGTCCCCTGTTGATATACGATGTCTTAAAGGGAAACCTTTAGGATACTCGCTCCAGAAGTTAGAATTCTGTGATAACCTGTGGTTAAATTCTCTGGGAATATCTAGTAGTTATATACCCAAGGAAGCTACCAAAAAGGAACCTTCCATCAGGACGCCATGGCTATCTCACCCAAAAATAGATTTTTCGCTTCGCTCAAAATCCGTTTTTATTACCTGAATCTCATGACATCCACATTCATAGCAGGACTTATGAGAAGCTGGGTACTCGGTCCTAATATACACCACCATTCCCATGGCCCCAGGGATGGAATCACGTTTCAACATTATGGGGCTCTTAAAACTAGCTATAAGGAGCTCAGATGAGTGCCTCATATTAGGAACCAAAGTTTCTGAGCACAAAAGAATATCATACTGTCTGGACGCAACTGTAAGGTCTTGAATATTTGCATGAAGACCACGAATATTGCAATACAGAAGACAACATTGACGAAATCTAGGACGTACTGGTCCCGGATTTCGCTCAATGTCTCCATACAGCATAAGAATTAATACTAATAAAAATGAGACAGCATACTTAAAAACTAGATTAACAAGAATTATAACAAACATAATATGTTCAGAATTATATATAAAGTGATTGTTCAAACCCATAGACTATAGTAAAAAGTCAGAAAAACTGGTCAACATGGAGGAGCCGATACACCATGCAAGGCTAAATACCCTCCAGGATAGCCACTTCAACTGGAGGGAGGACATTAAGGATGGTTTTTGAGAAGAAACATTATCAGATAAGGAAAAGACAACCTCTTGATAAACCACCAGGCATCCATGGCCCTTCTATTAAGCCTGCCCAACACACCATTTCAAAAAAACAAGAGGAAGAGAAAAAAATAATAAGATAGAATAGTGTGCCCGAGTTTACCCTCAAGCGAACTCTAACCAAAGACAGTGGAAGACTATGGTACAGAGGCTATGGCACTACCCAAGATTAGAGAACAATGGTTTAATTTTGTAGTGTCCTTCTCCAAGAATAGCTGCTTACCATAGCTAAAGAGTCTTTTCTACCCTTACCAAGAACAATTGCAGTACAGTAATTAACCCTTTGGGTGAAGAAGTGTTTAGTAATCTCATTCTTGTCAGGTGTATGAGGAAAGATGAGAGTCTGTAAAGAATGGGCCAGACTATTCGGTGTATGTGTAGGCAAAGAAAAAATAAGCTGTAACCAGAGAGAGGGATCCAATGCATTACTGTCTGGCCAGTCAAAGGATCCAATAACTCTCTAGTGGTATTACCTCAACGGGCAGCTGTCGTCTCCATCCTGAGCTTCTTGACAGGATTTGTTAACAATCTTGTTCCAGGAGGAAAGATCGAAAACTGTAGCCTTTCTACAAAAAAGTTGACTGAGAAGCTTGGAGACTGTTGAAAACACATAATCATGCATTGATGACGTATCTCCTGATTCCAGATGTCCGTATGGATAATCGGATTGTAGAGAGACCTGCCAATGTACCTCCAAAAGTGGATGGGTCTGAGATGAAGTGCATATCTTTGTGGCCGAACTGCGGATATTCTACACCTGTGGACTTCGGTTGGGTTTGCTGGCAACACTGTTCGTAAAGGCCTAACAGGGCAAAAGACTCTTCGTTCAACTTGGATCACCTGTACATGAGCCGGAATTCCGTGAACGTTGATCCACAGTACCGCCGTGGGAGTAGCGAGAGGTCCTTAGCAATACAGCAAAGGATTCGCTACAGGGGCCAAAGGAGTCCCACTGGTCGGACGAGTCATGGTTGGCTGAGCTAACTCAGGATGAGGGAGCAACGTTGTCAACAGGCTGACAAACAAGACCAAAGTCAAGCTCTGGGTTGGCCGAAAATGGCCGGAGGAGAACCCCAAGGACAAAGGATCAAAGATGCTCGTGCAAGTCATGATGGAGTCTTGACCAATGGTGACACAATGACAACGTGTACGGAGAAGATTCCTCGAAACTATGTTGCTGTAGATGGTAAATGTAAGCCGGAGTTGACTCACTCCTTAAAAAAAAAGGGGACGAAAAGAATAACCCAGAGAAGTTATGCCTTATGAGACTGTCGTCCTAAGCAGGCGTAACAGGGCATAGAGATCACTAGGAATCGGAACCCAAACCCATGAAAGCGATTCGACGAGTTCTTTAACTCGTGGAGAGAAGTAGGGGAAAACAATGCCGAAGGACTATGTTTCTTGAGTCTCATTCCGAATCACAGGGAATGGCGGCAGGAGCAAAGAGTCGAAAGGTCTCTATTGCGGCAATCATTGTGTAGATCTACTGTATGTTTTACCTTCCTGGTGAGGTCCGACGGCATATGGGCGAGCCCACATGCACGAGAAACATAGATCTTGTAGTAGTGATCTGAAAAAAGTTTGTGAGTCGAATGTTCGTGAACCCTGACGAGAACTCATGAGCCAGTGAAGAAGCTTTGCATCCGCATGCGCGGGCCCTTTAAACCTCTGCATTATCTCTTGTCATATCAAGAGCTGAAGCTCATATGAAGAAGTTCTAAATTGATGTATGCATAGGGAATCCGTTCCCACTGTACTTGTGTGAAAACAACATGTTCCGAGTGGTGAGTGAGGTATTAAGCATCTAGGCTGACAGGAGTCCTGTACCCCTCATACTGTTGACAAGTGCTGGATTAGGTTCCAAGACAAGTGTGTGCTCTAAACTCCCTCAACTGCAAGATGTGGTAAGTGCAATTGAAGTAGAGTGACCAGGAGAAACTGTATGATGAAGTTCTGTGCAGCCGCCGCCGAGAGCACAATGAAGTAGCGCACGCGTGCTACCGCGGATTAGAACTAGAGCTGATGAGGTAGCGCTAGCTCTTACACTGGAGAAAGAGACTAGCGTGTGTCGTCAGAGGAGAAGACTCACTATGAGACTCGAAAGGCAATCCAGAAAGCAGCGCTATTGTGAATAACGAGACGAGAAGACGGAGAGTCTTACTGGAAAAAGCAATGCACTCGCTTGCGGAGGTCGTATCCGGTTGCTCTACGATTCTCGCCAGAGGAAACAACTCCATCAAAGGAAGTCAGAAAAGACCATCCCAAGAGTCAAGGCCTCAGAGTCTCATCGCTGGAAGTCAGGTATTCTACCAAGAAGCGGGAAGATTGCTGGTCATCAAAGGTGGAGGGCTACTTTACCTCGGAAGGAAAAGTGCGAGCTGGGCAGCACTAGGACACTGAATAGCGGTTGGTATTCTAGGAGAAATCCCCTGGAGGCCCGCAGTAGCATACTGGAAAATCGGTCGCGAGTTGGAGACTGGTCACAAGCTGGTCTGTGCTGGCTCATCGTTAGTCCTGAAGTGCGGTAGAAAGAGAAGGACGTTCACTAGAAGAGGAATCGTCAAGAATTGGATGCGGTAGTTGGAAACTCCAGGAACCTGGAAGCGAGGTGATGGGCGATCGCAAGCTGACGGGTGATCATGAGATAACATCTGATCACAAGCTGACGGGTGACTGGGGGTTGTAAGGCGATTGCGAGCTGACAGATGAACATGAGTTGACAGGTGATCATGAGCTTCCGGGAGATCACCACCTGCCGGGACATCGCGAGCTGACGGGCGTTCATGGGTGATAGCGAGCTTACAGGCGATCACAAGCTGAAGGGTGATCGCACTGATGGGCGACTGCGAGTTGCAGCAGGACTGGGCGAGGCGAGGAGACAGGGAGAGAAGAGTCTACTAGAGGAGATGAGTTAGCTAAACAAGATAAAATAGTTAGGAGAACAGGCTGACGGAGGCTGGAGGCGTCAAGCTCGCACGGGGTGAGTAAAATCATCTTCATACTACGATGGGCCACACTTCAAGGGGTAGAGAAAGACATAGACGAGTCATTAGCCCTCTCTTAGTCCCAAGTTGCAAAAAATACTCCAGTGAGGACCAAACCCGCATACGGAAAAAGTGTCCACCATGAGTAACAGGATCAAACTTTAGACTTTGCCCTTCCTCTGCCGGCTTAGAAAGCTCAGAACGAAGGAGAGCTCTGTCATCAGCATAATGATCAGGAACTGCCACAGGCGCCGACAATGAAGACGATGATGGGGCAGGAGCAGTAGCTTCCACAGAAACAGGAACATGCTTCAGACTTTGCACTCCCTCAGCTGACTACCATCACAGAATGAGGGAGTGCGTCATCATCAGCTCTGAAGAAAACCACTTGGAAGAAAACCTAACCCATGAAAGGGAAAGGTGTCCCCTGACCGGCGCAAGAACAATCTTCTAACTTTGCACTCCTTATCCCAGCTGCATTAGCTGAACGATGGAGTGCTACGTCATTAGCGCTAAAAATAATGACATGAGAGAAAACCTAACTCGAGATCACACCTGTAACAATAAATGAATATTTAAATATATATAAAAACATAAGTATAGTTTATAAGATATATACCGTACAAGAAAAGAACACGAACAAGAAAATTAGTGAAAGGCCAGTTAAAAACATTGGGCGGGGAGAGAGACAAACATCTACTCTCACCAAGCCAAAGTAAAATTTGATGATAGAACACAGGTGTGTGTGAGTAGTCCTATGCCCCTGTTAACTAGCGTTGGGGTAGTTATATCTTGCTAAAAGTCTTACGGCTAGTTTCAGCTTCGCCGAAAGTATATTCCCTAATAAGGAGTGTAAGGTTTGTACAGTATTCTGATGTTGGAACAATTGTAGTTTATTCAGTGCTGTTAAATGAGAAGAGAATGTAAAAGATTTGAGATAATGTCGGACTATTTAGTATATGTGTATGAAAAAAGGTGCCGTCTTAGAGGTGATTTAATTCTCCTAGTGGTAATATCTCAATGGGCAAATAGTGCCTTGATCAACTAAGTACATATTGTAACAGAAAATAAACTGAAAATAAATGTACGATACTTAAGAGGCAATGCATGAATTAGAATCAATTTAGAAAACATGATACTTACTTTTCTACCTTTAATGAATGGTTATGCTGAAAATATTCCCGAGCATGTTTTCTTGGCTCAGCAACAGCTACTACATCAAAAAGATCAGGAAACTGGAGTGCATAATTTGCATAATTCTTTCCTCTGTTTCCTGGAAATAACAGCAATAAAAACTAAATCAATTTTGAAGGGCAATTGAAGTTTAGGTAAATGCTCTGCAACACAAAAAATTACTGTGCAATGTATTATACTGTATTACAGTAACTTCATAATAAATTTAACAATGTACTTGCTACATCCTTAGCTTTGCAAGTCCACGGAATTCTTCAATCAATTAACCAACATTAAATATACACACTATAAATAAGACAAATTTAGAAGTGAATACCCAGTATGACAAATTTGAAAGTACCCTAATTTGTATTTTTCCTAATGATACAAACCTGTAGCTATCTATAAGAGACTATCTTTCCCCAAAGCTGAAAGACTAACCATCAAGACATTAAGCAAGGTGGTAACTACCCACCTGCTAGTTAGCAAGGGGGATAGTGAGGGATAGTGGGGGTTAACAGGTACCTCTCTCACTCACACACTAGTGAATCTGAGCCCCTTTTGATTGCAGGCAGGACTTAATTTGGGGGACAGGCAATGGCAGGACAATTTGCATAAATAGCTAAAGGTTTGTATCGTTAGGAAAAATACAAATCACTTTGAAATTTTTCATTTGTTCTGACACTACAAAGCTTGCGCTATTTATTAGGGATGACTCACCCATTAGGAGGGTGAAAGTCCGACCATTGGCTTGGCCATTGACCTGGGGTTTTCACGTACTGGCTTGACCCGTACTGAGAAAAACCCTGATATCTCACTACAATTTTGTGCAATGCACAGAGAGCAACCTGTGTGTGTGTGTAAAAAATAGCAATGTGACTGTCTAGGTAAGAATATTCCGAGCTAAATAGGAATGTTGATATCAAACATAGATGTTTCCCAATACCCACCTCGTGGGGAGTATCGGGAACGCAGACAAGTATTAAATCTATACTGTACTAGGTAACATAAGGGAAATGGTTATTACCTGCAGGAAGGTGAGGCCAGCTTGCAGAAAACCCATGGTGGTGTTCCCTAAGAGAGGGAAAGATGAAAGAAAGAAAGAGCCAGTCAATCATACACATTCATCCCAGACTAATCCCGGGTAACCTATGCCTCAGCCCTCTGCTACTTGTCCATCAAGGAGCCTGAGGCATTCTAAACAATTTGTTGTGCAGCCATCAAAGGACCAATTGAGAATGTCACCATTCTCCTGTGGGTAACATCTTGCAGGTAGTGGGGGGTGAAGGTTATCCGACGTTTCCACACACGCACTTGTAATACCTGGACCACACTGTAATTATGTTTAAACCCCAGGGACGTACTTATGCCCCTTATGTCATGAGCTCTAGGTCAACGAGCAGGAGGGTCGGGATTCACTGCATGGTCAGTGACCCTGCGAATCCAAGCTGAGAAGGTGTTCTTTGTGACCCTCCTCTTGATCTTCCCGTGCTGACAAATAGTGTTGAAACTCGGGGGGCGAGCTGCTGCAGTGTATTTAAGGTAATACCTCAAACTCTTCACTGGGCAAAGTAACAGCTGATTTGGATCATCGGTTACAGAACGAAGACTCCCAATCCTAAAGGGCCCGAATATAGGATCTGATTTTGAGTCTTAGCAATAAACTCAGGGACAAAGCTGAGTGTCACTTCCCCCCCAATCCACTTGAATGGGCGATGTCGTAGTATAGACAATGAATCTCACTAACTCTGTAGGCCGAAGCCAACATGAGTAGGAACACCGTCTTCAAAGTGAGGATACGAACCACGTTCCAAGGAGGAGGTCTAACTTCCGACAGGGGGCAGGTGAGATCATAACTTCATAAGAGGAGTGTTAACTCGAAAGAAGAGGAAATATTAACTCCCTTCAGTCTAAAGGCAAGGTTTAAGGCTGTGCGGTAGCCTGAACTCCACTATTACTGGAATAGTGGCATCGAGGGGAGAGATACCCCTTCCATGACATCAATCACAGAAGACAGAACACTTAGCCTGGTAGACTGATGCCAAGGTTCTTTGTAGGTATTCAGACATCCATCACGCAGCTTGTTGCGAAAAGTCTCTCTGTGAGAGGAGATGCTAGATAGTCTCCAGGCGTAAAGTCGAAAAGAAGCTACTGTCTTGTGGTAAATGTTTGGGTGTGGTTGTCTGAGAAGATCTTGTCATGGAGGGCGTTCTCTTGGGAACTGCATCAGGAGAAGCAGAAGGTTCCGAAACTGCTGATGCCATAGCGTAGCTATAAGAGGTTGTTAGATGCTCTGGTCTTGTTTGAGCCCCCTTTGCATCAGACAGAACGGGGGAAAAGCATACACATCGATGTTGTCCCACCATTGTTGGAATACATCTTGCCAGAGAGCCTGAGAATCCGGGATTGGGAACAGTAGAGCAGAAGCCTGAAGTTCAGGGACTTCGCAAACAGATCCACAGTTGCGGAACCCCACAAAGTCAGGACTTTGTTGGCTATCAGATGATTCCAAGACCAATCGGAGCCCACTATTTGAGTCGTTCTGCTTAGATTGTCTGCAAGCACATTCCTCTTACCCAGAATGAAGCAAGCTCATAGGGATAACGAGTTTTCTTCTGTTCATCTTGACATCTCTAATGCTAGATGGCATAGGGGCTGCAAAAAGGTAATGCCTTGTTTGTTTATGTAAGCCACCACTGTGGTGTTGTCACTCATCTACACCGCAGAGTGATCTGCCAGGAACTTTTAGAACTGTTGGAAGGAGGCTAGAAAGGCTGTCTTCATCTCTAAGAGATTTATGTGCTGGTACAGTAATACCTTGAGATACGAGCATAATGCATTCCGGGACCCGAGCTCGTATGTCAATTCACTTGTATCTCAGATCAATTTTTCCCATATAAAATAACTAAAAAAAAATCTATCCGTTCCCAACCTCTGAAAAAAACACCTAAAACCAGTATATTACAGTGGAAAAACATGTTTTTAATTGTTCTAATTCACAACCTACACTCACAAAATAACAAATACCTATGTACTGGTTATGATCTGCAATAAAATGTGACCTTAATATGGAGTTCTTACCCTCGAGACGGACGGTAGCAGCTAACGGCGGTGTGTGCAGAGGAGGAGGGAGAGAGAAAGGGGAGGAGGGAGACTTGACGGCAACACGTTCGGTACGCTACACTTTTGTAACACTACGTAACATAACTTAAACTTTAAATTTAACTTAAATGAAATTAGCTTACTGTATACACACTTAGAAATAAATGTTAATCTTATGTTACACTAAACTTAATTCTAATTTTGTTTTCATTTTAATTTTTTTATTTTTCTTCTCCCAGCTTGGCTCTTTCTGCCTCGTTTTTTGACCCGTTTTCACCTTCACTTTTTGCCGACCTTTTTAAAAGGAACCTATCTAGGAATGTTTGCTTTTTTCTACCCTTCAAAATGTTACGAAAATGACGTACACAAGTGTCGTCACAAAAGGCTAACTCACAACCACACGCCAAATTGTCCGGGTGCCTCTTTTCCATAAAATCAGAAAACTCCTGCCACTTAGCTAACATGCCTCTGATTTCCTTCCTTATAGCATCCTTCTGCTTGAGAATGGTACATATTGTTGATGTACTCCTCTCATATTGGCGAGCCAGCTCAGTCACTCGTACACCACTCTCATATTTTTCAATTATTTCATGCTTTATCTCGATTGTCATCATAAGCTTTTTCATATCACTACCCCTGTTTGAACTCGCTTTCTTTCCATTACTTATTCACTTAATTCTGTACTGATTAACGCAAAAAAACTCGTACAAAATGCAAACACTACGGCCGATGCTCGGAGACAATTTTACGCGACGGAGATCCGACGGAAAAGAGCAAGCCATGCTGTCCTCATGAGCAGCCTCTCACACACTTGGCCACCTAGCGGCCGCATAGAGAACAGTCTCGTATCCTCGTTTCTCAAATTTGTCTCGTATCTCGGGGCAAAAATTTGCTCGAAACTTTCTTCATATCTCGAATTTCTCGTATGTTGGGACACTCGTATGTCAAGGTATTACTGTACTTTTTGGACTCGGACTGTCCAAGGATCAGCCCTGTGCTGCAGCCACCTCTATCAGTGGCATTGCATGCATCCCCCGACCGGTGGGTACATGAGAGGATTGCCCTCCCTAGCGGGAGCAGCCTCTGCCCCTTCCCTTACCACCCTTACCTCCTCTGGGGGGTTTGGAGTCCTTTGGATCTTTGGCAGGAAAGAGCTGTTTCGACACCTTCTTAGAGGACCCTGCTGTCCTGCTGGTCCAGGGTCTGGTGGATTGCGGCTGTTTCCTGGTAGGGGGTGGAGCCTTACTATACAACCTGGATGTTAAGGCCCTGTGAAGAAGGGAGTCCTTGGTGGACTTTCAACATCGCTCAGCCACCCTCTCGACCCCTTCTGACTTAAACAGCGCTGAGCCGTCAAGGGTGGAGTTCCTGAGCTCTGTGATCTCAACCTTGGGGACCTGCCTGTGGAACTTTTCAATCAAAGCATCCCACCTCCTCAGAATTGCGTTCGCCCATAGGTCAACAGCCTGGTGGGGAAGGAATTCCAAGGTGCAAGTGTCTGACAAAAGAAATGATTTCATGGGTCTTCTGGTAGATCCCAACCACAGATCAAGCCAAAAAGTAGCCTATATGGCATACAGTACTTGGCCAACTTCTCCATGTTTAGGATCTCAGACGCCAAAATATAGGCCGAGAGCCCAGAAAGCCTCTCGAATAGGATTCCCATTGATAGGTCCTCTAAAAAAGAATCGAGGCAAAGCCGGAAGGGTCTTTTCTCTGACCTCATAATATCTCCTCTGCTGAATAAAGGGAGGCGGGAGGAGTTTGGAGGACGAGCCTGCTTGAGGCGAGCTAGAGGCACCAGCGATCTGTGAGAACGCCTTCTTTCTCGCTGCTGTCAATCCTTTCGACCAGGGCAGGGCTGCACTGGCCTTAGGTGGTAGTTAGGTCACATATATATGGTCCAAGACTGTATCTTTGCCTTTCTGAGGAGCCATTTCAGGGTTAGCCAACCCATTGATGGCCCTCATACAGGCTAACACTTGCCATAAGGCATACTCTGACTCCCTTTGCTCGGCTTCTGAGCTGAACTTAGGACTAGCAGCCCTAGGGATGCAGTCATTATCAAAGTCCATATCTTAATCCATCTCCAAGGCCTAACCCATAGGAGCCAGTTATGGGTCGAGGTCATCAACCGAGGGAATGTCGCTTGCTGACATTCCTGCCACTGGAGAAGATCTCCTAGCGCTCTCTTGCAGGAGGGCTGCACATGCCTTGGAGTTCTTGGGCATAGTCTTGGTGTTCTTAGACTCTGCGAGACGGCAGGTACTCCTCCAGTAGAGAAGGTCTGGAAGGTTCCTGGCATCCCGTGGAGGTCTGATCCTCTCTTGCAGGAGGTTCCTCATCTTCTGGCGGTGGTCTGGAGATGGGACGGAGCTCTGGTGGCACTACCTCTATCAGAGAGAGTTTAGAAAAGGCACTATAGAGATCTCCCGCGGAGATCCTAAGCCTTTGCTCAAACAAGGATGGTGAAGGTTGGCATGAGGAGGAGTTGGCTTCATCATCCTCTTCTTCTACTTTGTGGTCAGGACCAGTGTTAACTGCAAGCGAGAGAAGTCTTGCTGAATCTTGGTACCCCCACTCACAGCTCCACAGGGTCTTTTAATGGGTGAGACAAACAGGGGGTGTTTCAGGACCCCGTAAGAAATGGGTCTCCTCCTAGGGTCCATTGGAAAAGCAAAAGAGGAGGAGAAGGACACCAACTTCTCTAAAGTAATCCTGGAAGTAGAAGCTATTGCCGAATTCTGCGTAGGAAGTTGTGTTGGGGGCACAGACTTCAGATCCTGCTGGGTTGTGTCCACAATTGCCTACCTGATGGCTTTGACCTCCTCCTTGGGGAATGCTTTCTCGGTACCTGGAACTGAGGGAGAGTGTTGCTTACCTTGATAAATCCGCACAGACATCAGCAGATCTTCCTTCCTAGGTGATCTCCTTGGGATAATCTGGGGTGGTGGGAACCCCCAGTGAATCTATTTGGAGGTTCTCTGAACCCTTCGGGAAAGGGAACCAGTCGACTGCCTCTTGCTAGCGAAGCCTGACAAGGCGTGGGCTACAGTACTCCAATGCTGCTGCCACTTCTCTGAAAAGCTCGTACCTGGATTATTGGGGTGATGGACCTTAATTGCTCACGGGAGAGCGTGAAGTGTGCCCGAAAGAATGGGAATCACGCACGGAAACATCAGATTCATAAGCGCCTGCGTGCCAATCACGAGTAGGGGATGGTGAGCATGCTGGAGAATGGAGGGTAGGTCTTGGAGACCTCCGACGAGCTGGAGAATGACATTCACTCACTGGAGACTGACGAGCAGGTGAACGGTGAGCAGTGATGCGTGAGAGAATGACGTACAGGAGAGCAAGGCATACGAGATCACCGTGGAGGAAAGCAACGCATGGGGGAGCGACACATGCGGGAGCGATACGTAGGCGATTGACAAGCCGGCAAGTAATGTGATGGCAAGCGGCGAGCTTGAGATCGTCTAGCAGGAGAGTGGTTAGTAAGAGAGTGGAAGGGAGGAAATCATCAAGTTGGCGAGCGGAGACAAGGTGAACAGCAAGCTGGTGAGCGACTTGTGAGCACTGGGCTGGTGAGCATCATCTGGCAGGAGAACCTCTAAGCAGAGGACGAGATGGCAAATGGCGAGCTAGAGGGCTACGGGCTCGCGAACGGTGAGCTGGAGGGCTATGTGCTGATGAACGGCGAGCTGGAGGGCTATGTACTGATGAACGGCGAGCTGGAGGTGAGTGTCAGGAGTAATCGTGAACTGGAGAGCGGCGAGCAAAACTTAAGAGTCCAGCAGGCAAGTGACGAGCACGAGCAAACGAGCGACGATCAGCAGAGTGACTATCAAGAGCTGGTGAATGACGATCACGAGCTGGCGAGTGACGATCATGAGCTGGCGAGTGACGATCGCGAGCTGGCGAATGGCGATCGCGAGCTGGCGAGTGACGATCACGAGATGTTGAATGATGAGCACAAGCCGGCGAGTGACAATCACGAGAGGAACAACGATCACGAGCAAGAGAATGGAGAAAAGATCTTCAGTGTCTGGAACTGGAGTGCTGCCTGATGGATAGTGAGGGGAAACATCTTGGTGTGCTAGGAGGACTACAGTCCCTGGGGGATGAAGAGATCTGAGAATAGCGGGGAACTTCTTCATCGGCATTGGGGAGGCGAGCGGGTGCGCTGGTCTCGTTAGCGCGTAGGATAGCAAGAGCAAGAGAAGGAGAGAGGTGGGCCTCACAGACAGCAAGAGTGTCCATCTTTCCACCTGCTGGAGAAAGGACTTCTATGCAAAGGACGCCGGAGAAGGAGTCCTCTGGACACTGCGCTGCAAAAATTTCTACCAAAACGTCCTTGGAAGCAGGCCCTGCAACACCTAATGACAGGCAAACCAGCAATACATCAGAAAGTGTGTAGGACTTACCTGAGGGAGGGGGCGAAGTTGCTTCACTAAGAGAAGCAGCAACATCCCGGACGGACCCTCGAGGTTGCCCTAGTGTTAGCTGCTCTATGCTCTTACTTGACCGACCCTTGGGAGACGTCGGGCAAGCAGGAGCTTTGGGAAGAGACTTGGGGCTCAAGGCAGATGTCCAAGGTTTCTTCGTCCTTGAAGACCCTGAATGCGAAGAATCCCTCCTGGACCTCTTCTTGCGTCGACACCCAAATTTCTCCCACTGGGACGCAGATCCCTCCCTAACTCCCTACACTCTTCTCAGGTATTACCCTGGTCACAACGGCATCCCCTGCAAGTCGGACAAAACACACGGGGGTCGGTTGTGACGGAGGATATGAAGGTACCACAAGAGCAGTCTTCAGGCCCAAGAAAAGTACACATGAGGACACAGAAGGAACACACACATCTGAAAAGGAAAAGATTCTGAAAAATCAATGGCAAAACTTCTGTTCTCCTCAAAGGCAAAAGAAAAAGTAGCTAAGATTCACTTGAGTGTGAGTGAGAGGGGTAGCTGGCAACCGCCAATACACGTCACTAACCCCCTTCCCCCAACTAACTAGAAAGTTGGGTAGCTTCCCCTCGCTTAAAGTCTTAATGGCTAGTCTTGCAGCTTCACTGAAAGATAATCCCTAATAAATAGTGTAAGGCTTGTAATGTCGGAACAATGTATTTTCCTAACTCTACAAACCTAACTTCTTTACTATGGATATATTTTTTCAGCATAGCTGGAATTTATACCTAAATATTTGCGTGAAGTGTCAACAACACTCCATTAGTTAGCGAGGGTAGCGGGGCTAGAGCGACCACACTACTCACACATTCATCTAGTGAGATTCCTCAATTTTGATTGCAACCAGAACTTCTTGGGGGGATAGGTGATGGCGGGGCAAGTATGAGTAAAGAACTCAGGTTTGTATAGTTAGGTAAAATACAAATTACTTTCAAATTTGTCATTTGTTCCAGCACAAATACAAAACTTTCATTCTTTACTATGGAGATGTGCCCTTAGTTGGGTGGAAGTTCAAAATCCAACTGACAGGAAACTTGACCTGGGGTACAACTCTGAACTTGGTAGAGCATGAGAGGAGTACCCTGACACCTTGTGAACTTTCAGCCTGACAATACTTTAGAGTTTGACAACCTGGGAAATCATGGTGAATGAGTGAAAAGCAAGCACTGTGACTTGACCAGGTAAGAATAGAGTGATATTTCATACCTTCAAATTTAAACCTAGACATTGCCCAACTCCCCCTCACAGGGAGATTGGGACAACAAAAATAAAAAATATTTCAGACCACAGAAGTAAAAATGGTTCTTAACTTGCAGAGTCCACTGGACATTATAACCCAAGAGAAGGGAAGATGAAGAAGGATAAGGTCGGTCATTCTATCCATATCACCCTCGACAAAACACTCTCCTTTAAAGAACACACAAATAAAAGTAAACATAACATAGCAACTAGGAACAACCTCCTAAGCAAACTCGCCAACACCAGCTGGGGAAAAGGCCCTGTCTCTCTGAGGCAAACAACCCGGGCACTTTGTTACTCTACTGAAGAGTACTGTACACCAGTGTGGGTAAGATCATGGCATGCACATAAATAGACCCAGAGTTAAATAAGTCCTGTCATATTATTACTGACACCTTAAAATCAACACTTCTACCATCTTCATAAAAAGTAACCAGTATCCTACCACCTCATAACTGACGAGAAATGCTAACAAAAACTGAAAAGAATACACATGTAATGACTCTAGGCACCCAATCCACAATCACCAGGATGCAAGGCGAAGACTGAAATCCTGTAAAAGCTTTGCAACAGTGGATGGACTAAAACTAATCCAAGCAGCTGCTCAAAGGCTAGAGAAGGGGCAGGAAAGTGACCAATGGCCATCCAATGAGGCACTGCTCAGCCCAAAAGAAGACCTGCCTAGCGGAACAACCCTCAACAGGAAGGACTGAGTAACCCTAAACAGAGCAGGGGTAAAAGTGGGCAAAACTGGAGATAACTACCACAAATGGGGATTAGCCATCAACCCTGAATGCCCATGTGGAGCAACACTACAAACAATGGAACACATCCTATAAGGATGCCCACTTGGCCCTCATTTCTGAGATCAAGACCTCAGAGAGGCATACAACAAAGCCCTCGTGTGGGTTCAACATTGGTGCGATGAGATATGATAATGATCCCAGACTAACACTAGGTAATATCTGTCCCTGACTGACAGCTACTAGTGCTGTAGGGGAGCTGAGGTAGCTAAACTGCTTGTTGAGCGGACACCACAGGTCCCAAAATAAATGTATCTACATTCCTGAGGCTTACGTCTTGCAGGTAATGGGCGGTGAAGGTTATTTGCCTCAGCCAAACACCCGCTTGAAGTACCTGCATCGCAGAGAAGTTAATTTTGAATGCTAGGGAGATACACCAATAATGTGATGAGCTTTAGTTTTCTATTCTGTAGAGAAGAGTGAGAGTCTAAAGCATAGTCAATGACCTGCCAAATCGAAGAGGAGATTGTGTTCTTTGTGATTTTCCTCTTAACCCTGCCTGTTCTCACAAGCAAGCGCTTGATTTGTGGGTGAGCTCTTAAAATGTGCTCGAGATAGTGCCACAGCACTCTCACAGGACATAGTAACAGCTGATCAGGATCATCAATTACATTCCACACTCAAAATCTGGAAGGCCCCAAACCTAGAGTTTGCTACATCCAGATTCTGAGTCTTAGTAATAAACTCTGGGATGAAGCTCAGTGTACTTGCCCATATCCCTTTAAATGGGCGATGTAATAAGATAGACCATGTAACTCACTGAACCTCTTGGCAGAGGAAAGGGCAAGAAGGAAAACCGTCTTATGAGTCACATCTCGATCTGATAATTAACTCAATGGTTCATAAGGAGCGTAAAACTTTCATTACATTCCAGGGAAGTGGTCCAACTTCTGACTGGGGGCATGTAAGCACAAAACACCATATGAGAGAAGACCCTTCCGTTGAGGAGGAAATGTCAACTCTATTCAAAATTAACAATATCTTAAAAACAGTAACAGCATCAAAACACATACTTCATATATAAACTATAAAAAGACTTATGTAAGCCTGTTCAACATAAAAACATTTGCTACAAGTTTGAACTTTTGAAGTTCTACTGATTCAACTACCCGATTAGGAAGATCATTCCACAACTTGGTCAGAGCTGGAATAAAACCTCTAGAATACTGTGCAGTATTGAGCATCATGATGGAGGCCTGAATATTAGAATTAACTGAATGTCTAATATTACGAACAGGATGGAACTGCTTAGGAAGATCTGAAAGTAAGGGATAGTCAGAATTATGAAAAATTTTACGCAACATGCATATTGAACTAATTAAACGACAGTCCCAGAGATTAATGTCTAGATCACAAATAAGAAATTTATTGGACAGTAAGTTCCTGTCAAAAAAATCAGGATGACAATCAGCAGCTGAAGACCAGACAGGAGAACAATGATTGAAACAAGGTAGAAAGAAAGAATTAAAAAACATCTTCAGAATAGATTGATCACCGAAAGTCTCAAAAGACTTTCTCAATAAGCCAATTTTTTGTGCAATTTAAGAAGACACAGACCTAATGTGTTTCTCAAAACTAAATTTACTGTCGAGAATCACACCTAAAAGAGTCCTACAAAGTTAAAGAAACATTATCAATGCTCAGATCCAGATGTTGAGGAGCCACCGTCCTTGACCTACTGACAATCGTACTTTGAGATTTGTTAGGATTCAACTTCATACCCCATAATTTACACTATACACTAACTTTAGCTAGATCTCTATTAAGGGATTCAGCAACCCCAGATCTACATTCAGGAGATGGAATTGATGTAAAGAGAATAGCATCATCTGCATATGCAATAAGCTTGTTTTCTAGGCCAAAGCACATGTCTTGTGTATATAGTATGAAAAGTAATGGGCTAAGAACATTACCCTGTGGAACACCAGATATCACATTCCTATACTCACTATGGTGCCCATCAACAACAACTCTTTGAGAACTATTACTTAAAAATTCAATTTCTGGGTCAACCTGTGACACCCGGTGAAAAGGGTCCCTCTTATCTCTTTTCTGATATAAATACTTCCAAATATACCAGAGAAAGTTAAAGCATGGAATGCAGAGGTTACTACCCTTGCGCGAGCACCCTATGGGCATCGTGTATAAAGATAGGGCGTGTGAAAACCACTATTCACAGGTCATCTTCCATTTAGATAAATCCTTCATCAAAAGGGGGAGCCGCCACAGCGGCACTAACCAAACTCACCTGATCCACTCAGCGATGCCCACCTCGAGCGCCATCTACTCATCCTTCTTTTGGACTCGTGTTTGACGATTACCCTGTTTTTGTGCTCTTGTGTTTTGGCTGTTTTTTTGGATTTCTTCGCCATGGCTGAAGCTGTCCTTACCCCTACGCCAATGTTAAGTACCATAGATTGTTTTGACATTATTTTTAGTACTGGGCACATTAATGTTAAGTAATAGGAAGTGCTCTAGTGCGTTCGGCCTTGTGCCTTCACGCGGCCCGCGCGGCCATTTTTATTGTTTACGCTCAGTACGTTTCACTTTTGCTTGTTTTGTTGCCCTTTTGGTACTTTTGTCATTCTAAGTTCGTTTAATCTTATTCTAGATTATAGGCTTTGTGCCACTTATTTTGAACCGATTTATTATTATTATCTTTTGGCACTTTTTAGTCATTTACGAGTCCGTATCTTGTTAACGAAGAATAGCGTTCGGGGTTTTATTACAGTTTAGTTTCACCAACTTTGTTGGTGTTTTTCGTTACAATTCGATATGTTTTTGACTGTTTGTTTCCTCCCTGTTTCGCTATTCTTCGTTACATTCTTTGTTATTATTTTTATCGGACAGATGTGTTTTTTTAATTTTGGGGTTCGTGTTATTTTAGATTGTTCGTTGTAACCGCTGAGTGCGAGAGGCTGGAGATCCCGTTTTCTTTCACACAGACTCGGTTTCTCCCTCTCTCTATCTCCCCTCTTCTGGGAATTTCTTCGTCTTAGACGAGTTTTTTAATTTACCAGGTTACTTCGTTCTTTATTATATTTTTGGCTATTGTTGGTTTATTAGATCCTGTTCGTGTTAGAGTCTGTTATAGGTTAGTTGGCCTGCCTTGAGCGGCCTCCCGTTTCCCCTCCCCCTAGTCCCACCCTCTCCCCGCTCCGGCCTGGGAGTTGGGTCAGAACATCCATCGGACTCCGCCATGAGTTTTCACTACTATGAGCTGGGAACGCTCGCTTACCTATTTATCTAGTGCGCCCCTTCGGTAGGGAATCCTCCCCTCGTTGGCCCTCCGCACCTTGACTCCGGCTACGGCCCATAGTTTCAGACGACAATCAGATATATCTCCCCCCCCTTTTTGTTATACTTTCCGGTAGCCACCTACCGGAGACCCTTTCGGAGATCAAGTTATTGAGTTATTTTTACCGTATCCCTTATATGGATTAAGGATCTACCCCCCCCCCCCTCCAGGCCTCCGTCGCCCTACGGCGCTCTCCCATACCAATATGCCGTAACTCTTATCAGTAATTACTTCGGAGCTCCGGCTCCTCTATATGCATATACTATGGAGTATTCTCTCATACTTTTTTATCATTGTAGTAATTACGGCAGAGCTCCGGCTCCTTATATTACACGACCCCATCCCTGCACATCAACTAGAATCTCCCTTAGCTTTACTTATTTTTATTATTGTGTTAAATTATAGCCTCTGGGAGACTTTGTACTTATTTTACCTTTTTATTACAGAAAGTGCACTGTGCCGCTAAGGGCTGCTCTGCTACCTTTCTGGATCCGGTAGGCC
Organism: Palaemon carinicauda; assembly: GCF_036898095.1. NCBI lineage: Eukaryota > Metazoa > Arthropoda > Malacostraca > Decapoda > Palaemonidae > Palaemon > Palaemon carinicauda. The sequence continues at coordinate 66,657,515 of NC_090751.1, forward strand.
ATGACGTCTGCCGGTCCCACGCCCACAGTGCGATCTCCTTTGTCCGGGAAGCTGGCCAGCCCTCTTACATGGTCTGGTTCCCGGAGGCGTGCACGCTCTGCTATGAGCTGTCCTCCATTCTCCTCAATGATGAGGTAAGATTTCTCAATTTTATCATGCATGCTATATTATTTTGAGGCTCCGCTTATTATACGGTTTGACAATGTAAGATTTCTCAGTTTTCTCATTCATGCTAATATTATATGGAGGCTTAGCTACTTATAGATATTTCTCTTAATACTCTTGATATTCATAGGAGTTTGCCTTCTGTCGTTCTAAGTTACTCCCCTTTTCCAGGCTGACGAAGATTCGCTCCGGACGGCCAAAACCAGCCTCCGGACTTGGGTGTATGGTTTTGGGAGGAATGCCCCAACTGGTTGTCCTTACCTCCTCGATGCGGACATGGCCTCCCGGCTGTTTCCCGGTTCGTCCTCGGCCGCGGTACCCTTGGAGCAAGCTTCTCCCATCATTGAGGGTATCAGAGCGGCCCTTCCTGTAGAAGAGGAACACCAGCTCTCCGGCGACATCTCCACCCTCGACATCCACACCGAACCTATGGATGAGCAGGTTAGTGGTGCAGAGTTGGCAGAATCCTTTCTTTCCCCTACTCCTTCCTCTGCTTCTTCTTTCCTCGGCTTTGACAAGCCTCAGGCTTCTCCTTGGGAGGGTTCCGACTCCGTCCGTCCCAAGGTTAAGCCAATACGCAAAAACAAACCTAAACCCAGTAATCCAGCTTCGCCACAATCCATATCTACGGTCCCTGGACCTTCCTCAGCCCCTGACATCCCAATGCTGTCACGAATTCCTGCTCCTTCTAAAGGACAGAAGAGTAAGTCCGCAAAGTCCAAGGCTTCAGCTGTAGGTAGCTCCTCGGATTTCCACATAACCATGAAGTTGATTCAGGATATGATGGAGTCGAAGCTGCAGAGACACTCAGGGGTCATATCGGAGCTCAAGGACATGGTGGCTAGCCTCCTCCGTGCGGGGTCTCAGCCTGCTCCGCCCCTAGTTCCTGATACCTCTAAGCTACCGCCTTTTGATAAGAATAACCCTTGGCGGTTCGCTAGGCATGCTCCTTATTTGGAAGGCTTGGGGACCCGCCCTCTAGGCGATCTGGAGTTCTACCCTCCAGATCTCCAGTTCCCCTTCAATGGCTTTGTTCGCCTGAAGGAGCATGCCCTGATCCGGATGGATAAGGTCCCAAAGGAGATGGTAATATTCCCTAAAGAGCAAGCCCAAGCTGTCTGGGCCCGTACTCTCGCGGAATGGGGATGCGTCAACTCTAAGTTGACTCCCCACAAGGGAGCGTACACCATTTTCATCAATCCTCAGTCCATCCCGTCTCCTCTTACTGATAAGATTGTTGAATTGACTATTCAGTCAGTTAAGGACGGCATCCCCATGCCGACCTTTAAAGAGACAGATCCCACCTCTCTCCTCGTCCCAGGCACCTCGGCGCTCTGGCACGATGCCTCGGCTACTTTTACGGTGGGTAAACTAGACCCGGACTGCGCATCCTCTCTCTTCTTGGAGAGACTCCCCAAGCTTCCGGACCACTTATTGAAAGTAGAGTTCGAAGCAAGAAACCGGCTGGCTAGGTCACTCAACTCGGTCGTATCCTCAGAGTTGGTAGCTTTCCTCTACAGCGACGAACCTCTCTTTTGAGTGCAGGCAAAGAACCTCCTGCAGTCGTTCCAGTCAGACCTTCACGACTTCTGGACTGCGAGAACGAATTGTAGAAAACACGTTCTCGCCGAAGCCTCTATTAGGCATGAGCCTAATAGGCTCATCGCCTCCTCCTGCTGGGGTAAAACTCTTTTTCCTCAGGAAGAGGTCGATAAAGTACTACAAGACGCAGCGAGGGTTAACCAGAACCTTCAAGTTCGATGGGGCCTCTCAAATAAATGTAAATTTGAAAACATGCCTAGACAACCTTTTTCTAAGAAGAAGCAAAGGTCCTATGCCCCATACAAGACTAGTCGTGGCCAGCTTCACCATTCTTCAGGCCCTCACTCTTCAACTCCCTCTACGTCCAAATCCGCCCCTCCTCAACAGATCGTCTTCGTCCCGGCACCTCAGGGTACCCAACCAACTTCTGCGGCATCTTGGATGACCTCAACTGCCTTCAATCAGGCTTACGAAACCTCGGGTTCCTTTCGAGGATACCCTAGAGGCGGCAACAGGGATAGAGGTCAGTTCCGTCAGCGAGGCGGACCTAGAGCCAGAGGTTCCCGGGGAGGACGAGGGGCTAAGTTCAACCCCACGCAATGAAGTGAATCCGGTAGGGGGAGACTGTACCAGTTTCGGGACCAGTGGACCTTCAGTCCTTGGGCCCACAGTATAGTCTCCAAAGGCCTGGGCTGGAAATGGGCACTAGGTTCCCCACCTCCGACAGTGTCCTTCTTCCAGAAGCCCACTCCCATCCTCGAAGAGTACACCAAGGACCTGTTGAAGAAGAAAGCCATAAAGAGGGTACGAACACTGAAATTTCAAGGCCGCCTGTTCACTGTTCCAAAAAAGAATTCGTCGGCGTTGAGAGTGGTCCTGGACCTGTCCAAACTGAATTCTTACATTCTTTGCGACAGGTTCCGTATGCTGACTATCTCTCAGGTACGGACCTTACTTCCCCGTGGGGCCATCACCACCTCTATCGATCTTACAGACGCCTATTATCACGTCCCAGTAGCAAGAAACTTCTCTCCTTACCTCGGCTTCCGCCTAGGCAAGAAACCCTATGCGTTCAAAGTGATGCCCTTCGGCCTCAGCATCGCCCCCAGGATATTTACAAAGCTAGGGGAGACGGTGCTAGAACAGCTCAGGAGCCAGGGAATCATGGTGATAGCTTATCTGGAAGACTGTCTCATCTGGGCATGGCCGATTCAAGAATGCCACGAGGCTACAACCAAAGTGGTTCAGTTTCTGCACAAGATAGGATTTCAAGTCAACTTGCAAAAATTTCACCTCCAACCAGCAAGCAAATTCGAATGGTTAGGCATCCGCTGGGACCTCACAAGTCACAAACTGTCTCTTCCTCCCAAAAAGGTCAAAGAGATAGCATCAAAGACAAAGCACTTCATCAGGAACAAACAGGTTTCAAGAAGAGGCTTAGAAAGAGTTCTAGGCTTACTCCAATTTGCTTCAGTGTCATACCTCTTATTGAAGGCCAAACTCAAGGACATCAACCGAGTTTGGAGAAAGAGAGCTACAACCGGATTACGAGACAAGATATCAAAGATCTCCTCAGTCTTAATACGAAGACTCCGGCCATGGTAAAAACCAGAGAACCTCTCCAAATCGGTTCCTCTGCAATTCCCTCCTCCACGGGTGACGATTCACACAGACGCGTCTCTCAGTGGTTGGGGGGCTACTACAAACACCAGATGTTTCAGGGCTCTTGGTCCCCTGCGATGAAACAGTTCCACATCAACGTGTTAGAGGCCATGGCAGTATTACTGACCTTAAAACAACTATCCCCTCCACGCTCAACTCACATCAGGATAGTCTCCGACAGCACGGCAGTAGTCCACTGCATAAACAGAGGCGGATCAAAATCTCAATTAAAATCAAGTCCTGGTCATGATCTTTACCTTGGCAACCAAAAAGACTTGGTTCCTGTCAGCCACTCCCCTAGCAGGAGTCCAGAACGTGATAGCGGACTCACTATCCAGGACAAAACTACTAGAATCAGAATGGTCCCTAGACATGAATTCATTCCGGTGGATCTCCAGACTGGTTCCCGGTCTCCAGGTAGACTTGTTTGCGACGCAGCTCAACCACAAACTTCCCGGTTATGTGGCCCCGAACCTGGACCCTCAGGCTTGTGCTATGGACGCATTAGCCCTGGATTGGAACCGTTGGAAGAGGATTTACCTATTCCCTCCGGTGAATCTTCTGATGAAAGTTTTACCCAAGCTACGCTCCTTCCACGGAGCGGTGGCTTTGGTAGCACCTCATTGGCCGAAAAGCAGCTGGTTTCCTCTCCTCCTAGAGTTGAAACTTCACCCATTCCGGATCCCATTCCCCAAGCTGACCCAAGTGGTCCAAACGCGGACTGTGTCAGATTCCTCAAGGATAGCGCAAACCCTAACTTTGTGGATTTCATGAAATTTGCAGCCCATAAGGACGCAAATATTGACCCGGAAAATGTCCTCTTTATCGAATCAGACAAGAGGGACTCCACACTTAGACAATATGATTCGGCTGTTAAGAAACTAGCAGAATTTCTAAAGAATTCAGAAGACTCGAATGACCCCTAACCTGCCCATTTCATTTTTTAGGTCCCTCTTTGACAAGGGCCTAGCAGCTAGTACTATAACCACGATCAAGTCAGCTTTGAAAAAGATCTTCCATGTGGGTTTCAATATTGACCTGGCAGATTCCTATTTTTCATCCACTCCAAAAGCCTGTGCTAGGCTCAGACCTTCTGTTCGTCCACAGACGGTCTCGTGGTTTCTGAACGATGTCCTCAAGCTCGCTTCAGACACCGATAACAAATCCTGCTCTTACATATCGCTTCTTAGGAAGACCTTATTTCTTACAGCCATGGCCTTAGGTGCTAGAATCTCGGAATTAGCAGCTCTCTCCCGTAATCATGAAAACCTAGATTTCCTCCCATCAGGAGAAGTCCTACTCTCTCCAGATAGAGCTTTTCTGGACAAGAATGAGGACCCACAAAATAGGTGGTCCCCTTGGAAAATTATTCCTCTAACCCAAGATGTTTCTCTGTGTCCAGTCGCTACGCTTCGAACCTTTTTAGCTAGGACTGCATCACGCTCATCTGGCCCCCTGTTTGTCAGGGAATAAAGGGGTACTATTTCTATCCAAGGCATCAGACAGCAAATCCTTTAGTTTATCAAGGAAGCTAACCCGGAATGTTTTCCACATGCACATGATATCCGGGCTGTAGCCACCTCCATCAAATACTTTCAGAACATGGATTTTGACAACCTTAAGAAGTACACGGGTTGGAAATCCCTGATGGTTTTCAAACCCCACTATCTAAAGAACTTACAGGCCCTTAAATTCCCTACTATTGCAGCTGGGAGTATCATCTCCCCCAAATAATTTCTTACCTTTCTTCCTTTCGTCCACCTCTCGTCCTTCTCCCTCCTACCTGCCACTCTCACCACGATGCCTTTCACCTCGGTCGGTGTTTTAGCCCTATTGCTATGTTATGTCGGTGGTTTAGCCACATTACTATGTTATGTCATGTTACCTTGGTCATTTTGGTAGCTATCATTTTGAATTTTATATTTTTTGGTAACCAAGGGTATTGTACAGTTTGCCATGTTTTTGTACCCATTTTACGTTGATATGTTTTTGCCTCTTGCCATTATTGATTTACCATTTGCTACCTATGTTTCTGGTCTATGCCAGTATGACGTTTTTGAGCTGTTGTTCAGTATACTTTCTTGTTCCTTCATGGCATTGTTTAAATTTTAAAGATTTGTTATTTTGTATGTGACAGTACGTTCCTTAATATATAATCTTCATTTTGCATAACGTTTTTACTTTACCTTTTGTTTTGTGGACTTGGAAGGCATTCTCTGTTACATTTTCACCGGGCGTCACAGGTCGACCCAGAAAAGGGGTTTTGACGAAGGAAAAATCTATTTCTGGGGAGATACCTGTGATGCCCGGTGAAACCCTTCCCTGGTTTTTCCCCATCCCTTTCCTTTCCAAGCCATCTCATATAGAAGGATGCGTAGATGGCGCTCGAGGCGGGCGTCGCTGAGTGGATCAGGTGAGTTTGGTTAGTGCCGCTGTGGCGGCTCCCCCTTTTGATGAAGGATTTATCTAAATGGAAGATGACCTGTGAATAGTGGTTTTCACACGCCCTATCTTTATACACGATGCCCATAGGGTGCTCGCGCGAGGGTAGTAACCTCTGCATTCCATGCTTTAACTTTCTCTGGTATATTTGGTAGTATTTATATCAGAAAAGAGATAAGAAGGACCCTTTTCACCGGGCGTCACAGGTATCTCCCCAGAAATAGATTTTTCCTTCGTCAAAATCCCTTATTAATGCTAAATAAACGACCCACCCACTCAACGGTTTGAGTTTGAAAACAAGGGCCTTATGATTAACATGGTCAAAGGCAGCACTAAAATCAAGGCCAATCATACGAACTTCCTGACCACAACAAGGTATTTCTGTACAGCATTGGAAATTGTAAGAAAGGCCTTTACGAAAACCAAATTGCAAACTAGGGAACAGATGATTACCTTCAGTAAAGCTATTAAGACGTTTTGCCAGAAGACGTTCAAAAACTTTAGATAATATGGGAGTTATAGAAACTGTCGGTAATCAGTTGGACCTGAGCTACCACAAACACATCTACATTGTGGAATAACATTACCAATTCTCCAACAAGTGCTAAAAGCTCCTCTTCTTGCTAACTTGCACAAAATAACAGATAACTTCAGAGCTAAGAAATCTGCAGTCTTTATAAAACAAAGGAAAAATACCAATTGGGTCTACACCTCCATAAGCATCAAGATCCATCAAGAGAGCTTTAATTTCACGAGATCGAAAAGCTAAACTAGTTAGTTTAGCCTCGGGACAACAGGAATGAGGAAGTTTGAGTTTCTCATTACTCTGTTTACTGTCAAACACATTAGCCAAGAGTTTTTTTTTTTTCTTTTTTTTTTTCGTTTGGACAGTGAATGACTGAGCCATCTGGTTTAAGCAAAGGAGGAACTGTTGGATCGACACCAAAGAGTGCAGATTTAAGGGTAATTTACAACCTATATTCCTTGGCTGTACCAGAAAAGGTTTCTTTAATGGTTAGATTGTATTCCTTTTCAGTTGAAGCATAAACTATCTGAGCTGAGTATAGTTATTCTAGGTCAAATCTGATCTGTTATCCTTCCAAAGATGATAGGCCTCCTGCTTCTCCAGATAAGCACGTCTACAATCATCATTGAACCACAGTTTGTCCTTCACTCGGTACCTTAGCACACGAGAAGGGATATAACTATCAATTATGTTGACTAAATTTTCATTCAAAGGGACAAAAGGATCAACACTACTATACAATTGTAACCAATTCAAGCCCAGAAGATCATGCAAAATCCCATTCCAGTCTGCTTGAGATTTCATATAAATCTTACATGAGTATAATACATCATGGACAGGCTGCTCAGTCTTCACTACTAATGAAATCAAGGCATGATCAGATATCCCGACTGGAGAGCCAACCTTACTTGTTGTAACACCAGAGGAATCAGTGTATACGAGATCCAATCAGCTACCAGAACTGTGAGTAGTTTCACTTATGATTTGCTCATAGGCTAATTCGGAGGCAAAGTCTAAAGCTCTTAAGCCATGGTAATTGGTAGGAGAAACAGAACTTAACCACTCCCTATGGTGAGCATTGAAATCACCAACAAAGACAAAAGAGGCCTTTCTATCATCTTCTTGTACCTTGGCCATAATGGTAAGAAGACAATTGAAGATAGAATCATCCATGTCTGGATTCCGGTAGATCAAACACAATCTCATGACATCCACATTCATAGCAGGACTTATGAGAAGCAGGGTACTCAGTCCTAATTTACACCGCCATTCCCATGGCCCTAAGGACGGCATCACACTTCAACATTATTGGCTTCTTAAAAACAGTTATAAAGAGCTCAGACGAGTGCCTCATATTAGAAACCAAAGTTTCTGAGCACAAAAGAATATCATACTGTATGGACGCAACTGTAAGGTCTTGAATATTTGCATGAAGACCACGAATATTGCAATACAGTAGATGACATTGACGAAATCTAGGATGTACTGGTCCTCGATTTTGCTCAATGTCTCTAGACAACATAAGAATTAATGGTAATAAAAAAAAAAAAAGACATTATGCTTAAAAAAATAGATTAATAATAAAAACAATATACACAGAAACATAAATAAAGTTATTGATCAAACCCATAGACTAGAAAAAGTCAGAAAAACTGGTCAACAAAGAGGAGCCGATACACCATGCAAGGCTAAATACCCTCCACGATAGCCACTTCAACTGAAGGGAGGACATTAAGGATGGCTTTGAGAGGAAAATGAATCAAATAAGGAGAAGACAACCTCTTGATAAACCACCAGGCATCCATGGCCCTTCTATTAAGTCTGCCCAACACACCATTTCAAAAAGACAAGAGGAAGACAAAAAGAAAAATAAGATGGAATAGTGTGCCCAAGAGTAACCTCAAGGTAGAAAACCCTAACCCATAATTCTCTACAAGTGCCAATTTGTCCCGTTGAATTTGAATAAAAAAAAAAAAATCATGAGATGAAGGAGATTCAGTTATTAAGATGAAGTGAAGACAGTTGTCCTCTGTACTTCTTTAGACAGGCCCGGGCTGGGTAGAGGTACCATCCTGGAGTTCATCATGTCAACAAAGAATACCAGTTGCTCGTCGGCCAAAGAGGAGCAACCAGGGCTGCTGTCCACCTGAACGAACAGAACTCGTCTAACACCTTCAAGAGAAGATTGAAGGGTAGTAATACGTTAATCTTCTCCCAATGATTCAAATTCATGAATAACACATCCATGCCTATCACCTTTATATCTGCATATGGTGCCACATAATTACTAAGTGTCTTGTTGAGACTTGTTGCAAACAGGTCCACTTGAAGACCTGGGACTACCTCCTGCATGAAAGGGAATGATTCATCTAGAGACCATTCTGTCTCTAGTGGACGTGTTCGAGATAGAGAGTCTGCCATCCCATTCCAGATTCCGTGAGGTGAGCTGCAGGCAGAGATCCCCTCCTCTATGCCAATGAAAAAATGGCAATCAGTACATGGTTTAATTGGGGAGATCTTGACCCTTGCCTGTCGATGTAATGAACCATTACTCTGCTGTCTAATACAAGACGGAAATGAATGTTGTTTTGTAAATATAGACTTTGCAGGGATGAGAAGACTGCCGTGGTCTCAAGAATATTGAAGTGGAATTGCCTGAAACTCTGGACCAACAACATTGCACTTTCTTGAGAGGAGCATGACCCCCCCAAACCGTCCAGTGAGGTGTCCGTAGGTAGAAACACTGTAGAGGAGGAGAGTGCAACAGAACCATGTTAAAATACTCCTGGCATGTGACCACTGACGGAGTTGCTGTCAAAGCAACCCCGGGGTCGTCTTCTGATGATCGCGGGGAGCTGTGGAAGCTCCTTTCTCCTAAACCTTGCTTGAATCTTTGAGTCTGACCCTAAGGAGAGGGTTTGTTATAGAAACATACTGAAATGAGCCCAGAACACTTGACAACGTCTGGTGGTCTTTCTCAAGTAGATGAAAGACCAAACTGACCTGGCTATTTCCTTCCTCTTGGCAGCAGGAATAGAAGGCATGAATCATTAGATTCCAACGAATCCCTAACCACGGGAAATTCGAATTCAGCCTTGACTTCTGGAAGCTTATTTGGAATCCACGATATTGGAGGAATCTTGCAACGTGATATGCTGCTTCCGTGCATTCCCTTGCTGAGGGAGCTCGAATGGCATATCTCTGAATATATAAGCCTTTCTCTCTAGCCTGGAATCAAGGTAGAGGGAGAAGCGTCGACCTATCAGAAGATGCCAATAAGCATCGGTAAGATCTATGGAGATGATGTAAACCCCCCGAGGTAGTAAGGTCCTTATCTGCGAAATAGTCAGCCTCCAGAACTTGTTACAAAGAATGAATAGAATTAGATGGGACAAGTCAAATATAGTTCGAGAAATTATCGAAACTTTTTTTGCAATGCAGAATAGACGACCTCAAAATTTCATAGATTTCGTGCAACGGATAACTCTCTTCCCGAAAGGTCCTGCACACATTGTACCAGATGTGGTGTTAATTTCTGGAAAAATCTCTTGATCTTTGGGGTTTGTCTCTTCAATTTGCAGCCTATACTGCTGGAATTCACACTTTGTGGCCAAGGACTGAACAGCCATCTTTCCTTGAACCATAAAAGCCTTCCCCCTACTGGCATATCCTCATTACTAGGTTGAGGATGTTTGCCCTTAGTTCCCCTGTTACTTCGGAGACCCCGACTCCCTGGCCTACCGACCTTCGACGGACCGACCTCTATCCCCTCTTACAGTTTTGGGGGGACGAGAGGACGAGGTCCCTTGTTCAAATCCAGAATTGAATGTTGGGGACCTTGAACTCACTGGGTGAGGAACAGTGAAAAGATCCTGCACTACCTGAAGCAGAGATGAAGGGCCTCCTAAGTTATGTTGGTGTACGGACCCATTCAGGTTAAGGGCCAACCTCAGGAATAATTCCTCTTTATTGAAATCTTCCCCATTTCTGGAAAAGAAATCTCATGTTCTGCTGCCGCTTTATCCAAGATTTCCTTACTAAATTCTGTGGAAAAAGATCTTTACACCAATACAGGCGTCAATAAGGCGCTTCGGTTCAAGACAAATGATAGCGAAAGCTAAGACCTGCTTCCTGCAGAGGCTGAAAAAAGTTAAAAAGATCCTTCATAAAAGTAGCCATGTGCATCTGGGCCAAAAGCTTACAGACAGGGGCATCAACAGATTACCAATCATCAATTCTACAAAGCATTGAAGAGACATCGAAGCTGATGGTCTCTCCCTAGCCTCCAATTTCACCTTAACTAGGTGTGCCGGAAATTAGGCAGTCTTTCATTAACTGCCAGCAGGCTATATCCTTATCTAATTTTCCCTTCAACAAAAGTAAACTGAATATCCAACCCGTGTTCAATGTCAAGGGGAAGAACGAGCGACCCAGGTTTCCCTTCTTCCAAGATCGGAAGAGACTTACACTCCTTGAAGGCCTATTCCTCAGCAAAAAAGGCTTTCAAAGCAAAGGGAAAAACCATTGTGTCGGGCGCTATAAGAGTGGCCAACCTTTCAGTAAAAGCACCTAATTGTGATAGGGCAGCCACTGTAGCGACGGCAGTTGAAAAAACGGAACGCACTGAGTCTCTCATGGAAGTCACACCAACCTTTTGGAGAAGTCCTACTTTCTCCGTTGAGGCGTTCTGCATCGCCAACTGAGGAAAAATAAAATAAATTATGTAACAAAAACTCCCCCGGGAGGAACACCTAAAATAAAAGCTGGGCCCTGCCTTCCCTGGTCAACATCGACGGGAGAAGGGGAGCGGAGAGTAACTGTAATAAAACAAGAAATACAATTATTTAAATCAGCTAAAAATATTCACTAATAGGAAGAACCACTGATCCTCCAAAGGGAAGTGTTCCCCATAGAGAGGAAGGTGAATAGATGAATTACAAAAAATTGGAATTTCACTTAAATAATTAAGAAAAACAATTGGAAGTGCAACCTAACCCGTGACCAGGAAAGGTGCTCCCCCGTTAGTATACTGTCGGAAGCCCATGAAAGGCGAGGACATCAGTTTAACGAAGAGGGTCCAAACATTGACGATTCACCTGCGGCGGCGGCTGAGTGAACGCTAGGTTATCCGCCGACGGGAAGACCGATGGACAAGGGGGGAGGGATCGGAAGAGAAGGCTCCCCGGCCTTACGCAAGTGTCTTGAGAACCTGTTGTATACGCTATCACATGCACAGCAGAAACACTGACAAGTTTAAGTTACAACATTTCTATATATATACATAAACATTAAGAATGTTTTCATACATATATATATATAATAAAAAAGTAAGTTAAAAGACAAAAATTAATGGCAGTCCAAAATAGGCTAGGAGGAAGAGCGGTCACAACCGGTCTCCATACGAGCCAAAAGTAAAGTGAGCTAAATCACCGGTGTGTGAGCGGGAGTTAGCCCTCCCTAAATTTTAATGGCTCGTCATTTCAGTTCGTAAAAAGTAATACCCCTAAATAAATTGCGTAGGTTTGTATTCCAGTTATGGAACAAACAGTGGTAATACTGTACTAATATTCTGATATTGACATGTGCCATGGAGTTGCACAACTGTACTTTATTATTTAGTAAAATTAAACTAAATAAACAATCAACATTAACTAAAAGTACAAAAAATGTACTTTGATGAGAGAGAGAGAGAGAGAGAGAGAGAGAGAGAGAGAGAGAGAGAGAGAGAGAGAGAGAGTCTATATATCTTACCTGCACCAACTACTACAGCAGTCACTTTCCTATGGTTCCTTTTTGTACAATTAGGTGCCATACAATTCATGTTATCCATGTGAATCCTTCTTTTTTGTGCTAGACTATTGACTTTATCAAAATCTGTTTGATCCTGAAAAACAGAAATATTCTTAAAAAATGCAAATGTGCCTCAAAGAGTGTAATTTGACAAATTTGGAAGTAATTTGTATTATTCCTAACATACAAACCTTTGGCTATTTGATATGGATTATCCTTTCGGTGAAGCTGAAACTAGCCATAAGACTTTTTAGCGAGGTGGAACTACCCTACCGCTAGTTAGCAGTAAGGGTTGGGAGGGGATAGCCGGCCACCCATCTCACACGCACCTGTGTATTTTTTATCGCTCTTGATTGCAGGCAGTACTAATGGGGACACGTGATGGTGGGACAATTTCATTAAATAGCTAAAGGTTTGTACGTTAGGAAAATACAAATTACAGTACTTCCAAATTTGTAATTTTTTCTGTCACTAACAGACCTAACGCAATTTAATAGAGATGACTCAGGGTTGAAGTCCTGACAAAGTGGCTGGTCTTTGACCTGAGGTTTTACCGTATGGGCTTTGCACATAACAGAGTGAAACCCTGACACCCCCGCTAAAATGGACGTACAAAGCATGGTTAGTGGCCTTAGTAATTTTGGTGATTGTGTGATGCTAGCAGTGTGAATAGTCTATAGAACACATTCTTAGAAACGCAGCCAATGACGTTACCCAATCCCACCTCACCAGGTAGTATGGTTATGCAACAAGTATATTAATCTATACTAAGTTACACAAGGAAAACGGTTATACCTGCCGACAGTGGAGGTCAGCTTTGCAGAGTACCGTAGGAGCTGTTGTCCCATAGATGGAGGAAAGACTTGGTTAACTCTGTCCTCACCACCTGCTACTTGTCCATCAAGGGGCCCAAGGTGTTATAAACCATTTTTTGGGCTCAGGCCATGTCATCCTGATGGAAGGTTCCTATAATTAGCTTCCTAGGGTATATTTGACTACAATGATATTCCCAGAGAATTTACCTTTAGGTCTCCAGAATTCTAACTCCTGGTGCAAATATCCTTAAAATTTCTCTTAAGGATATCGCATATTATCAGGGGACGTATATCTTGATACGACACACAGCAATCTTCACCTCGAATAGCGTTTTCGCTTCGAGGGGGAGAGTGGCAAAATTAGAAGGGGAGCCATTATCAAGGTACCCTTCCTCCGTACTTTGAGCATCTAGATGGCGCCATCGTCGCCGCCATGTTTCATTCCTATAAGTGTAGCGCTACTAGCTCGGTGATTTTCCTGTTCGCTCTCGTGATTACGCTTATCTCGTTAGATTTATCATGCAATCTCCAGCCTCTTCTGCCTCTGGAAAGTTGAGTATTTGATCTTTACATTGTATAAATTTTAGCTCTTGCCTCAAAATGAAATTAGGTTAAATTAAGTGAAAGAGCTGCTGCCTGAACCGGAGGCGTCATGGACGCTGTCGTTCGTAACGCATGAGTTATTTAGTTAGCCAAAACGACTTTCTCGGTATAAATAGCATGAATATCTATAGCTATTCAGTCTTTATTGCTAGGAATTAATTATATTATGCCGATTGTATTTGTAATAGTTTCGGCGATTTAGGTAACCAAACCTTGCTTACGCTAGGCCTCCTAGCCTAGGCGTTTTAGATTACTTTCATGCATGATATAATAGACATTCCTAGTGTTATTAAATTTAAATGAAGCTATTTAGGCAATTTATACATGTAAGATACATTGATTGCATATAAATTTTCCTCTTCTGAGATCGTATACGAGAGAGTTTCGGTGATTAAGTTAGTCGATTCTCACCCGCCACTAGGCTACTAGCCTAGTGGGTTTAGTATACTTTCATACATGTTCCCCGGTTACCCTCCTGTATCGGTTTATCAATTCAGGAGGAGATAGATATCTCCTAGAATTATTATATAAGCCAATACTCGTCTCCAGTGGAGTTTTAAGGGTAATCCCTCCTTCCCTCTGAGGGTAGCCTTAGGCTGCAACCCTAGTTGGTCGTGCCTCGAGTTGTCATTCAGGCATGACTAGGCTATGGTTTTCTGTCCCTTCCCTTAGCCGCAGATAGCAGGTTTTGGGTTTTGGTCAGAACCTCAGAGTACTGTATATAGTCTTGTGCTGGCAGGGTGAATAGTCATTCCCCTGTCGGACTAAGCTCCCGGCATAGGAGGCTAAACCTCCCTTGGCCGCACCTGAAGAGGTTATATGATACCGCCACCTTCTCCCTGCGGACTAGTAGACTAGTCCTGTGCTCGCAGACCCTAGGCTGAAGAATAGATATTCTTCTGCCGCCTAGGATGGCGCCAGCACTGGAACTCTGTTTCTCTCTTGTTGAGAGGAGGCGGCAAGCTTGCTGCCGGTCCCTTAACTGTATTGGCAGACCCTAGGCTGGAGAATAGATATTCTCCTGCCGCCTGGGATGGCGCCGATACTGAAACAGTTTCTTAAAGGTGTGGATGGACCGGCAATCCTGCCGGCTCCTTCCACACCCCATACAGGACCCTCCCCCCACCTTTGTCCTTTAGTGATGGCCTAGCCATCGCAACCCTTTGGCCGTCATCCTACAATCTCACCGCTTGCCGGTGGGTTGTGGGGCTGGCCGGGACTCCTTCCTGTGCTGGCTGGGCCGGCTGCCGGCAGGAGATCCCTTTATTGTAGAGTGTTCTTCAGTCCTCTCTTGGACTACCAATCACATACCAGTGGCCGGCAGAGACCGGCAATGGTTTATGTGTGGGTGGAAGCCTGAATGATACATTCTCCCCTTCCATTTGAACTCTCATTCTGGAGGAAGGTAGTAAGACTGAGCACTTACATCCTTATTTACTGTTAATACACATTCAATAAGGCACCCTTCACTCCTTGCTTTCTCTCTCTCTATCGGCTAGTGCCATTGGGTACTAACCTAGCTGGCAGTGGCCGGCCGGGTTGGTGCTGCCGGCCACTACCTCAGCCGGCAAGGTGCCGGGTGGACTAGTGCGCCGGCTACTAGTGAGCTTCCGGCAGAACTGGCTTGGCCGGCAGGTGCCGGCCGGGTTGATGCTGCCGGCCACTACCCCAGCCGGCAAGGCGCCGGGTGGACTAGTGCGCCGGCCGCCGGCGAGCTGCCAGCAGGGTTACCTTGGCCGACAGGTGCCGGCCGGGTTGGAAAAGCCCTGGCTAGTCTCATAACAATGAAGGAGAGTCTTTGTAAGCAAAACGAAGAAAGGGATGCTGCACTGAGGAAGGAGATGCACCATCTTCCAGCGCCCTGTGGGTCTCACAAGACTCAATGTGAAGGATCTTCCTTCGTGTTCCGAAGTAAACCCTTGGAGGCATGCAGAGTACATGCCAATTACAAACGGGAAGATCTTCATCTCAGAGAAGCTGGGAGCTGTCCTCATTGAGGATGTCGACTATTGGCCCAGCTTTGAGTCTTGCCCAGACTGCTTCGTCCGTCTGAAGGCAGAACCTGTGTCCAAGGAGGAGACAGAGCCGAAAGAGGTCATAGTTTTTGACCATGGGAAAGCTCAAGCTTTGATGGCAAGCAGTCTGAAAGACAGGGGCTTCACTAATTCTAAAGTGCCAGGCCTGAGTAAGAAACACCCTTCTTTTCTTGCTCCAGCTAAACTGGCCTTTCCCTTTGCAGAAAAAGGGTTTAAGGCAGTTATGAAGGCAGTAGAAGCTGGGAAACCTTGCCCTACACTTGAGGAGTATAGACCTTTATCCCTAGCTCTGCCTACGGATGACAAAGACTGGAAGGAAATACATCTTACCTTCTCAGTTGGGAAGTTGGAGGTGGATATTGCTGGATGCGAGTTCAGCGAAAACCTCCCTAAGTTGTCTGACTTTCTCTTGCGTAGGGAGCAAGAGACAAAGGAAAGGCTTGCCGCATCTCTGTCCCTCTAAATTACCTTGGAGGCAATGGCAAGTGATAATAGATCCCCAGACATGTTCATGGTCGTGGCCAAATCACATTTGGCAACGCTGGTCAAGGACCTATATGGCTTTGTTAGGGCCAGAAGAGCATGTAGGGAGTTTGTGTTTGCTTCGGCTGCGGTGAAGCACGAACCCAGGAAGCTGATATCTTCCAATATCTGGGGAAAAGACCTCTTCCCAGGTGAAGTGGTCAAGTAAGTAGTCAACAAGGCTGCCACGGAGAACAGGAATCTTCTCCAAAAGTGGGGCATGTCGGCTAAGAGGAAGTCTTCCCCGGATGAGGGTCCCCAACCAAAGAGGAAGACGAAGAGACCAAGGTTGCCCTCTCGCCCTGTCAGGCAACAACAACATCGCGCAGTTCCAATGACCGCGGTGCCCCAGATGGTGGCACAACCCCAACCCACCTACCAGATGGTACCCCAGCAGATGGTGGCCCATTCACCAGCCTTTACTCTGGCCTATGAGAAGCAGACCACTACTTTTCGCCCTAAAGGTAGAAGGTCAAATAGAAGCTCCTCTAGACGCCCCTCAAGAGGAAGAGGGGGTAAGGGAGGACGCGGTCAAGGAGGCAAGTCCTCCGGAAAACCGAACCAATGAGATGCTTCCGGTAGGAGGAAGACTCCAAAGTTTTCGTGATCGTTGGACCTTCGATCCCTGGGCCCACAGCCTAATAAAAAATGGACTAGGTTGGAGCTGGAGGACAGCTCCACCATCATTCCCTCAATTCTTCCAACACTCCAACCCCGTCCTGGAAGAATATACCCGAGAACTCTTGAGCAAACGGGTGATAAGGAGGGCAAAGTCTATTAAATTCCAAGGAAAGCTGTTTTGTGTTCCCAAGAAGGACTCAGACAAACTCAGAGTCATTCTGGACTTGTTGCCACTCAACAAGTTCATAGAAAACTACAAGTTCAGGATGTTAACCCTTCAACACATAAGGACCCTGCTGCCAAAATGGGCGTACACAGTCTCCATAGACATGGCAGATGCCTATTGGCATATTCCAATCAATTGCCCACTCTCCTCCTACCTAGGATTCAGGCTACAGAAGAAGAAATACGTCTTTAGAGCCATGCCCTTCGGACTAAACATAGCCCCAAGGATCTTTACAAAGCTTGCAGACGCAGTCATTCAACAACTACGCCTAGAAGGTGTCCAGGTGGTAGCCTACCTGGATGATTGGCTGGTGTGGACAGCATCCGAAACGGAATGCATGCAAGCATCCAAGAAAGTGATCCAGTTTCTGGAACATCTGGGATTCAAGATCAACGTCAAAAAGTCTCGACTATCTCCACCTCAGGAGTTTCATTGGCTAGGAATACATTGGAACTTAAAGTCATACTATCTCTCCATTCCACCAAAGAAGAGGAGAGAGATAGCGGAATCTGTCAAGAGACTACTGAAATCCGACAGGATATCAAGACGCCAACAGGAGAGAGTGCTGGGCTCCCTTCAGCTTGTATCAGTGACAGACCCGGTGCTAAGAGCACAGCTAAAAGATGCGTCAGGAGTCTGGAGAAGATACGCATCAAACGCTCGAAGAGATCTAAGAAGACCGATGCCGACTCGAGTACGATCACTTCTCAAGCCATGGTCGAAGGCCAAGAACCTGAAGAGGTCTGTGCCTTTACAACCACCTCTACCTTCAGTCATCATCCACACGGACGCATCAAAGGAAGGATGGGGAGGTCACTCTCACCAACGGAAAGTCCAAGGGACTTAGTCCTCTCTATTCAAGACCTTCCACATCAACAGTTTGGAAGCCATGGCAGTCTTTCTCACGCTGAAGAAATTGTCTCCTCGCCATTCAATCCACATAAGCCTGATTCTGGACAGCGAGGTGATAGTGAGATGTTTGAATCGTCAAGGTTCGAGATCACGCCAAATCAACAAGTGATGTTGGCCATCTTCCGCTTGGCAGAGAAGAGGAGATGGCACTTGTCAGCAGTCCACCTTCAAGGGTTCCGCAATGTGACGGCGGACGCTCTATCCAGGCTCTCGCCGATAGAGTCAGAATAGTCCCTAGACGCAGGATCATTCTCCTTCATCTTACGTCAAGTCCCAGGACTGCAGATCGACCTCTTTGCAACGAACGACAACAAGAAACTACCTTGTTATGTGGCCGCATACGAGGACCCGCTAGCGGGGGCAGTGGATGCCATGTCCCTTGACTGGAACGGATGGACCTGCATTTACCTGTTCCCTCCAACCAACCTCCTTTTCAAGGCCCTCAACAAGCTGAGATCCTTTCAGGGAACGACAGCTCTAGTGGCTTCCAAGTGGCCGAAGAGCAATTGGTTCCCTCTAGTATTGGAACTGAAGCTGAGGCTGGTCCCTCTGCTAGACCCAGTACTGATTCAACAAGTACAGAAGTCGACTGTCTTCGCTTCATCACAGAAAACTCAAAACATTCATCTCATGATTTTCTCTCCTTAGCAGTTAAGAAAAGGTTTGGGATCTCGAGAGACAGTATAGACTTCTTAGAAGAATATAAGTCTAAATCTACCAGAAGACAATATGAGTCGTCGTGGAAGAAGTGGGTTGCTTTCGTCCAAGGCAAGAAGACCAAAAGAGATCTCAACAGATTTCTGTATATCCTTCTTTATTCACCTTCATGGACAAGGTTTAGCAGCCAACACGATAACAACATGTAAATCAGCCTTGATTAGACCTCTGTTTTACACCTTCCAAGTAGACTTATCCAATGAAATCTTTAACAAGATCCCTAAGGCTTGTGCTAGACTTAGGCCTGCTGCACCTTTGAAGCCCATTTCATGGTCCTTGGATAAGGTCCTACAGTTTGCCTGAACAGTGAACAATTAGGATTGCTCTCTGAAAGACTTAACCCGGAAAGTTATATTCTTGTTTGCTCTAGCCTCGGGGGCCAGAGTTAGTGAAATAGTGGCCCTTTCTAGAGACGAGGACCATATTCAGTTCACAGAAGCGGGAGAGCTGAATCTCTTTCCTGACCCAACGTTTCTCGCCAAGAATGAGCTACCTACCAAAAGGTGGGGTCCCTGGAGAATCTGCCCTCTGAAGGAAGATGTCTCGCTGTGTCCAGTGGAGTGTCTAAAGGTCTATCTTCGTAGAACTTCAGACTTCAAGGGAGGACAGCTCTTTAAAGGAGAAACCTCAGGGTCAAACTTATCCCTAAAACAACTAAGGGCGAAGATCACCTATTTCATTCGCAGAGCAGATCCTGACAGTACAGCCGCAGATCATGATCCCAGAAAAATTGCTTCGTCACTGAATTTTTTCCAATACATGGACTTTAAGCGTCTTCGCTCGTATACT
The DNA here is from genome assembly GCF_036898095.1 of Palaemon carinicauda. NCBI lineage: Eukaryota > Metazoa > Arthropoda > Malacostraca > Decapoda > Palaemonidae > Palaemon > Palaemon carinicauda. The sequence goes on from NC_090751.1 coordinate 66,676,883, forward strand.
GGATGGAAATCATCCAGAGTATTTCTTAAGCACTAAGCGAAGCAAGTGCAAGAGTTGAAAAGGTATGTGGTGGCGGCAGGTTGTGTGCTAAAACATATCGCTTAGCGCTGCGAGGAACAGTGAATTGAGTGGGACTGTTGAGAATCGGGTGAAAGTGTTGACACCTAGTGTGCAACATGAAAAGATATGTGTTACCAAGGTGGCACTATGGACTGTTCCAGTTATCAAAGGTGAAGAAACATAGAGATAACACTTGTGCCGTGTGTTCTTACACAGTGTGAAATGACAGTCATTCATAGAAATGCATATAAGAAGATTATTAAATTTTCAGTTTGTGGCAATAATTGTTCCTTTTCAGGTGAAAATAATAATTTCTGGTCTTTTCTGTTTTAGATATGTTTCTTTTGCATTCTTTAGCATTATATTAACGGTATTTTATGTATGTTGAACTACTATTTATTTATTACCAATAAATTATTGATTGGTATTTGCATCTTATTTTGCCCCAAATTTGAATTAATAAAGATATGCGAGAGTATTATTCAACCTTAATAATCTGCATATGGACATGTGAACAAAATGGATAACTTTGCTCTAACATGAGTACAACCTTCTGTGCCTATGTATACTTTGTTCCTACATGGGTACAAAATTGTCTGATTTTGCATACAGCAAATCCTGTATGCTCTGGAAGCTATGTTGGCTCATATAAACTTTTGGTTTGTATTAGAGTACAAACTTTGACTGGCTTGGCATACAGTGAGACCTGTATGCTCTTGTTGCTATGTTTGTTCATATGGTATATGCAAACCTCGAGACTTTTTCCAAAGTCTAGTATGACTCTTCCCTGCAGGGGACAGGAAGCAGTAACATGGTTCATGATTAGAAGTAATGACGTATAACGGTAACGCCATATGTCTCTATGGTCTAAATGACCAAGGAAATATTGTCCTGAGGTTAAGGTACATTCGGAAAATCCACAGATACAGTACTTTCTAAATAATGCTCTGGTAACCTTCCATTAGGACAACATGGCCTGAGCCCAAAAAATGGATTTTGAGCGAAGCGAAAAATCTAATTTTGGGTGAGATAGCCATGTCGTCCTGATGGACCCACCCTCCTTTTCTATAGAAAAGGCCTTGGCAGGATCCCTCCCGAAAATACTATATCTGTAACACCATGCTCAATGCTACAAGGAATGAGCGCCATCTTGGATACAGCGCCATCTGGATACTCGTAATAGTACGGGAAGAAGGGTAACCTTGATAACGGCTCCCCTTCTGTTTTTGCCAATTTCCCCCTCAAAGCGAAAACGCTGTTCGGGGTGAAGATTGCTATGTGTCGTATCAAGATATACGTCCCCTGATATTAGGCGATATCCTTAAGAGAAATTTTAAGGAT